>NC_000082.6:51630949-51945636 GCF_000001635.26 Mus musculus
AAGATCCAGAGTGGTTTCTGGGTTCCATTGAATTAAGCAAACTTTCTGATTAATAGAAAGTTGGAGAGTTATTTATGTTCATTTGTTTCAATGAGAATTAAAAGAACAATCTGTATTTACTTACTAAAAGGCATTGAATTTTCATCAAGTCTATACACAGATCTACACCAACAGATAAATTTTTTTGTGTATAAAGCCAGGTGCAGTAGTCTCAACACAATGCAGTCACTACCCACTCTACACTCTTGTCTCTCTGCTTTAGAATACTTTCAACAATTTCCTTGAGGAAGATTTAAGAATATATTCCTTTTTAGATATTGCAAGCATCTGGCACAGCACTTGTCCACAATAAGCCTTCGGTAGACACATGTTGAGTGCAGGATCACAACAGTGGAAGGGTGCCTATCACTCTAACACTTGGTTTCTTCAGCTTACAACTGGTATCATAAATAAAACTAAGGGAAACACCAGGAGTGAGCAGTGCAGCCGCAATTGCTACGGTGATTACAGGAGCAGCAGCCGTGACTGTAACTTCAAGATCTGACAAGTGAGGTAGACAGTAGGAGTCATCTTATATCCATTTTACCTAGATTCCTGTAGGATAAAAATGTAGAGTTTAGATTCATAATGAAAGTTTTGCTTAAAGGTAATGATCAAAGTATATATATATATATATATATATATATATATATATATATATGTATATATATATATGTATATGTATATGTGTGTATATATATAATAAAATAATGACTTTCTACTCTCAACAAAATAATTTTGTATGACCATTTAGTCTTTCACAAATGTGATGCAAAAGTCTAAAGTCTTCTAAAATCTCATCTGATATTTATTGCTACTGAAGATGAAGTACAGAGAAAGAGAAGGCCCCAGATGCACACACAGTAGCCTGGGATAAATCTTTATTGTACTTGGTATATATTATGATAGAGAGGCATGTATGTATATACACAAAGATAAATCAATAAGAGTAAGTTAACCAGAAAGTAAATTGATCAGAAAAAAGAAAATGGTTTTCAAAGTGAAAAAACATAACATGAAAATCAGTGGATTTACAATGTGAACATTTAAAAGTTTATCTCAATAAAGTATTTTAAATTGTATTTGTAAATTATGGTGTGCCAATAACACAACAGATGTGTTTCCAGCAAGTGGCAAAATACTTCATCTTTACAAAGCCACATCCTTCAACTTATTGGTTAATTATATCCATGTATATTGATGGAAATCAGAGACTGCAGCTTTCCCAAAGCCTTAGTAATGGTAATTAGTTCAAACTATAGATAGAGTGAGTTCACTCCATGTGGATGCCTTCACACACACACATGGTGAACAGCCATTGTTACAACTTGTGATCTATTCTTTATGTGTTAGATTAAAATTATCTAATTTTTAAAATTAGGTAAAATTACTGAAAATACACTATTATCCACTATTTACCTACTAAAATATTTTCTTCTATTTGCCTTTTCTTTCTGCTACTTAGACTTGTAAACAGTGTACCAGATTCTCAAAACCTACTACTGTACAGTATCCAATATATATATATATATATATATATATATATATATATATATATATATATATATATATTAGTATATTTAGGAACAAACTAATCTTGATTCTTCTATGTGTATTTGATATGACAATATATATGCATTGCACTGAATATTTTATTTGTCCTCTAGTGTTTAAGGTTACATATTAACTTTTCTATTTTTATCTAGTTTTAATAATAACTTTTTGTTTTTATTAATGTGTGTGCTATGTATGTGACAGTGCACACATTAATGGAGACCATTATGGAGACCAGAAGGGAGTGCTGGATCCCCTGGAGTGGGAGTTATAGATAGCTGTGAGCAGCCCAATATAGCAGTTAAACTGAAGCCTTTAGAAGAACAGCAAATATCCTTTGACCAGTAAGCCAGAACCCCATGATGTCTTTATTAAATATATGTTAAAATATCAGGTTAGCAGCTTTTATACCATGAACATATAAAACCTCCTTGATGGAGAAATGAAGAGTGTTGTAGGGGAACAGTTGAAAGGTGGATAATGGTTGGAGTATGTACTCAGAGCTTGAAGTGTTTCATAGCTAATCTGGCATGTGTATGAAAGAGGATGTCATTTAAAATAGCTTTAGAGAAAATGCCACTTCCCTCCACAAACTTTCAATATTCATCCTTATACCATCCTAGACAAGCTTGTCATTAAAAACAGTCTGAGACCATATGAGCAGCAATCATTGTTAAGACGTTTTACTAAGTCACTTTTGCCCTAATCCAAGTTGAACTAAAGTCTACTTCTACATTTAGGAGATATATATATATACAAAGACACACATTTTCTGTATAAAAATAATTTATACTAACATGATATCTTGAACCAATAAATTCTGAAATTCCTGTAAAGAAATCCATAGCTTCTAGCTTATCTGGTATATGAAGAGGAGTTAGTTTAAATTAGTTGGATCAACATCTTGATCTTCTTTGGCTCACCCCACTGTCGAAGTTTTCAATGACAATATGTCAACATGTAGATTAATAATTTGCTTGAAATGTTTTTTTAAACTGCTGAACAAAATCTGAAAATGAAGCTAAGGATCTATGTAAAACATTATAAAATTACTATGATTTTAATAAACAAAATAATATTATAAGCACCAGTGGCTGCAGAAAACAGGCAGAAAGAAAAGAACAACATATGATATCCATTATATTTCCTTCAAGACATCCCAGCATTGCTCACCTCCCACTAAGAAGATCATCCTGGATGCTGAGCCCAAAGAAAATATTCAATTTATCACTTTAAATTAAGTTGGTGATGTGGCATAAAGTTTAATATACAAAAAAGGGTCAAATTCAGAATAGTTGACAAGAGCCCAATGAATACTTTGCCAAGCCACAGGATTCCCAAGAACTGCATTTGCCCAATGTTTCTAAAGAGTTATGTCACTTTGATACATTTGATATCAAAAGTTATGGTCCAAACCAAGAGCTGCCTTCATTTTATTGCTACAGACATGCTGGATATACTGAAAGATCTTTGGAAGCAATGTTCTTTCTTTTAATCTAATGAATATGCAGAGATATATAAATAAATAAATAAATAAAACAGATCCAAAATTTGAATGCCTACAGATGTGGGGACATCTGTATAGAAGGAGGCATTAAAGGAAAAATAAAAGAATATTGAGGAAGCATTTTGTAACATGTGTTTACTAAGGTAGGAAAGAAACACAGCCATTTCCCTCAGGGTCTATCATTTTTACAGGGCCAAGTATTTTAGGCAGTTCTATTAACAATGACCATTTATCAATTACTTATTATGGCCTCAAAATTGTAATATGTGCTTACTTGAATTATCTCATTTAAAATTTGCAAATTTGTGGAAGAGCAGTTTGGGATGCAGCCGATTTCTTTCCTAAGAAACAAAAACTAAGAAAGAAGAAATAAAGAGGATGATAGATACTGGGAACAATCTTTTGGGGGGTTCTGGGCACAAGTAGGTTTCTCATGGTTCACTGGATGGTTCCACACCTATGCATACATAGGCAGCACTAATTGGAATTACCAAATTATCAAAAAGACAAAACAAACATATGACAACAACCACAGACAGATATGACATTGGAAAGAGAATACATTGTAGTGGTGTGGGAGAGTTGGAGGGGAGAAACCAGGTGGATATATGTATGAAATTTCCAAGAATAAACAAGTACATGCTTAATATACAGATGTGTTCAAATATGTGCATGTACATGTACATAGATAACAGACTACATGGATAAAGATATTTTTAGATAAAATAACATAAAAGAAGTAAAATTTAATATGTTTGTCACATCAATAATAGCAAATGAGGAAAGCCACAATATTAAAATAAATACAATTACCTCTTGATATTCTTACAAGAATAGACTGACTGTTCCCAACAGTACCAAACTTTATGATGCTGAAAATATATAATATAAAGTAGCTTGCCATTTGCATGTAGCCTGTAAACCTCTATCCAAATATTTTAAATGTCCTATGACTTCTCATTCATAATGTAATGTAAAGGTTTTTATACAGTAGTGTTTAGGGAAAAACAACAAGAAATCTGTACACATTTAGTAAAGATTCCATTTTTCTTCAATATTTTTTTCCTCACACATGTAGATGTTATGCCGCAGATAGAGAGGAGAGAGTGTACTTTCTAACTGATCTCAAAACAAAACCCTATTCTATCTTAAGTTAAAAACAAAAACAAACAAACAAACAAAAACAGATGATTCCAAACAAATTAATTCAGAGTTACACAAAATAAAGACATATCACAATTTTACCAGTGAAAAAGAAAACAAAAACTATCCTTTGAGTTATTGACAGGATTGACTCTTGTTAGAAAGATAATGAAGGGAAAAATGTTTTATAATGCACAAGAAGTGTGGCTGTATGCATGGGCTAGTGTCTCTGTACACAGAAGACAAAATCAGACAGACCCTTGTGAGCTGAAGGCCAGATTAGTCTTCACAGTGATTTCCAGGCCAACCTTTCTGTGGGTCATGTTCTTCCACACTCCTTATCACTCTGTCATTACTTCCCATGCCTCTTCTTCTTTTATTGATGGGAACCCTTAAGGGTGATGGCGTGAGAACCTCTCTTGCCACTGGAAGAGAGAAATCAAATGATTTGTGTCAATATACTTTTAACAATCTTAAAAATTCTCCGTGCATGGTTTCATTAGCCCAATTACTTGGGGGCCGAATCTGAATACAGCCACTATTGCCAGAGCAGACTTTGATCTACCCACTTTTCTAAGTTGTCAATGGAAGCCGTCATTATAAACAGAACAACAAGGAGTATATAAAGACAGCTATCTTCAAGTAGCTGAAGAGGATAACTTGTTAACCAGGTCAATTTCTATTTGGGAAAGAGCAAATTGATAATAGTGAAATTTTCAAATGTTCTTATCTGACTCCTTTAAATATTTAACAATGTATAGAAAATTCATTCAATGTCATTCATTTTGCCCTTCTAGAAAGCGCATTATAACAGGAAAAGCACTATAATAAAAGCCAGTAAAATGCCCATTAGAGCTGTAAAAATCACTGAAATGGATGCATTTGGATAAGTACTAAAGAAGATGCATTAAAAGCAACCATCTACTCCATGTGATAGTCTTTCATCCTTTCTGAAACTGTGATACTTTCACAGTTGAATAAATAAAAAGCTTAATCTTCATTTGCCAAATCTTTCTTCACTCACATATTTTGACCAGGCTACATAGGGTCACTACTACACCTTATCCAAGTTCTTTCTATTAAGTGTGGCCTAAGGGTCATGTCAGAACAAATTCAAAGATGGAGCGGCAACTTCTTTCCTCGTCTATAGTTTATTTAGAACTCCAGCCAAGTGCTTCACAGAATAAAGCATTATAGTAATATAGAAGTTTATAACAGGGCAATCTGACCCAATGACAAAGCTCAAATCAGTTCATTCTCATACCTAACACAGAATCTATCTATGTATTTATATATCCGCATAACTGTATACATAATTATGTCTATATATGCTTTTTTATTCATGTTTGTTGTGTGTCTGCATATAAGAATCATCTGTATAATGGAAAAGTCTCTTGAGAAATACAAGGTTTGTTATTTAAATGAAATGAAATGTTGGAACATTTTTCTAAAAAGACAAATACTAAAAATGTACCTTCTACCTCCTAATTCTCTGTGTTTATATAACAATAAAAAATTAATCTTCTCTCTGTCTCTTTGATGAATGTCTTTGGCCTTAACTGCAAAGCAAGAATCAATAGCTATTTCCAGAGATATTTACTTAAAGTTTGAATAGAAGCAATTGAGGTCAACATTGAAGGCAGCTTCTCATCTACTTAATCCACCCACTTTCCACATCTTGCAGCAAAAATATGTCTTCATTTTTCTTAAAAAAATAACCATCACATTAACTCTACTCTGGATTCCAGCAGTCACATGCCCTCTCACTACATCCAAATAAGATTTATGAATCCATGATACTTGAACTAAATGTTTTACAGGCTTATCAACTATTGGTGTGGTCGATTTATAGATTAGACGAACTGAGCATCTGAAGAGGTGTATAATCTAGGCCCAAGGTCATCGTAGTTCCTTTGAGTATTTCATCTGTGTTTCTCTTATATTATGTGGGTTACAGATACAAGTCAAACATACACCTTACAGAACAGGTAGAAACATAATGAGGTGTTGTGGTTCTGCGGAGATACATGTTCCTGAAAATCATATTGCCTGACTTTGAGGTTTACTGATGAGAATGTATTATCCCCGTACCCTAGGAATCCTAGGATATAAGAATAATACAAATGAAGCTCTATTAGGTGCCATCTTATTCTTTTATTTTTGGTATCTAAATAAAGTCTAAACATCATAAGGCAGATGCTGTTTTATATACTTTAAATTCCATTTCATTTTTCCAATAGCCACAAAGGCATGATAATCTTACTTTCTGCACATAATAACAGTGATAATGTGGCAAACACAAGGTTCCAGAGATTTCTGTAATAGAGTCTGTGGCTTAACTGGATTCTGTGGTCTTTCATTTGTTGTGAATCTAAGTTTAAAAAAAAAATGGAGGAGCTAGAGAAAGTACCCAAGGAGCTGAAGGGATCTGCAACCTTATAGGTGGAACAACAATATGAACTAATCAATAACCCCCAGAGCTCGTGTCTCTAGCTGCATATGAATCATAAGATGGCCTAATCGGCCATCAGTGGAAAGAGAGGCCCATTGGTCGTGCAAACTTTATATGCCTCAGTACAGGGGAATGCCAGGGCCAAGAGTGGGAGTAGGTGGGTGGGGGAGTGGGTAGGAGGAGCATGTGGGGGACTTTTGGGATAGCATTGGAAATGAAAAAGAAATAAATACCCAATTTAAAAAAAGAAAAAAATGCAGAGAGCTTATTTAGTGTCTTGAAACAACTTCCCATGTGATGGCTTGCATTCCATTGGAAGATTCTCTCTGTACATTGTAGGCATATAATTATATTATCAATAATTTATTAATCAAAATCAATGCCAAAATTAAATTAAGCATAATTCTTATTTTAAAATATAATTAAGGTATAGGGATAAAATACAATTACTTTAAAACTGATTAAATGGAAAATAATAACTCAAAACATACTTAAAATGCAAAATGATACTGGCCAGGCTTGTCATTAGGAAATTAATTATCAGGTGATCAATACAGTGCTCAAATTCAAAGGCAAAACCAATTAACATTTCATATTTCCATAGTTTGGAGAGAGGTACGAATATAAAACACTTTGAAAAATATTTTGGAAAGTAAGTTTGTCTTGTGGCTTTACAGTAAAATGTGAAGAGTGCTTTAGTCACAGTAAGTAACTAGCTCAGTAATGTCTGTGGCTATGGTAAAACAGCTATTGATTTTCCAGGGCAGTCACCAGGCCAAGTTCTTTCCAAGGAAGGCTGGAAGTTCCCCTCTGGCTGAGTATGCTTGTGTTATCTCGTTTTAGATCTCTGCTCATGCTGATAATAAAACATAAATGTTTTTCCCTCCATCCCCAACGATGGAAACCCTACATATCTCAAGAAAGATGCCTCCAGCCAATTAATAATAACAGAACTTCTCATAGTCTTTCTGGAAAGCAATTAATCAACATAGCAAACACATAGAGGATATGGGCAAACTTTGGCCCAGTTGTAAGAAATATAAGGAAATAAAGAAAAATTCCTACATCGACATGTCACAATATTATAAGCAGCCATGAAACATTGAAAGTAAGTAAACACTATGAAAATAAAGCATTTCTTTCCAACACCATTTTATGCATATTGGTTTCAGATTTAAATTCATTCTATTCTGACACGCAGGAGAGGAAATTACATACGATAAATAGTGTAAAGGAAGATTTAGCTGATTACACAGCTCTCTTTATTCTGGATTGACAATCCACATTCATGTATTTAAACATAAGTTGGGTGGTATCAGAAGTTAGGGCCTATATGAAATAGGTAGAGTGTGAAGATAGACTCCTTGGAATGAGATTGGCACCCTTGTAACTAGAGAAAGTTCTTGCTCGCTTTCTCTTCCCCCCCCTCCAAAATAGAAAGAAGTCTGTCACCAGAAACCAGATTGCCTGGCACTTTGACTTTTGCTTCCTAGTTTCTAGAACCTAATTTTTATTATACTGCTATGCAGCTCATTAAAGATGCCTATCGTTTGAAGTTTATGTCACAAAGGAAATTGATATTATTTTGGAAAGAATTGTGTCTTCAGAAAGCAATTGTCTTTTGAGCTCCTAAGGAGTATCTTATTCTTTCTGTGTGGCTTTTGTTTAAATTTATTTATTTATTTTTATTTTTTATTTTGATTTTGGTTTTACAGGGTTTCTCTGTATAGCCCTGGCTGTCCTGAAACTCACTTTATAGACCAGTCTGGCCTTAAACTCAGAAATCCACCTGCCTCTGTCTCCTGAGTGCTGTGATTAAAGGCATGCGCCACCAGCCCAGCTTAAATTTATTTTTTTTACACTCCATATTTTACAGCCCCCCCCCCATCTACAGTCCAACTGTTCTACATCCCATATATCCTTCCTACCCCCTGTCTCCACGTGGATGTCCCCACCTCTCACCCCACCTGACCTCTAAACACCCTGTGGCCTCCAGTCTCTTGAGGGTTTGTGCGTCATCTCTGAATGAACACAGATCAGGAAGTCCTCTATTGTAGGTGTGTTGGGGGCCTCATATCAGCTGGTGTATGCTGCCTGTTTGGTGGTCCAGTGCTTGAGAGATTTTGGGGGTCCAGATTAATTGAGACTGCTGGTCTTCCTACAGGATCACTCTTATTCTCAGCTTCTTTAAGCCTTCCCTAATTCAACAACAGAGGTTAGCTGCTTCTGTCCATTGGATGGGTGGAAATATCTGCATCTGACTCTTTCAGCTGCTTGTTGGTTCTTCAGGAATGCAGTCATGCTAGGTCCCCTTTTGTGAGCGCTCTATACCCTCATTAATAATGTCAGGCCTTGGGACCTCCACTTAAGCTGGATCCCACTTTGGGTCTTTCGATGGACCTTCTTCTCCCCAGGCTCCTCTCCATTTCTAACCCTGTAATTATTTCAGACGGGACCAATTATGGGTCAGAGCTGTTACTCTGGGATGGCTACCCCTTCCCTCATTTGATTCCTTGTCTTCCTGCTGGAGGTGGGTTCTATAAGTTCCCTCTCCCTACTATCGGGCATTTCATCTAAGGTCCCTCCCTTTGAGTCCTGAGAATCTCTCACCTCCCAGGTCTCTGGGGCTTTCTGAAGAGTCCCTCACCCCCAACTTTCTCTCTCCAAAGGTTGCCATTTCCATTCTTTCTGATGGCCCTCAGGGCTTAAGTCCTTTTTCCTCACCCAATACCAGATCAGGTTCCCCTCTCCCCCGACTCCATACACACACCCCCATCCACTTTCCCTCCCTGGTCCCTCCCTCCTTCCCCACTTGTGATTGCTTTTTTCTTTCTTTTTTTTTTTCTTTCTTTTTTTGGTTTTTCGAGACAGGGTTTCTCTGAAGCCCTGGCTGTCCTGAAACTCACTTTGTAGACCAGGTTGGCCTCGAACTCAGAAATCCGCCTGTCTCTGCCTCCCAAGTGCTGGGATTAAAGGCCTGTGCCACCACCACCCGGCTTTTTTTTTTTTTCTTTTTTCTTTTTTTTTCTTTTTGAGTTCTGTGGACTGTATCTTGAGTATTCTGTACCTTTTTGTTTGTTTGTTTGTTTGTTTGTTGACTAATATCCGCTTATTAGTGAGTATATACCATACATGTCTGTTTGGGTCTGAGTTACCTCACTCAGGATGATATTTTCTAGTTTAATCCATTTGCCTGCAAAAGTCAGAATGTCCTCGTTCTTAATAGCTGAGTAGTAATCCGTTGTGTAAATGAACCATATATTCTGTATCCATTCTTCTTTCCTGGAACATCTGGGGTTTTTTTAGCTCTGGCTATCACAATAAGGCCACTATGAACATAATGGAATATGTGCCCCTGTGACATAGTGGGACATATTTTGGGTATATTCCCAAAAGTGGTATTGCTGTGTCTTCAGGTAAATCTTTTTCCAATTTTCTGAGGAATCTCCAGACTGATTTCCAGAGTGGTTTACAAGTTTGAAACCCCACCAGCAATGGAGGAGTGATCCTCTTTCTCCACATCCTCTCCAACATCTGTTGTCACCTGAGGTTTAAATCTTAGCCATTCTGACTGGTGTAAGGTGGAATCTCAAGTCATTTTGATTTGCATTTCTCTGATCACTAAGGACTTTGAACATTTCTTAAGTTTCTTCTCAGCCATGGATATTCCTCAGTTGTGAAACCTCAGTTTAGTTCTACCCCATTTTTTAATTGGGTTGTTTGGTTTTTTCTTTAGTGATTAGCATCTTGAATTCTTTATTTTGGATAAGCCCTCTATCAGATGTGGGGTTAATGAAGATTTTTTCCCACTCTGTAGGTTGCCAACTTGTCTTATTGACTGTCTTTTGCTTTACAGAAGTTTTAGAGTTTCATGAGATCCCATTAATCAAGACTTGATCTTAGAGCATGAGCCATTGGAGTTCTGTTTAGGAAATTTCCCCAGTCCCAGTGTGTTTAAGGCTTTTTCCAGTTTCTCTTCTATTAGATTCAGTGCATCTGGTTTTACGTTGAGGTCCTTGATCCACTTCGACTTGAGCTTTGTGCAAGGTGACAAATATGGATCTATTTTCATTTTTCTACATACAGACAGCCAGTTAGACCAGCACCATATATTAAAGATGCTTTCTTTTTTTTCCCATTGTATATTTTTGGCGTCTTGATCAAATATCAAGTGTCCATAAGTATATGATTTTATTTCTTGGTCTTCAATTATATTCCATTGATCAACATGTATGTTTCTGTATCAATACCATGCAGTCCTTATCACTATTGCTCAATAGTAAAGCCTGAGCTCAGAAATGGTGATTTCCCCCAGCTATTCTTTTATTGTTAAGAACTGTTTTAGCTATTCTGTTTTTTTGTTTGTTTATTTGGTTGGTTGTCTGGGTTTTTTTTTTTTTCTTTCCAGATGAATTTCAGAATTGTTCTTTCCATGTCTTTGAAGAATTTAGTTGGGATTTTGATGGGGATTGCCTCAGGGCTGAAATCAACCAAATAGAAACAGAGAAAAGAATACAAAGAATCAACAAAACCAGAAGCTGGTTCTTTGAGAGAATAAACAAGATAGATAAACCCCTAGCCAAACTAACTAAAGGGCCATGAAGCAGTATCCAAATTAGTAAAATCAGAAATAAGGGACATAACAACAGAAAGGGAGAAAATTCAAAAAATGATCAGATCTTACTATAAAAGCCTATACTCAACAAAACTGGGAAATCTAGATGAAATGGATGGTTTTCTAGACAGATACCACATACCAAAGTTAAATCAAGAGCATATAAGCTATCTAAACAGCCCATATCACACAAGGAAATAGAAAAAGTCTTTAAAATTCCCCCACCCGCAAAAAGCCCAGGGTTAGATGGTGAAAGACTCACAATGTGAGGGCTCCCCCACGTTCTGACTCAGGAGAGGCGACACCCCAAAATCACCCACAAGAAACGGGTCTTGCTGCAAATTGCAAGAGGATTTTTATTCAAGAGCGCTCTCGGGCCCATGGTCATACACCACGCAGGGGTAGAGGACCGTGGCGCCCCGAGTAGCTGGGTAAGGGGGTATTTAAAGGGAGAAACCGAAACTCAAGGAAGTGGGGAGGGCGTTGTTGGAAGATACCAAAGATACCAGTTAAGAGTCACAAGGAAGTGTAAAGTTACAAGAGTCACAAGGAATACCTGGTAATTGTTAACTCTCAAGACAGCTTCTAAGAGCCTCTAACAATAGCACATTTGCATTGCAGGTTCTGGTAATGGCCAGGGTGACTTTCTTTGAATGAGCACTCTTTGAACCCAGGAAGCGGGTGGGTAGAGGAATGTCACTATCTCTTTTATGATTAGCATACCTTTACAAAGGCCACATTCCCAAGCCTGGGCCTAAAGGCCTAGAATTCTGTTTTTACGTTGTTATACTTTCAATGGATTTAGTGCAGAATTCTACCAGACCTTCAAAGAAGACCCAATATCAATTTTCCTCAAACTATTCCATAAAATAGAAAGAGAAGGAACACTATGTAACACGTTCTATGAAGCCACAATTACTCTAATACCTAAACCACACAAGGACCCAACCAAAAAAGAGAACTTCGGAGCAATCTCACTTCAGAATATGTAAAAGTACTCAATAGATTTCTTGCAAACTGAATCCAAGAACACATCAAAACCATCATTTACCACAATCAATTAGTCTTCATTCCAGGGATGCAAAGCTGGTTTAATACACGAAAATTCATTAACATAATCCACTGTATAAACAAACTCAAATAAAAAGTCAAATGATCATCTCCTTAGATGCAGAAAAAGCAATTGACAAAATACAACACCCCTTCATGTTCTAAGTATTGGAGAGATCAGGAATTCAAGGCCTATACCTAAACATAATAAAAGAAATTTACTGCAAACCAACAGCCAATATAAAATTAAATGGGAGACATACTTGAAGCACTCCCACTGAAACTGGGGACAAGACAAGGATGCCCACTCTCCCCATATCTATTCAATACAGTACTCAAAGTGTTAGCTAGAACAATAAGACAGCAAAAAGAAATCAAGGGGACACAAATTGGCAAAAAAGAAACAAAGGTATCACTATTTGCAGATGATATGATAGTATATATAAGTGACCTCAAAAATTCTACCAGAGAACTTCAAAAGCTGATAAACAACTTCAGCAAAATGGCCAGAAAATTAACTCAAATAAATTAGTAGCCTTCCTTTATACAAATGATAAACGGGCTAGAGAGAAATTAGGGAAACAACTCCCTTCACAATAGCCACAAAGAATTTAAAATATCTTGGGGTAACTCTAACCAAACAAGTGAAAGATCTGTATGACAATAACTTCAGGTCTCTCAGGAAAGAAATCAAAGAAGATTTCAGAAAATTGAGAGATCTCCCATGCTCATGATTTGGCAGAATTAACATAGTAAAAAATGGCCATATTACTAAATGCAAGCTATAGATTCAATGTAGGTGGCTTTAAGAATATTCTAGTCTTGCCCATAAATTCTTCTATTATCACTCAATAAACAGTATCCAGGAATACATTTGACCTGTTTGAGTTTTTGTTTATTACATAACTGATTTTATAAATTAACACTCATGTATGGTACAACTTCACAATATAGAGATAGGATGGAATAATATGCACTCTTTATTGTAGATATGTAGAAAAGTTACCAAATAGATTTATAAGTGTCTATATATTTTTGCATAATAAAATCTCTGTACAAAATAAAAAACTCAAAGTAAATATTTATGTGATGTCATACAATAAAATGTGAATTCTTACATCAAAAAAGTGAATTGTGGGGGAATGAAATATGAAATTAAAAGGTCATTTGTTTAAAGGCTTAGGAAGACATCCATACTGAAACTTATTTAGACAAGAGTGACAAGGTAGCACATGGAAAATGTAATCATAAATTTTTGAAATTAAATATTTCTGAGCCAGAAAAGTTAAAAAGCTGTGCTTTATGAAAGTGGTGGGTGGAAGGAATAGGATCAGGTGAAATCTGAAATACGGTTTTTGAATGGAATTTCTCAAAGACTACAAAATGTTCAAACTGCTTACTGGCAGAGACCTGATTCTCTCTCTCTTTCTTTCTTTCTTTCTTTCTTTCTTTCTTTCTTTCTTTCTTTCTTTCTTTCTTTCTTCCTTCCTTCCTTCCTTCCTTCCTTCCTTCCTTCCTTCCTTCTTTCTCTTCTTTCTTCTTTTTTCTTTTCTTTTTTTTTGGGGGGGGTGTAATGGGATATTTTCTTTATTTACATTTCAAATGTTTTCCCCTTTCCTGGTCCCCCTTTGGAAACCCGCTAACCCAACCCTCCTCCCCTGCCTCTATGAGGGTGCTCCCAACTCACCAACTCCTGTCCTACCTCCCTGGCACTCCCCTACACTGTGGCATTGACCACCCTCAGGCTCAAGGGCCTCTTCTCCCACTAATAACCAACAAGGCCATCCTCTGCCACATATGCGATCAGTGCTGTGGATCGCTCCATGTGTATTTTTTGGTTGATGGTTCAGTCCTGGGGAGGCCCAGGGGATCTGGCCTGTTGACACTGTTGCTCCTTCAATGGGGCTGCAAAACCTCTGAGCTCCTTCAGGCCTTTCTCCAGTTCCTCCATCAGGGACCCCCGAGCTCAGTCCAATGGTTGGCTACAAGCTTCCACCTCTGTCTTTGTCAGGCTCTGGCAGAACTTATCAGGAGGCAGCCATATCAGACTTCCATATGAAAGCACTTCCCAGCATCCACAATAATGTTCAGGATTGGTGGCCACATATGGGATGGATCCCCGGGGGTGGGGGTGGGGGGTGGGGAGTAGTCTCTGGATGGCCTTTCCTTCAATCTCTGCCTCACACTTTGTCTCCTTATTTCCTCCTGTGAGTATTTTGTTCACCCTTCTTAAAAGCACTGAAGCATCCACATTTTAGTCTTCCTTCTTCTTAGGCTTCAGATTTGTTCTATGAAGCCACAGTTATGCTGATTCCAAAACCTCACAAAGACCCAACAAAGAAAGAGAACTTTAGACTAGTTTACTTTAAGAATATCAATGCAAAAATAATAAAATTCTCACAAACCAAATCCAAGAACACATCAAAATAATCATTCACCATGATCAAGTAGGCTTCATCTCAGGGATGCAGGGATGATTCAATATATGGAAATCCATCAACATAATCGACTACATAAACAAACTCAAAGAAAAAAACCACATGATCACTTCATTAGATGTTGAAAAAGCATTTGACAAAATTCAGCATTCGTTCATGTTAAAAGTCTTGGAAAGGTCAGGAATTCAAGGCCCATACCTAAACCTATTAAAAGCATTATACATTAAACCAGTAGCCAACATCAAACTAAATGGAGAAAAACTTGAAGCAGTCCCACTAACATCAGGGACTAGACAAAGCTGCTCTCTCTCTCTCTCTCCATATCTATTCAATATAGTACTTGAAGTTCTAGCTAGAGCAATTTGACAACAAAATGAGGTCAAAGGGATACAAATTGGAAAGGAAGAATTCAATGTATCATTATTTGCAGATGATATGATAATGTACTTAATTGACCCCAAAAACTCTACCAGAGAACTCCTATAGCTGATAAACAACTTCAGTGAAGTAGCTGAATACAAAATTAACTCAAACAAATCAGTAGCCTTCCTCTGCTCAAATGATAAACAGGCTGAGAAAGAAATTAGATAAAGACACCCTTCACAATAGTCACAAACAATATAAAGTATCTTGGTATGCCTCTAACTAAACAAGTAAAAGATCTGTATGACAAGAACTTCAAGTCTCTGAAGAAAGAAATCAAGGAAGACCTCAGAAAATGGAAAGGTCTCTATGCTCCTGATTATTTTCTTATTGTGATGATTTGTGCTCAGGAAACAAAGAGGATAAGCAAAAAGATCTAGCAATATATTTTCCCATTCAACTATGATAACATTATCACACACATATTCCCACACACACAATTTCTAAGATCACAAATTTTCTTTATTAAATGATATATCTAAAATATAACTGTCTATGTGAACACTAATCAATTTTCAAAGCCATTGGGTTGTTAAAATGTTGTTCAATGGAAAAGAGAGTATACACATAATGATATTTATTTTAAGTATTTTTAACAATAAGTACCTGGTGCGTGCTTGGTATTATTCTTTCTGCTGGAGATGGAGGACAAAGATAAGCAAGAGTGAGTAGATCTGCCCTCACAGTGCTCATGTTTCCTGTGGGAGAAAACAGTGCATAAACAGTTGCTTGGAGACAGCAATTCAATAGAAAGAGAAAAGACATAACCATAAATGATTGATAGATGATAAATTGATGATGGTGAATTAGTGAACAAGATGTGTAACAAGGGAAAATGAAAACCAAGTAAGTTATGTTTGGGTTTAGAACCTGGGTAAGAGACACAGGGCAGGTGGGAAGCAAGAACAGACCACAGTGTATCTACTCTGTAACTTTTAATTTTACTCTGATGGGAAACTAACAGGAAATTTTTAGGAGTAGAATCATAGATTTTCAAAAGACCTAGTGCTCAGTGCAAGTGGGATATAAGCCCCTACATTAGCTAGACTGAAGATTAGATGGGTATACTGAAGAAAAAGCATATCAGAAGTTTGAGGAGATGAGGGAGACTAACATGATGCTCTTATAAAAATTGAGTCAGAAGATATGGTCTGATAATGGAATCAGAGAGTGAGAAGGGATATATTCTGGTACACAGAAGCCTGTGGCTACTAATCACATGCCAGTGAGATTGTGATAGAATATATACATTATATATTTAAAAACCAACGCAATGGAGGTTATTTTATAAGGTCCCACCCTCAGATGAAGTACTACAAGCAATTAGTGTCTGAGGAAGAAGCCTTGTCCTTGGATGAACTCCAGCAGTAGGTTATTTAACTCCAAATGCTCAGCCCTAAGTGTCTAAGAGCAAAACTAAATGGCCTTAGTGTGTGTTTGTGTGTGTCTGTATCTGTGTTTGTGTCTATAGCAAAAATAGTTATACAAGTGTTCATGAACTTGAGGGGAGAGTGAACAAGAGCAGGGAAGAAGATAGCAACAATGTAAAATTGATATTCATATCTGACATTCTTTTCTTCCTCCCCTTCCTCCTCTTTCTCCTTTTCCTCCTCTTCTGCCTCCTCCTCCTCCTTCTCCTCCTCCTCCTCTTCTTCCTTTTTTAAAAAGTCTTTTAGAGATAGAGTCTTGCTATGTAGCCTTGTCTTTCCTGAAATTTGCTCTGTAGACAAGGCTGGCCTTCAGCTCATAGAGATCCTCCTGATCCTATATTCCAAGTGCTGAAATTAAAGGTGTATGCCACCATTGTCCAATTAGTGTGTGAAAGTGGGCAGAGATCACAGTGGGCCAAGAGATTATATGAAGATTCCTTCGGAGAGAGGAAAGCATTGGAGAAATTTGACATGATTTGATGCTCACTTTAATATGTACATTCTTCCTACCTTGTTAGAAACAACAGCAGAATTGCAACACCAGTAAGAAGCTACAGCAGAACATGATTAGATTTGGAGCTCAGGTGGCAACAGTCACAGGGTTTGGAAAGTGAGACAAACAAGCTATGCTGACATGTTTGTTGTGACATGTCAAGGGAAGAAACAAGTCAGTTATGACAAAGGGTTTTATTGAATCAACTACATACCTGACTAAAGTTTGTTGTCTATTTTTTTTTTGGAGAACCAGTGCTCTGTGCACTGAGGTTGAGAAAAGAAAAGACCAAATGCAGGGTTAAGATGAAGAGTGTCAAAGACTGGCTTCTAGAATGTTCATCTGAAATGCCAGGTAGACAACACCATGACGATAGTAAAATGAGAAAGTAGAGAATTTGGGGTCCAGATAAGGTTGCATTTGGAGGTAAAAATCAGCTTTTTGTGAACAATAGATACATTAAAAGACATGGAAGCAGGTCTGAAAACCGAGTCAAGAGTGTTTCACAATTAATGTATCACACAGAGGGTAGTAGGAGGTAAGAAAAGGAAGCTATGAAGGAATGAACAGTAATTTGTAAGGTAATCTATCAGATTGTGATATCTTGGAGGCCAAACAGAAGGTTTCAGCATGAACATGTGCTATTCTGTGTGAAGGGATAAAGTTAGGTATTACAATAACAGAGAGCTACTCACAGACTGATGTAACAGCCTCAACATTCATGCTGTGCAGTGAGGTCATTAGTGTGAGTCTATGATGGAGCTGAGTATTCTATAAAATTATTGATGTTCATTCTTCAAATATGTCAAGATCCTCATAAACTGACTTGGATTAAAGTTATTATCAAAATAGAACTAATGGCTCTCACTGTTAACTCCAGTACTTAGGAGGGAAAAATCTTTGTGAGCTCAAGGCCAGCCTGGTCTACACAGTGAGTCCCAGGACATCCAGGCCCATATAGTGAAACTTTGGTTTGTTATTGTTTGTTTATCTTTGTATGTACATAGTATATAGGATAATAGAATGAGTCAATGTAAAAATGGGATTTTTTTTTGCTACTTTTATGGGGCAAGTGATGAAAAATTGAATTTAATCTCTACAGTAAGTCATAGTAATTTTATCTATATATGCCTTTCATACTGCATTAGTAAAGAAAAAATATGCATGTCAATGATTAGAATGGTATTATGAAAGCTAACAATATGGTTTATGCCTGATTAGCATGGACAAGGCTAAAAAGCCACACATCAAACAAACCAACACAAATAATGCACTGTATCAGCAGCCTTCACTCAAATGCTTAAGTGAAAGAATTAAATCACTTTAAGTTATTTATATTGATGACTCTGGCTAATAATGACTTGTTTTCAACCTCTCCAATAAGCCTGAAATTATTTAAAAATAAAAGAAAATATAGAATTAGGTAATAATCTAAAATTATCTCTAAGTAGCACATAGAGAGGGCAATGAAGAATGAAGGATGAGGCCAACTTACAGTTACATCTTTTTTGCTTTTCCAGGCAGCTTCTTTAATGTGTTAACCTTTTGCTTAGGAGTATTTGGTTCTACAGTGAAGTATCTCTGTCTTTTCCCCACCTCTCTCAGTCTCTTCCACTCTGTCTCATTTGAGAGAAAATACTAGAGGCTATTGAAAAACAAAGCTATTTCCTCCTGGGTTTTCAGAGCAAGCCTGAATAGTAAATGGCATGTTTTAATTCTAGGCTTTAAAAATTACTTTCTTAATCTTTGTGTGTATAAAAAAATTACTGAGTCTTTCTCCCCTTCAATCTAAAAGGATTGCATAGTCTCCATATAATTAGGCCTTCATTGCTTTGCAGTTTGTTCATTGATAAAATCCCTCCTCATTCTGCTAGTAAAGCTGTTCTTAGTGTTGCTTAAATCTAAAGCCATGGTCATAGCCCATGAAATGAATAAATCCAAAGCAACTTGATAAAACGTTGTGTGGAGATGATTCCAGAATCTTCAGATAAGCCACTTAAATCTCAGAGCTTATTACATCACATTTCTCCAGCCACCTCCTGTCTCCCAGCCCTGAAAATATGCATATGGGATTAGAGGAAGGAAAGGGTTTATAAAGATAAAGCAGAAAGTGACAAGAAAGTCAGGAGGCGTCTAGACAGTGCTGGGCATCATTCTGAAAGACTGACGTCTCTGCTTTGAATAGTCACAGGCAATGACACATCCCAAGCAAGGACTGTTGTCAACTCTGACTCATACGGAAACAGTTCTGATGGCAGGGTAAGGAACGGATCAGGGGACACTCAGTGCAATTTCAATGCAGAAAGCCAAAGGCAGTGGCATGGGAGGAAATGGGATCTTAGGAGGCAAAAGGTTGAAAGGTGGTGTCTTCATTCACGACTGGCCCATAAATGAGTCTTCACAGTAGAGTGAGACCCACGCATCATTTCACTAATTTGTTAATGTCTTTCTACTACTGCATATATTAGTCTTGCTTCCATATTGATTCATGATAATTTATGCACACGGGCACACCGATGCCCTGTTGTTTGTCATTTGGAGGTGATCTCTCCTCTTGGCTTCTCTGATACGGGGAGAAAGGTTCTCTAGCATGAAATCCTTCTACACTTGAGCTCTCAATCTTTCCAGACCTGTCAAAAATTTTACTTCCCCATATATTTCTCCAGCGATCCATATAAACTGGAATGAAGGCTAGAAAGATCCAATTTTTTTACTACTGGTACAGGAAGTAAAAGAGCATGATCCAAACTTATCCTCGGCTTCACCTTGGCTCGGCGAGGTTAAACTTCCTCTTTCAGCTCTCATAGCCTTCCTGTGAAAGAGTGTGGCTAAGGCATGTTAGAGAGGGATACTGAGAACATTCAGCAAGACAATTTGAGAAATGCTCAAAATCGTAAACACCACATAAAAACAACTCAATAAATGCCAGCCAGATGTAATAATAGTAAGAGCAGCAATCAAATTTATATTAACACTATTAATACATTTAAGACTCATAATTATCATGTGTATAATAAAATGAAATTTCACCATTATACTGAGATCTCTCATACTAACGCAATAGAAAAAAATTGCTAAAGAGGAAGGAACTATTTTATGGAGATTCTGACTTATTAGGGAGTCTGTATATGAGTTAGCCTACCAAAAAAAAGACATAGTTTTGAGCTTAAAGAAGCTTTCTCACTGCATACTGGTTGAGCCTGAAAAATAAGATGGAAAAAGGACAGATCAACAACAACAACAACAAAAGTATAAAATTTTTACTTGATACTTTTTACTTTTGAACATACAGGAGCAGTCTGAATTTGATTTCTGATGTTGCAATAAAATACCATGACCAAAAGAAATTTAAGGGAAGGAATGGTTTATATGACATACAATTCCACACCTATGCAGCAACACAAAGCCGGTTGCCACATATCATCCATAATCTAGAGCACAGAGAATCTATTGCACCTACACTGCCTGCTTGCTGCTTTTAGTTGGCTTTCATCTAACCTTTTCCTATGTCATATCACTACCCCAGGCCAAGGGAATGTTGCTGCCCAAAGGAGTTGGGTCTGCCTTCTTCTATTAAACATCAAAGCAATCCCCTTTAAATAAGCCCACAGACTAACTGAATTAAGCAACTTTCAAGAGAGGCTCACTTCCGTGGTAATTCTATGTAGTAGAAAGCTAAGAATTATAAATAAACATCATAGGGAGTTTGATGTTCAAGCAACAAAAACTCAAAGAAACCAATAAATCTGAGAGATCCCATGCATACTCTTGTACTCTTTAACAAATTGTGGAGGAGTTATAAGATAAAGGAAAGGGGAGTTTGTAAATTACAAGAAAACTTTTAGAAAAAAATGTGAAGAAGCAAAGGGAACATGAGAGTTATGGTGTTACTTATACACCCAATTCTTGGTTGACTTATAGTTTTGGTATTAATATTAAGAATGCTCTCTTTCCTCTGGTACTACAGTGAAATCTTTGACATGGCAAATCTTATAGCCCACTGTTAGGTAAAAAGAGAAGACTCCTGATACTTTATTCTATCAGTTATTTCCTAATTGTCTCTGGCTAAACATATGAAGTGACTTTTTAAAGGGTGGTACATTCTGCCACTTTCTACCTCAAGTGAATGTAATAAAAACATATACATATTAACTACATGAAATTAAACACTTACATACTAACCATATATAATATATATTAATATGCTATTTTATAATGAAATGTCGGTAGTTTGTAATGCTTGCTCTAAGTGTAATTAATCATATACTAGCATCAGACCCACTTTGCATTCTAGAATCATCAATGAATCCATTATAATAGAAACTTTCTAAGGCACAAGCACAGCCAAGCTTAACTTGGGAATATTCTGAAACATAGGAGTCACTGTAAGTCCCTTCCAAGAAGTTCCATTCTTCCTACTCTACTAATATAACTTTATAACATCTGTCTTACAAATCTGAACATTGTACTTATCTCAATATCTAAGGAACATAGATTTTGGATATTCTGATACTGTATTCCAAATTTCAATCCTCCTAAGCTCATATTTATTTCCTTTGAAATGAAAATTACATTTTATATTTGGTTATATAAGTGAGCCAAAAATGGTGTGTGTGTGTGTGTGTGTGTGTGTGTGTGTGTGTGTGTGTGTGTGTGAGTGTGCATATTCAATTGGAATTATAAGTTAACACAATATAAAGAAAAGAAACAAAGGAAATATAACTGAAAAGTTCCTCACAAGTATTTTTCTTACTTGTGCTTATTTGTAGAGAATGAAAGAATCATTCATTGAAAAGTTATGGGTGCACATGTGGTCAGCATGAATTGGATACATCAATATTACTAACAATAACAGTTGAGAACAACAAAAACAACAATAATAAATTATATCAAATCAGTAGAGAGACAGGTTGGGTGTCCAGAGTGGAACTGGTAGGAGGTGAAGAGATGGCCTTGATTAAAGCATGTTTACATGCATCAGTGTTTTAGAGAATTAAAAAAGCTCTCATATGATCAGAAGATGGTGATGAGTTATCAGTAGTTTTACCCAGGCATAAAACCTATGAACCACAACAATGACGAAAACAGTATGATGTCATCTACGATGTAATAGTGGAACTTTTATTTTGGAGGTAACCAATGAATGTCTAATGGGACTTAAGAATCACTCAATAGGAGGGCATTCATGCCTTGTATTATAAACTTAGCCAACCACCAATGTCTGGAGAGATTATTGACCTGAGAGTAAAACATATGACTGTTGTTTTCCTAAACAACATAGTTTCTAGCTATATTCTAAACACTTAACCTTACACACACAGATACGTATATCTTTTGTCCCTGTTTCAAACAAGGACTCTTGCAACAGAATTGTGCAGGTTTGAAGGAAAATGGCCTCCATAATCTCACATATATGATTTTTTTTTTTTTGGTTGGTAGAACTGTTTAGGAAGTATTAGAATGTGTGGTCATTTTAGAGGAGATGCATTACTGGGGGAGGGGGGTGCTTCTCTTTCTCTCTCTCTCTCTCTCTCTCTCTCTCTCTCTCTCTCTCTCTCTCTCTCTCTCTCTTTCCCCCCACTGTCTGTGGATCAGTACATAAGTCTGCAGCTACTGCTCCAACAACATGCCTGCCTGCCTCCTAACGTGCTCCCTGCCAAGCTAACCTTCTAAAATTAAGCATGCCCCTAATTAAATGCTGTCATCTTTAAGTAGTCCTGCTCTTGGTACCTTTGCACAGAATATAAGTTAAATAAGACAGAATGAAGACATTGCAGAAACCAAAAAACTGGTTAAAATGAAGATAATAAGGTCCTATAATATATGCAACCACAATTTATTTGTCTACAACGCAACTCCAATTCCCAAGACTTGGGGAAAATCGTTGAAAAAGAGGTAAAATGATTATAAGAGCCACACACTCAGGACAAGTGCTGCTACAGTGACAAGGAATATGTACCCATGAACTCTCAACAATAAGGTCATATAAACAGGGCCAGAATAATGACACCATTTGGCATGCCAGTGTGAAGTGGATAAACTCCACATGGGTCCATCCCTAGATGAACACCTATAAATGGTCAATGTCTACTGAATAAATTACCCGACGCACAAGTTTCTGCATATCCCAACTGGTCAGACATGTACACATGAGAAAGAGCAAATAGAATAAGTAAGTTGTAGGTGCATATATCATGTGGTTATATTTGCATATATAATGTAGCAATTAAATAATAATAAATATCAGATCATGAATCTGGAAGGAAGGGGAACATGGGAGTAATTGGAAGAGGAAGAAGACGGAAGTAATAGAAATGTTATCTTCATGTATGAAATTTTTTTTAAAAAATAATATCATTAGAATAAAAACAAAGCTATATGTTCCTCTCTGACCTCACTATTGTTGAACTTGAAATGTTTTGTCATTATGATGATTTTAAGTCTACAAAACATCATAGTTATATCCATAAAATGATTTGAAAACACAATCATTCTTTATATTTAAAAAAAATCTCTAATACATGAACTCAATATGTATTTAATGAAAAAATAACAGAAAGATAAAAAATCTGCAAGTGTTGACAACAGTGATAGATAGATAGATAGATAGATAGATAGATAGATAGATAGATAGATAGATATAGATATAGATATAGATATAGATATAGATATAGATATAGATATAGATATATTCATAGAGATTCATTTACTTAGGGGTGGAGGTTAAGGTCTAGGGAAAATTTTCCATGGCTTCTTGAAGAATAGTTTCCACTATGTTCATAGCAGCCTTATTTATAATAGCCAGAAGCTGGAAAGAACCCAGATGCCCCTCAACAGAGGAATGGATACAGAAAATGTGGTACATTTACAAAATGGAGTACTACTCATCTATTAAAAACAATGAATTTATGAAATTTGTAGGCAAATGGATGGATCTGGAGGATATCATCCTGAGTGAGGTAAACCAATCACAAAAGAACTCACATGATATGTACTCACTAATAAGTGGATATTAGCTCAGAAACTTAGAATACCCAAGATACAATTTGAAAAACACATGAAACTCAAGAAGAATGAAGACCAAAGTGTGGACACTTTGCCCCTTCTTAGAATTGGGAACAAAACACCCATGGAAGGAGTTACAGAGACAAAGTTTGGAGCTGAGACAAAAGGATGGACCATCTAGAGACTGCCATACCCAGGAATCCATCCCATAATCAGCCACCAAACGCAGACACCATTGCATACGCCAGCAAGATTTTGCTGAAAGGACTCTGATATAGCTGTCTCTTGTGAGGTTATGCCAGTGCCTGGCAAACACAGAAGTGGATGCTCACAGTCAGCTATTGGATGGAACACAGGGCCCCCAATGGAGGAGCTAGAGAAAGTACCCAAGGAGCTGAAGGGGTCTGCAACCCTATAGGTGGAACAACAATATGAACTAACCAGTACCCCCAGAGCTTGTGTCTCTAACCGCATATGAATCAGAAGATGGCCTAGTCGGCCATGATTGGAAAGAGAGGCCCATTGGTCTTTCAAAGTTTAGATGCCCCAGTACAGGGGAACACCAGGGCCAAGAAGTGGAAGTGGGTAGGTAGTGGACCAGGGGTGGGGGGAGGGTATAGGGGGACTTTTGAGATAGCATTTGAAATATAAATGAAGAAAATATCTAATAAAAAATGTCGGAAAAAAAGAATAGTTTGGTTGGTCTGGTTTGGTAAGCTTCCTTGAACCTAAAGGGAAAAGGAATGACATAGCATAACACTTTTCTAATAAACTAACATATTAACTAGAGCCTTATCACTTTTATATTTCAAGAGATTCCTAATTTCTGCACAAAATATTAGTTTAACCCTCTATTATTATACATTTTTGTGCAGACTTTGCTGGACTTTTGAAAAACCTGAAATAAAGTTGTTTACCTGTGCTACATTTTCATCTGGAGAATCGAAAGTGGATGGAACTTTCTCTAGGTTTCATCAGATTTTAAATTCATTGTTTAGCAGGTTAATCAGAACGGGAGGTAGGAAGAGGTAGAGAAAGAGGAGGAATGGGAGAAAGAAAAGACAAAGGGAACAATATAAGAGAATGTTTGATTTAAGGGAATTTGTGTTTTAACACAGAGGCAGTATAAAAGTAATTAATATTACAGAGCAGTACATAGGGTCGGGATCATCAATTTAATAGTAATTTGCATATTAATAAACAATGTGCACATGTAGGTTGTTTTGTTTTAATTGGATTTTATTTTTATAAAATAATTGTAATATAATACTTATATTGAATCTAATTTCATTTTCTTTCAAATAAAGTAAAACGGGTGACTGCAGAAAATGGGGTCTAGGGGACATTGCTGGAAAAAATTATGGGAGATTGTATGAACTATACACTCTAAATTAGTCAATAATAACGAATTGTAAATACGTAATATAAAAAGAAAATAAATCACCAAGCGAGAAAAAAAATAATAATAACGAATTGTTGTTATAAAAGCAACTAAAATACAGTTTCTGGCTCTCATTTATAGAAATATAAACAAACAGGAAGATAAATTGTTCTATAATTTCCTTCACTAAAAATTCCATGTTTTTAAGGCTATGCTAGATTTAAAGTACCTTATTTAATTTTATTTTTCTACTATAATACAACTGCTTTGTTTTTATCATGGAATCAGTATATGATTTCTATAAGAATATTAAAGAATTAAGAGAAGTTTTCCTCTCTAAGTGTTTAAAAATGAGTGTCTTAAACATTTTGGTGTCTATATTCTTAGCTTGCTTTTCTCTGAATGTATCCCTGAAAACATTTATATCCATTTTCCATGTTTTTAACTTAGCATAATGCAGAATATTTGTTTCTAGCTTAAATGAAGAAACAAAAACTAAATTTAAATAAACCTCTTTTCTTGAAAAATGAAAAAAGAAGACATACACATAGAACAAAAGTTGTTTGGTTCCTGGTGTCATTAAACTAGGCAAGACAGATCAATTCATGAGAGTTAGGAGAAAGAGGTGAACCTATAGAACGTTTGGTGAACACTGAGACATAATGTCAAAACATATGAAAGGGAATCCCAAGTTTAAGGGATGCTCTACAGCTGGAATGCAAGAGCACCACATGGGTAATTTTCTAGAGACATGGCAGCTATATACAGACATTTCTGTGGTTCTTCTCAAAAACAGTAGAGTTACAGTAAAGTCATATTAGTATATATATATATATAAGTTTTATACGTGTGTGTGTGTGTGTGTGTGTGTGTTGTGTGTGTGTGTGTGTGTTAGAAATCTGAGGCTAAGCAAGACTAGTTTTATGCCAATACATTCTATGACATGTATGAAATGAACAAATAAATTGAAAGACAACAACTCCCAAAGCTTACTATTTGGAAAATAAACTTCCTCTGTAGATTCTAAAATTTAAATACAAAATTGTCCTATGAAATTTAGAGGAATTTATCACATTACTACTCATTGTATGAGTAAATACTACCTTAGAAAGGAATCTAAAATTACTGCACATAAACTAGATGCAAAAGACAAATCAACAGCTTTTAATAAATGAAGCCCAGGGAACCATTTAAAAGATAATGCCTCTATGCCAATAAACCTTAATAGAAACTACATGTTCAAATTCTCCTGTCTCTTCTCTCTTTGTCTCTGTCTCTCTGTCTCTGACTCTCTCTAGTCTCTCTCTCTCTTTCTCTCTCATTCATATATAGATATAGATATAGATATAAAATTTTCTTTCTCCAAACTGTATATATTACCTAATTATACAACTCCCCCCCCCACCTTTAACCACTGAAAAACAGATATTTATATTGCATTCTTAACAGTAGCCCACTTAGAGTTAGGAAGTAGCAATAAAAGTAATTTTGGGTTGGGGGGTCCTATGACACGAGGACCTATATTAAAGAGTCTCCGGAAGTACTATGTCCAATTTTCTGAGGAACTGCCAGACTGATTTCCAGAGTGGTTGTACAAGCTTGCAATCCCACCAACAATGGAGGAGTGTTCCTCTTTCTCCACATCCTCGTCTGCATCTGCTGTCACCTGAATTTTTCATCTTAGCCATTCTGACTGGTGTGAGGTGGAATTTCAGGGTTGTTTTGATTTGCATTTCCCTGATGATTAAGGATGTTGAACATTTTTTCAGGTGTTTCTCTGCCATTCGGTATTCCTCAGGTGAGAATTCTTTGTTCAGCTCTGAGCCCCATTTTTTAATGGGGTTATTTGATTTTCTGGAGTTTACCTTCTTGAGTTCTTTATATATATTGGATATTAGTCCCCTATCCAATTTGGGATAGGTAAAGATTCTTTCCCAATCTGTTGGTGGCCTTTTTGTCTTATTGACGGTGTCTTTTGCTTTGCAGAAGCTTTGCAATTTTATGAGGTCCCATTTATTGATTCTTGATCTTACAGCACAAGCCATTGCTGTTCCATTCAGGAATTTTTCAATACCTCTCCTGGGCATATATCCAGAAGATGTCCCAACCAGTAACGACACATGCTCCACTATGTTCATAGCAGCCTTGTTTATAATAGCCAGAAGCTGGAAAGAACCCAGATGCCCCTCAACAGAGGAATGGATACAGAAAATATGGTACATTTACACAATGAAATACTACTCAGCTTTTAAAAAAAATGAATTTATGAAATTCCTAGGCAAATGGATGGACCTGGAGGGTATCATCCTGAGTGAGGTAACCCAATCACAAAGGAACTCGCACAATATGTACTCACTGATAAGTGGATATTAGCCCAGAAACTTAGGATACCCAAGATATAAGATACAACTTGCCAAACGCATGAAATTCAAGAAGAATGAAGACCAAAATGTGGACACTTTACCCTTTCTTAGAAATGGGAACAAAACACCCATGGAAGGAATTACAGAGACAAAATTTGGAGCTGTGACGAAAGGATGGACCATCTAGTGATTGCCATATGCAGGGATCCATCCCATAATCAGGTTCCAAATGCTGACACCATTGCATACACTAGCAAGATTTTGCTGAAAGGACCCAGATATAGCTCTCTCTTGTGAGACTATGCTGAGGCCTAGCAAACACAGAAGTGGATGATCACAGTCAGCTATTGGATGGGTCACTCGGCCCCCAATGGAGGAGCTAGAGAAATTACCCAAGGAGCTAATGGGAACTGCAACTCTATAGGTGGAACAACAATATGAACTAACCAGTACTCCGGAGCTCTTGTCTCTAGCTGAATATGTATCAAAAGATGGCCTAGTCGGCCATCACTGCAAAGAGAGGCCCATTGGACTTGCAAACTTTATATGCCCCAGTACAGGGGAACGCCAGGGCCAAAAAGGGGGAGTGGGTGGTTAGGGGATTGGGGGGGAGTATGGGGGACCTTTGGGATAGCATTGAAAATGTAAACGAGGAAAAAAAAGAGTCTCAACATTATTAACCACTGAGGAAATGCATGTCCATTATGATACTGCTTCACACTCATTATGGTGATGGCAACCAGAAACAAATAACAGACATTGGTGAGAATGTAAAAAAAAACTGACAGCCTCACACACTGGGCTTGTGAGAAAATGAACGGGTGTAGACTCTGTGGAACACTTGAGCATTTGCTCAAAAATAACATAGAAACATTCAGAATGGGAAGATCTATACTGCAATTAAAAAGTGATTGGCTTTGCTCTGGGAGCATCTTGAGGGAAATGTGGACAGACTCCTAGTTGCATATAGTTCTTTGGGGATGATTTTAAAGGTTATGAAATTGATTGTGGGTTCCCTGGTTTGCCAGATCCGCTATAAGAAAGCACCACATACTGAATGACTTAAGTAATATAAATCTATTGTCGCTCTGCTGTGAAGGCTGTAACTCTGAGAGCAAAGTCTTAGTAAATTTGCCTCCTTCTGAGGGCTGTGAGGTAGGTTCTGTTCCAGACCTTTAGCCATGGCAATCAGAACCTTTATATCTTTGATTTCTCTCCAGCATCTTTTCTCTAGGAAAATCCTAGTGTTCAAATTTCCCTCATTCATGACAACAACCACACTGGATTATGGCTTACTTAAATTTGTAAAGGCTAATTAGGGCTACACTGTGATGTACTAGGGACTGGCACTACAGCATAGAAATTTGAGCACACTGTTCAATCTACCAGAGTAGCAATGATTTGAATAACTTTGTTCACAAAAATCACTTGATTGAACCCATTAAATGAATAAAGTTTATAGTGTAGGAATTATATTTCAATACATCTCTAACATAAAAATATGGACAAACATACAAAAACTCTACATTTCAAAACAATTAATCATTATGGGAATTAAAATAAATTTCTTGTTTGATATTACCAAACACTACTAAAATTAGCAACAGCTCATGACAAAGATGAAGAGCAAGTGGAATTCATGGGGCTTATTGCTTATCAGAGAATGGAATTTTACACCCACTTTGCAAGAACTTGTTTTAGGTAAAGTAGAATAGGGAATGCCATTCCTAGATAACACAACACTATATAAACAATTTGTCTGGTGTTTGTCTCTGGTTTCAGCATAGGAATCAGAAGGAACCTCCATGCCCCAGAAATTTCCTGGTAGTAATTACTTTATCTTGTGACTCCTTGGATCAGACCTTCAGACATCATGCTAATGAAATGATTTACTCTGGATTTTTAAATGGCTTCAGGATATGAAACCAGAAAGACAGGAGGTTACTATTGAAGTGTGAGAGCTGAGTGACAGCAACCCAAACTCTTAACCCCTAGTGAGTAGATGTAGGAGGCTAAAGGTAGAAATTGATCATGCAATCAGTCATTTAGTCAACCTGATCTACTTACAAAGTCAGAGCAAAACTTTCTAAACATCTCAAGCTGTCACTTGGACACCTGAAGTCCACAATGGTAGGTTGGGACATCCTATGGCTTCCACACACAGAGTCATTCCAGTTCACCCTAGAGTCATGGAAAATTATTGTCTGTATTACTCTCAGACACACCCACCCCATGTGCTTTTTTTAGTTGACTCAGTCTTGTTTATATCTTTGCTGTAATGAAACTGAGCTTTAAGTATATTATTTCCCTGTATTCTGAGATTCCAACCTCAGAATTCACAACTTTCAAAGGAAATGAAAACCCAGTTTGTAGTCAGGTGTCTAGGAATCCCCAGATATGCAACTAAAATCCTAATTGAAGTGAGTCAAGTATAGTTTGGCTGGATTCAGGCTGTGCACCATCAAAACAAAAATTGCATCAAACACTGTAAAACTAAAAAGATACCAATCTTATTCTCTTTCTGAATTCTGATAGCATTTGTAAGTATTCCCAAGAAGAAATAAGCATCCATAATGAGAAACTGAATAAATATTGATATACCCATCTACAGCAAAATTAAATTAATTAGAAATAAATATTAAACGATATTAACTTAATTTCTAGAAATTTCCCCTGTATTCCTTAACAAATTGTACTTGGCAGTATTGTGTCACTATTCTCTATAAATAAATTCATTTGGTATTTAAGGATCTTTATTCTATAGGTTGTCTTATCTGTGATTTCATTTCTAAACCATAGAAGTAGTTTGAACTTTTGACTTCATTCTTAATATTCTAGAAAGAAAGGCAATATATTGTCTTTCAGAGTTTTGAGGTATTTTTCACATGAAAGCCTTTGGCTTCAGTCTCTACTGACCAGATGACAAGTATTGTGACCACATTTTTTAAGGATCCAGCTTAATTATGTTGGCTCTTGGAAACCAGAATTTCCTGCCTTAAATTAACTGTGAAAGCGATTCACACTCCATCCATGATAACCTCTTTACAATTAAGACATTTTTAAAATGGTGAGCATTCCACAGATGAGTGAACTCCTCTCTGAACAAGAGAAGTTGCATCATAGAACTTCAGTACTACAGTAGTAGAGCATTGTCAACTCATTCAACACTGGTCAAATATCTTCCTCATTTACAACTCCTTTAAGACTTCTAAAAATCTCTCAGGATCTTAGCCTGCAAGAACACAATAGGACCCAGCTTATCTTCAAATATGATTCCTAAAAGGAAAGTAAACAGCTCAGAAGAGTGGAGACAATGAACCATGGCATAGGACCAAGGGAAGTGCTGAACTGGATGATAAGCAGAGAAAGTAGCAAGGTATTGAACATCCACTCAAAATGCACTCTAGACTTGCACAAGCAGGTCCTATGTAAGCTGATACAACACAATGTCTACATAAAAAGACTGGTGATGTGATAGATCATATGAGGAGTAGAAGAGTCAGAAGAGATCTCCAGGACAGACCCTGCAGAGAGAAATGAAGCACTCAATGATCAACAAAGGCTTTTCCTGACCTTCGTTTATTCTGTAATGACGTAAAGAGGTCCTATTTGAAACTTAACACTGTTCAAATGCATGGGCAAATGGGCATCTTGATGAGTTTGTATGTACATTTACCAGTCTGTGAATTGGACAACACCATACAGCAAGTGGTCCACCTCAGAAAGGGGGATGAAGAAAGAAACATTTGTTTGAGAAACCAAAACAGTAAAATAAATAATAATAATAATAATAATAATAATAATAATAATAATAAGTAAATAAACCCCAAAATCCCATATGACTTAAAATGGAAAGCCCCTAGTTAAAAGTTAGTAGTCAGCATCTACTTCATTTCTTTGGAAATCAATGATCTCCCAATTATTTATTCATATCGCAGAGTACTGCACACAATCCTGGTTTAAAACTGCAGTTACTTAATTCAGGTTATGAAAGGTATCCAAGAGAAGCAACCACCAATCATGAACACACTCATAGAACCTGCTACTACTTTCAGTGGGTTGACATTTGTCAGCCAAGTATGGAGTTGAATGAAGATTTCAATCATGTCCTGCTTGGTCTCCCCATCTTTAGTTTCCTGTTCACATTCCTTGTATCTTCTTGCCTTTCTGCTTCTAAAATCTAATGTAATGGAATCTCCTAGACCTTAGATTCATGCATATAAAACTCACATTCTACCACTGACCTGCATCCTCAACCTGAATAATTTGTTTTTGTTTTATTTTTATTTTTTAACAATTGTTTCTTATAACAAAAACAAAACAAAACTCGTATTGTTTTCCAAAAAGGTCTCATTACTCATTATGGTGAGTAGGAAATATGAGGCCTGCCTCTTCTGCTATAGTCATATTTCAAGCATGCACACTAGCCGAGTCACTCTAAATCTGATAGTTTGAATTATTTTCCTATACAGTGCCTTTCCTGTAAATACTTTCAAAAGAATGACTAAACAGGTATCAAAAATACAAAGGATGACATGGGTACTTATGTCTAGATGAAACATCTGTTGCTATCTCACTTGTTTTTAATTCAATGAAAAAATATTCTTATCTATCACATGACAGTAGGCAAATACAAGTTTAAAATGAGGGAGAATGTGAGGCTAGTGAGATGGCTCAGTAGGTAAATAACACGTTTACAAGCTTGAGAATGTGATTTCAGATTCAAGCACCTACATAAAAATCCAGATGGGCCCACATGTGCCTATCACTCTAGTGCTACAGGGCGAGAAGACAACATGCTCAGACTTGTTGGCCACCCATTCTATATGAAAATCAGTGAGTTCAGGGTTCAATGAGGGAGTTCGTCTAAAGGGGATGAGTCAAAGACTGATAGCTCAGAAACCAGACATGCTCCTCTGGATTCCACAGTGCTCACAGTTCTAGCTCTCGTTGTCTCCCTCTGTCTCTCTGTCACACACACACACACACACACACACACACACACACACACACACACACACACTCACATATCAAACCAAATGAGAAAAGATAAAAAGAGGGGGGATCCTGAGACATGGTAATGAGATTTTCTTGCTTTCCATCTAACACAGTTTGCAACTATATCGCTCAGTCTTCTGCATGGTAGAGAGAAACATTAACAAACAGCCCTGATGACCTGTATGTACGTTAAAAGTTAAAAGCATTTTTATTCTCCAATTCACTCTTCTCCACATTCCTTTCTTAGCCATATTTGTGTTGTAATTTAGAGTGTGGTGATTTTCTCCCCATCGAGTTCCTCCCTTCACTGATTAAAAGAGTATCCAAGCTAAATATTTTATAGAGAAAAATATTTTGAAAACTCTGTGGACTGCTACTAAGAGCTCTCTTTTTACTGGCTCACTGCCTTAATAGACAAAAATAAAAATAAACTACCGTAAATTATCGTTAATTCTCTGACATCATATGCTTCTTACTTAAGAACACAAATTCATTTATACAAAGCTTAAATTCTAAAGGAAGTTAAAATCTACTTTAAAAAAAAAATTAAATACTGGCCAAGAAGTGGAGCCAAACAAAAAGGGCTCAGTAGATAAAGGTGCTGGCTGATGAGCCTGATGGCTAGAATTATGTCCCAGAGACAAGCATGGGGGGCGGGGACCAATTCCTACAAGCAGTCTATTGACTTGCAAATGTATGCTGTGGCACATACAAACCCGGACATGTGCAAGCACACACATTCCCATCCCCCCACCCCAGCCCCATGAACTAAATAAATGTAAGTATGTGTTTTAATTAATAAAAGAAAACTGGCCAAAATGTTTGGTGGCCTATTGATTTGGAAATTTGCTTTTTAAATCATGTCTCAGTTTTAACATTCTGTATTACCATGAAGGCAGAGAGGAATCAAATTCAAGCCCATTTCATGGCAGGACTACCATCAGCACAATAAAATTTAATGGCTATCTTTTAAGGTTCAAAATGAGTCATTCTGGAAAAAAAAATTCAATTTATTTTTTCAAGCTGCTCTGTAAAAGATAGAAAGGAAAACCAACTCTGTCCTCAAAAATCAAGTAAAGTAGTTTAGTAGGCAGAGTACTTGTCATTTGACCAAAAATTCCTCATATTTCTACCAGAGTCAAGATAGAAACGATCAATTCAGCCTTTTAAAGGAGCAATGACTCAGAAAACCAATCACATCAGGACAAGGCCTGCTGTTTAAACTGCTTAGATTTTACAAGGTGCTATTAGGTATACTTAAAGTTGATTGGCCTATAAATTGGAAAAAAAAAAGACCCACTTATGGTAGCTTCATAAAGGAAGATTTTTCTGTGAGTTTTAGATGACTTTCTTTCAGAGTAGGGGGTGAAGAAATTGTACTTCAGCTCTGTTTGTTCTTTCTTATTTCAAGAGTCTCTTTGTTCTTACCTTTCTTTCTTCATCTGGGAGCAGGTGATTGGATCCCCATTCCCATTTTTAAGAGACATTTGAAGGAAAGAGCCCCTCACCCTGCAGATCCAGTTTATTTGATCTTTCTATACTTGGCTAGTCACTTTATGTTGGTGAGTACATAACTTGCTTCCTCCACTCCCATCAAACTGTCCACCCACATGGACAAAAAATAGCAATGTATGGTTGATGCTATGCATTAGCTATGAGCTTCTTAGGTGAAAGTGTAATTATGTTAACAAAGTTGCCGGGCGTGGTGGCACATGCCTTTAATCCCAGCACTCGGGAGGCAGAGGCAGGCAGATTTCTGAGTTTGGGGCCAGCCTGGTCTACAAAAATGAGTTCCAGGACAGCCAGGGCTATACAGAGAAACCCTGTCTTGAAAAAAAAACAAATAAAAATAAATAAATAAATAACCAAAAAACCCCAAACAAACAGACAAAAAAACCAAAGTCTGCATTGCTATTTGACCTGTCGAAGGAATAAGGTAAAGGCAGAAAAAGAAAATGCTTGGCTCATTTTCTTAAGAGTATTTTCTTTTCTTCTTGGTTTCTTGATCATGTATTTAGGCAGAACATTTTAGAAGCATGTGATGTAGAAGTGTCCGTTATATTTCAGGGTGGACAAGAAAATGTGAGAAAGGAAGAGATCAGTCAGTCCTTGGTGACCTCCTTTCTTTGTCTGGATGCATCCAACTGCTGATGTATCCAGAATCTCCCACAACTGCACCACTAGCTGATAACCAAGCACCGGCATAAGAGGTTCATGTCTCATTAAGACATGAAAATTTGTTAAAACATTTATCACCCAGATCCATCCATTTGCCTAAGAATTTCATAAATCCATTCTTTTTAATAGTTGAGTAGTACTCCATTGTGTAAATGTACCACATTTTCTGTATCCATTCTTCTGTTGAGGGACATCTGGGTTCTTTCCAGCTTCTGGCTATTACAAATAATGTTGTCAGCAAAATAACCAGGGAGCTGAAGGGGACTGAAACCCCATAGAAAGAACATCAATATGAACTAACCAGTACCCTCAGATATCCTTGGAAATATACCACCAATCAAAGAAAACACATGGTGGAACTTGTGGCTCTAGCTATATATGTAGCAGAGGATGGCCTAGTCAGTCATCAATGGGAAGAGAGGCCCCAGGTCCTGTGAAGGCTCTAGGCCCCAGTATAGAGGAATGCCAGGACCAGGAATGGGAGTGGGTGGGGTGGGGAGCAGAGGGAGGGGGTTGTGATAGGGGATTTTTGGAGGGGAAACTAGGAAAGGCAATAACATGTGAAAGGTAAATAAAGAAAATATCTAATAAAAATTTTAAAAACTATTTATCAAATAAGAACTCAAAGTTGATTTGGAAATCGCTTATGAAGTAGGGAATTATAAGTCAGGTTTCAAAATATAGAGGGTTCTACCCAATCACAAAGGAACTCGCACAACATGTACTCACTGATAAGTGGATATTAGCCCAGAAACTTAGAATACCCAAGATATAAGATACAATTTGCTAAACGCATGAAACTCAAGAAGAATGAAGACCAAAGTGTGGACACTTTGCCCCTTCTTAGAATTGGGAACAAAACACCCATGGAAGGAGTTACAGAGACAAAGTTTGGAGCTGAGACAAAAGGATGGACCATCTAGAGACTGCCATACCCAGGAATCCATCCCATAATCAGCCACCAAACGCAGACACCATTGCATACTCCAGCAAGATTTTGCTGAAAGGACTCTGATATAGCTATCTCTTGTGAGGCTATGCCAGTGCCTGGCAAACACAGAAGTTGATGCTCACAGTCAGCTATTGGATGGATCACAGGGCCCCCAATGGAGGAGCTAGAGAAAGTATCCAAGGAGCTAAAGGGATCTGCAACCCTATAGGTGGAACAACAATATGAACTAACCAGTACCCCGGAGCTCTTGACTCTAGCTGCATATGTATCAAAAGATGGCCTAGTCAGCCATCACTGGAAAGAGAGGCCCATTGGACTTGCAAACTTTATATGCCCCAGTACAGGGGAATGCCAGGGCCAAAAAGGGGGAGTGGGTGGGTAGGGGAGTGTGGGGTGGGTATGGGGCCTTTTGGGATAGCATTGGAAATGTAAACAAGGAAAATACCTAATTAAAAAATAATAAAATAAAAAATAATAAAAAAATAAAAATTTAGCAACAAAAAAAAGAAAATTAAAAAAATATATAGAGGGTTCTAAAATACTCAATAACAGCAGAAGAAGTGTCTTCCTTTCTGAAATTGTAGGCTTAGATTTTTCAAATCCTACTGTAATAAGAGTTTGAAAATGCTTTAACCCCCCCTCTAGCCCATCACCCACGAGAAGCAGAGGAAACAAAAGGTTAATAGGACAAAGGGGAATGTGGACCTGTTTATAAATCACTCTTTGGGGCCATTCTAGTCAGCAGTTCAGTTTACAAGGAGCTACATCCAGTCACAAACATCATTCATAAATCAGCAATAGCAATTCAATCCAGAAAAAAACCACAAAGCTCTGCCAATTGGTCTGAATCTGAGGAAGCAGCAAGAAGCCACCAAGTTATCATGAGAAATTATCTTTGCTGCTTTTCACTCTACAAAGACAGGACAAGTGATGATTAGTGAAGAAGTCAAGGTAAACTAACATCAGAGCATCATCCGTTGAAATCACCATCAGGAAACACCAACTAAGAGTGGCAAGGCGAACCAATGCCAGAGCATTGTCCGCTGTCTGTTGGCTTATACTTATACCCTTTCCAAACATCGTGTGTCCTCTCAAATGTCCACTCCAGCACAACATCACATGCCCTTTCACCAGGCAGCTTCTAGAAAATACCATCTGTCTCTTCTTCACAAAACATCCTCTCACATGTCTACTTCAGGAAAACATCCTGTCATAAGGCAGTTTCGGGGAGGGGGGGGACATCAAATGACACAACTGAGTCTTCAAACAACCCCAAAATTGTCACTTCATGAAACATTATAATAGAAACACTAGAATTACTAAGAGACATAGGTGAATTAAAATTGTTAAACACTCAAATAGTGCTTGATCCACAGATGTTTCTGGAAAAGCTAGTGTAGTCAAAGTAAATGACAGGTGACCACTCTTGCATTAGCTTGGGCATAACAAAATGATAAGTGTTAGAACTGTTAGACCCTTTCAGTGCCCGTCTATGCGTTGCTTTAGTAGTTTGCAATACAGAATCATCACCTTCCTTCAAGAGATGCCAGATTCCTCTGGGATCTCCATTAGCTAAGGGCTACATGCTCTGAGAAGATGCCTGAGTGGGTTGGCGTAAATGAGAGTGACCCCTGTAGACTCATTTGCTTGCATACTTGCTTCTGAGTTGATTGAACTGTTTGCTGAAGGGGTCCTCCTACAGGTGTCAGACAGTGACACTAACTCTGAAGAGGTGAGGCTGAAAACATAATTCAGATTGACTTTATCCACCTGGATCAAACCCAGAGAATCTGAAGCCAGGTGATTCGTTGACAACATATTTAAAATACAGCAAAATTGGTGAGGAAGGTTTCTAGAGAACAATCAGTCATTCCAATTTCAGATGCACAATAAAGCTTCAAATGTGATTATATAGAAACCCCTTTGCAATGTACATGGACCATGAGGTTGAGTTATATAGGTTAAAAGGTCTAAAATAAAATATTGTCTCTGCCTTAGATAGCATAGAGATCAGTAGACCATAAAGTGTTTCTGGCATCCCTCCACTAAGGATAGGCTCTAGAACTAAAAATAATTGTTTGGGAAGGACTAGTCTGGGATAAACATTCAGGGTGAGATTTGCTGCACAGAGTCAATTGTTTGGTCACCAGGTCATTAACAATATCCACTCACAGCTGTCTGGGCTTAAAACAAGTATTTGATCTCCTCCATTGATTAGAGTTCTCTATGTGTTCTCTTGGTTTCCCTAGTGATCTGTGGATACAATGAATGTTGTGGCCTCAAGAGTTTGGAAGAATTAGGAGATGTGTCCTTGTTGGAGGAAGTTTGTCCCTGGAGGTTCTTTGAGTCTTGAAAACCTCCTTTCATCCTCATAGCTCTCTGCCTCCTACTTATGGACCAAAATGTAAACTTTCAGTGGTTGTTCTAGCTACATATGCCTTTGTCTAACATTATAAACTCTAACCCTCTGGAAGCTTGATTCCAATTAAACTATTTTATAAGCTGCCTTTGTCGTGGTATTATCTCAGCAATAGAAAAGACATCAAGTCTCCACTAGGCTCAGCAACCCTGTTCCACACCATTTACCCCTCTTTCTTCAAGTCTGAAGTGGCATTCTGGATATCTGTAGTAAAAGTACTTTTCTAGTTACCTTGGGTTTTTTTGGTCTTTTTGTTATTTTTTCTTTTCTTTTTTTTTTTTTTTTTTTTTCCAGAACTGAGGACCGAACCCAGGGCCTTGCACTTGCTAGGCAAGCGCTCTACCACTGAGCTAAATCCCCAACCCCAATTTTTTAAAATTTTTATTTATTTATTTTAATTATGTACGTGAGTACACTGTAGCTATCTTCAGACACACCAGAAGAGGGTGTCAGATCTCCACTATGGATGGTAGTGAGTCACCATGTGGTTGCTGGGATTTGAACTCAGGACCTCTGGAAGAGCAGTCAGTGCTCTTAACCACTGAGCCATCTCTCCAGCCCCCAAAAGTACTTTTCTACCATCATCATGACTAATCTGGTTAATTGTTATTACTTCAGGATTTTCTGGCAGTTGATTTACTTCCACACCCGGCCTCTTACTGCAGTCTTCATTTACACTGATGCCCAGGTTGGACCCGGCTGCTTTCACTCAAGCATAGGCATATCACTGCTAAAAACAGTCTTCTGTATTTTGATACTTCCATTGACCAATACCAAGCTGATCATTTGTATTTACTGAAGAATATGCTGGACAATGCATAAACTCCTTTAGGGAATATTGTAGGACATCATAGTAAAATAGATCCTAAGAGAGATCTAAGTTATCCTCGGAACTTCCTGTGTTTTTTCTTTCCTAGATGTCCAATATAATGAGCTTGCTTTATCATTTCTGCACTTTTCACTCAAGTTCACCTACAGACACTAAGTGGACCCTAGATTTTTTTCCTTTTTTTTTTAATTGTACTTCACAATGTTCTCTGTCTCTCAAAATAGGGATTGAATGGAGAATATCAGGTTTTTCAAGTATGATGTCATCATTTTGTTGAAGTATGTTAACTGGTTCTATATAAATGGAAACCAACTACCCTCAATTTTCAAGTTGGATCATCAAAATTGGGTAAAAATATGACTACTTTTCTTTCTTCCATAAAACATTTAAATTAAATTTTAAATAATACTGAATATATTACAAATGTAGTAAATTATGATTTTTTTTACTATTAATAATGCACAATGCTCAAGTGAGACCTTTTTAAATCATTTATGCATACAAAGCTTATGTTTGTCTTATTAAAGAAAACAATTGGTAGCTTCCTTACCTTTTAAACTATCTGGTTATATAAGACTTCCAACAAAAACTTTCTTATTTTTAGCCAACAATGCAATGCTGTTCATTAAGAATCATTCTTTTGGGATTAAATAAGGTCTTTAAATCTTTTTGTGTTCATTTATTTGTTCATTTCCAAAAAAAAAAGAAGTTAGGAGCTAAGTTAGAGCTACTAAGGATGTAGCTCTGTGGCAGAGTGTCTGTCTATCATTTGCAAGGCCCTAAATATAACTTTCAGTATCCGAATACATAAATTACCAAAATTAAAGATTTTACTTACCTCTAGAAGTAATATAGACAAATATGTAATGCAAAAAAAAATTTGTTCTGTGTCCAAAGTGGCAGCCATCAGGCCTTTCAAAGTGAAGATTTGTACCAACATTAAACAGCTCATTTCTCCAAAAAACTTCTATTAAAAGATCATGAAGAATTTTTATAAAAGAAAGATATATAATGTATCCTTTCTCTTGTGATTGTAATCTCTACATGAAGCTTACAAAGGTGACATTGTCACCAAAGAGCATTCCCATCATCTCTCTCAAGGGAAAATAAATGTCAGTTGTACTCAGACTTGAATTATATTATTTTTTGCTCCCTTCATTAATCAAAACTGAAACATGTATTGATGTGGTATGATAAAAAGAAAATACTTAAACCAGGGAAATATTAGCAAGTTGGAAATTCTTAACATCTTGCAATGTGTTTAAATGTCTCACTGGAGACTTTTCTGGAATTCGTGTTATTAAGATTCTCTTTATGTTCTTGTTGTCTGCTCATCCCCTATTGACCAATTGACATTTCCAGTTACCAAAAGGCCTTGCTCTCGCTTCTGTTCAATGCACAGGAGGAAAACAAACAGCAAATCTCCAGTGTTCCTCGCTTCTCTACCTTAGAGAAAGCAGTTCTTTTTTTTTATTTCATTTTTTAAGAAGTACTTCTTTCTGCTTGCCAGCTTTCTATCTACATGCCCTGTGGGGTTTTCTGTTTTGGTTTTGGTTTTGTTTGTTTTTATTTCCGCATAGCTACTCTGATGGGATAAAGAAGAATTCAGGTGAGGTTGAGTGACTTCTGATGACGTACACGTAGGAATAGTGTTGATATTCCCAGTTTTCTGCATTCCGGATTCTTTTGCCACTGTATATATTTTTAGCAACTTAAATCACCTCTAAGTTCTGTTCTAAGCCATCCCATTGGCTGTGTGCATACTAATAAATTTGGCTTGTGTATGGATAATGAAATAGTTGCATATTCTTAAATGCAATAAAAGTTGCATTTATTTTTATTATGACCTAATAACAGTGAAATGAGAAATTCACAGTAGACTTTATTTGTTTACAGTCATAAATGGCAGTGCTCATATTCTGCATAAGTTGTTAATACTTACTAGAAAATATTAAAGTCTCAATTACAGAGTATATATATATATATATATATATATATATATATATATATATATACAGTTTTCTACACAGGGTTTTATTATATTATTCTGGCTGGTCTAGAACTCACTATATAAATAGGCTGGCCTCAAATATGACAGAGATTTTCAGTCCTCTTCTTCCTGAGTGCTAGGATCAAAATTGTATGCCATCACCAGGCGACAGAGAATTCATTACATTTAAGAGATATAAAAGTTACAAAATGTTCAGTAAAAACACTGTGACAAATTTTTTTGGTTCAAAGTTTTCATCTTCCTCTTCTGTCTTCGAATCATGAAGAAACCTATTTTAATAATTCCTTTTAGTAGTTTCTCTAATATCTAGAAATAATTAAGCTAAGCACACTTACTTAATTTTTTTATTTTTCCTTGGTTCCCTCTTACTTGAAAGAAATAATCAAAGAAGAATCCACAGGAAATAAACAACTATGAGAATCATTATGAATTACTTCTTTAATTCACTATACATCAGCTCTCACAGGTACCACTTACTGCACTGACATTTCTGTCCTATAATAATAATTGATACTCAGTTTTGCCAGTTCAGGGTCTGCCTATGTTTTGGAAAAATGGTATTGAACCAATTTGAAGTCTTTATTAATAAATTTATTTTGATCTCCTCTCCATTTCTTTTTATTGATTTCATACATTTGTATAATTTTAGAAATTAAATTTGCCCATGACCTTAAAGAATGTGTAGGTCATCATATCAAAGTAATGAATGACAGCATCAGCCCTGCAGTTACAATCTGCTGTTGGCCAACTAACTAAAACCCTCTACGGTAGGCTCCCTACAAGATCTACCTACTGCCTTATATTAAAATCAAGCCATAGGAGATAACTAGAGATGCCTTATGATAATTACCACAAGCAGAGAAATATGAATGATTTCCTATGGGGATTATATTCACAAGGCTTAAATATTATTACAAATAAAAATGTACAGAAAAAAAGGATTAACTACATTCACTCAGAATATTTTTTAAGCAAAAGCTAAAATGGAAAAGTAAGGGAGAGGGTCAACTATTCTCGTCTTTGCAAAACAATGATCCTCAAGTCTATTTCTTTGTCCAACAAATTTCCTCAAATATCAAACTTTTTTTTTTTTTTTTCTGGTTGGTTCATTTGCTTGGGCACTCCTCAGCAGCTGTCAAATGACTGCTGGCTTTGCCACAGTGCTTTGCCGAATGCAGGCCCAAATATTGTCCTGGCTCACACACTTGATGTCTCATCAGTAGGAGGCTGCTTAGGACTTTAGAGTAAATGTTTATGGCAGTTTGGCAGGACATAATGTTGTCTGTTAAATCTGACCGTCAAAAGAGAAAATTGGGACTTACGTTTTGATTTACAATTGTATTGTTTTCCAATAACCCATTTTAAAAACTTTATAAATTTATAAATAATTTTATTTTATGTGTATGTGAGTGTGCATATATAAATATTTGTGTGTGTGTGTTTGTGTGTGTATGAGAGAGAGAGAGAGAGAGAGGGAGAGAGAGAGAGAGAGAGAGTTCTCTCCACTCTATGATCCACTCTATGATCTGCGGATTGAATTCAAGTCATCAGGCCTGTGTCACTAGTACCTCTACTTGCTGAGCAGTATGGTAAGGCCTTTTTTCAATTGTGTGTTTAAAATATCAATTGATGACCTTAAATACACTGGAGGCTCTGCCAGATGCTGACCAATACAGATGTGGAAGCTCACAGACAAACATCAGACTAAGCACAGGGACCCCAATGGAGGGATTAGGGAAAGGACTGAAGGAGTTGAAGAGGCCTTATCTGGCAACAATGGGAGGGGAGGCCCTGGTTCTGTGAAGGCTCGACGCCCTAATGTAGAGAAATGCTAGGGCAGTGAGGCAGGAGTGGGTAGGTGAGTTGGGGAGCACCCTCAGAGAAGCAGGGTAAAGGGGGATGGAATAGGAGGGTTGCAGATGGAAACCCGGAGAGGGGATAACATTTGAAATGTAAATAAATAAAATATCCAATTAAAAAAAAAAAAAACGCTGAAGCTTTCTTCATGTTGCTATCTTCAGAATGACTATAGATGTTTGTTCTTTACATAGCATGTCTGTAAAGTAGGGACTGTTTCTTTCAGATGCCACAAACTTTTCTTTTCACTGATCTAATAATACTGGGCAGAAATCCATGAGATTACTTTTATACTGAGTTCATAGGACTGACATTGAGGTTTTATATTAGCCTAGGTAGCTGTCATTTCTGGCTCACTGACAAGCAGGTTTCCTTAGTATTAATGTGAGTTGCACTGAATTAGAGTTATCAGTCTGATATATACTAATCTAGAAATATTTATTAAACATCTATTCAATATTTCGTAATAGCTCAGTCCTCAGCAAGCTTGAAAACCTCACATAAGACAAAGGTAAATCCATTGAGAACAGTTCGTTGAGAGTTTTGGGGGCTGGTATCCCTCAGATGTGATGGAATTCATCTTCATCTGCATGTCCAGGTCATAGCACTGACCATGAACTTCATGCAGACAGGAGCTGATTGATTCAGTGTCCTGTCCAGTGACAGGACATCACAGGACCTACATCGCAAGTGTCAGTTCTTCTTTTGTTTTGTTTTTTTAAAAAATAATCTTGATGGAAGCACTTTTTGAAAATCAAATCAGTCGGGTTGTATGTATTTTAAAAATGGTAAACCTCTCTATGAAAAATTGTGTATTTATGCAAATGTGCTATGAGAATCCTCGTAGTGGAGCAACTCTGAGTCTAGAAACAAGGATCATAGATGATATTTGGTTTCCTCTGAACGTCTGATCTCTAAGACTACATTTACAACTCCCTCTGTGACTTAAGGATGACATCCACCAGTGCCAATTTCAATATTCCCCATCTTTGTAGCAAAGCATTTGATTGTGGCATACAATATGGTAGGTTAATGATTCCTAGACCTTCCTGCATAGAAAAGAGTAATGCTTTAAGAAAAAAATAGAAACAAAGCAGAAAACTGATGTGATCGATAACACAACTACCCCCAATCACCCAGTTTCCTTCCAGTTAACCAAAGTGGAAACTATGAAATACAACCTCAGAAGCAATAGCAACAGCACTTCCTGCCTCTTAGCCTTTCCCAGCCTCAGTCTGTACGTCAGCAAAGTTCTAAGTCTTTCAAAGCTTTCATCTTTTCCTTGCTTTCTAACCTGAGTTTGATCATTTTCTCTGTTATGAAAGATTACATGCTACAGTCATTTCCTTTGGCCATCAATGGGAGGAGAAGCCCTTGGTCTTGCGAAGATTATATGCCCCAGTACAGGGGAATGCCAGGGCCAGGATGCGGGAGTGGGTACGTTGGGGACTTTGGTCAGGGGGAGGGTATAGGAGACGTTCAGAGAGGAAACTAGGAAAGGGGGATAACATTTTAAATGTAAATGAAGAAAATATCGAATAAAAAATAAGAAAGAAAGACAGAAAGAAAAGAAAGAAGGAAGGAAGGAAGGAAGGGAGGGAGGGAGGGAGGGAGGGAGGGAGGGAGGGAGGGAGGGAGGGAGGGAAGAGGAGAAAGAAAGAAAGAAAGAAAGAAAGAAAGAAAGAAAGAAAGAAAGAAAGAAAGAAAGAAAGAGAGAGAGAGAGAGAAAGAAGGAAAGAAAGGGGATGCTGTAAGCAAAGAAAAATTTCCAACATTCTCAATAGATTTAAGAGTTTGAATAAGGAAAAAAGCCAAGAGATCTATTTTATTTGCATTTCTCCTTTATTCTCACTTTCTTTCTATCTTGAGGTATCTCTCTCTCTCTCTTTTTTTTTAACCTAAGTTGATTTCTAACAGGTAAACTTCAGCAGACCTTGACTTCAAGTACGAGAGACTCCTTTCAAAGATACTGTAAGTTTCCTTCACAAATACATGTTTGTAATTGGATCTGTGTCCTTTAGTAATAGTGGATCCAGATGGCTGCTTGTAGAGGAAGCAAGAATTTCCGGCTCTGAGATGGTGCAGTAACAGCCCTCCCCCGACACTCTTAAGTGGGAGGACTGTATGCTTTGAACTTTCTGATTGATTAGGTATTAGAATACTGGTTTAAACAGGCTTCTTTGTCGGGGTATCTACAGCTGGAGCTCTTACTGGGTGCACAGACCCCCATGAGGAAGGTACCAACTGTGATTTTCTTTGGGTACCACAGTTAGCAACCAGTGATTGTTAACTGGCAATCTCTAGTGCATTCATAGCAGACTAGAAGTCATTGACATAAAGTTGAAGGCCCAAGTTTCAACCTATGAACTAATGGATGCTAGGTAAAGTTACCAAACACACAAGGAAATTCAAGATGCAAAGAAAGCTCCACAGTAAACTTTGTACTTGAACTTGCCTCCTAAAAACAACAACAAAATCAAAATATCTCTCTCTCACAACGCCTGTGATATTGGCAAATTATTTATAAAACCCATTATATAAATCATAAGATTGATGTTTAGAATTTGAGACCCCAAGCAGCTGTCCAGTGATGTATCCATTATCTACAGGTACCATCCTCATCTTCTTCCTGAATAACAGGCTACATCAAAATAGAGTAGTAGGAGAATATAAGTCCTAATAAAAACAGTAATGAAAGAACAATAGTAAAGCTTTGTACATTCTGTTTGCACTGAGTTTGGCCACTTAAGACTTTTATTCTCTCTTGCAATTTTGTTCTAAAAGCTCCACATTTTAGTATTTGTGACCTTCTCAATTGAGCAACTGCAAAAGCAGCTTCCTAGAATAGTGTCCTGGATATTTATCTGTGAACTTGACACAGACAAACATATCTAAGAAGAGGGAATCTTAATTGAGGAAATGCCTCCATAGGATTAGCTTATACATAAGTAGGTGGGGATAGTCTCTGAATTGATGACCAGTGTGAGAGGGCCACTCACTCTAAGTGGTGTCACTACTGTGCAGAATGCCTGGCATGGTGTAAGCACACACACTGAGCAAGCCAATGTACATCACTCTTCCTTCTGCTTCAGTTTTAGCTTTGAGTTCCTGCCCTGGCCTCCATCAAGGACTGATGTGAAACTAGAAGTTGAAAGTTGCCTTTGGTCATGGTGTTTTATCACATCAATAAAACCCTGAGACAAAAAATATTTTCAGTCTTTTCTTTGGAAATGAAATACATTGAGGGAATATAGGAGTCCAACAGAGAAGTACCTGGAGGAGGAGGAGAAAGGAGTAAATTAATGGGATAATCCTATTCATTGGGAGCTAGGCACAGGAAATCCTTTTATGACAGTATGTCGAAGAACAAGGTGGTCTCACTAAGGAGAAAGGAAGCTGGAATGTGGCCCACCTCCTCTTTACATGGAATAACCAAGGAGAAACCCACATAAAACTGACACACACAGAGAGAAGCAGACATGCTGAATGGGGGAAGCCCTATAGGGATAAGAGAGTAAAAAGGGTACCAATAGCATTTCCTATAAATAATCAGAAATAGATCTGACACTAAGGGCATTCTGATGTGCAGGGTGTGTACCCATGCCAAATGTATAGCATACTAAAGGACGTTTGGACTGCTATGAGATGTAGAACAACCAAGAGACACTGAAATTGTTTATTCCCCTTGCTTAGGTGGTGGTATTTGATGTGTGTATGTGTGATGTTTTCACGTATATAGCATTTCTTTTTATGTGCATAAACACCAACGCCACACATGTAGCACATGCCAATGCCACACATGTAGCACATGTAGCACACATGTAGCGGTTGTAGAAGGACTTTGTGATGTTCTTCTCTATCACTCTCTACCTTTTTCACTTGACACAATGTTTCTCATTAACCTACAGCTATTTTTCATGCAGGTATGGAGTCAGTAAGCTAGAGATCCTTCTGCCGTATACACACACACACACACACACAGACACACACACAGAGACACAGACACACAGACACACACACACACACACACACACACACACACACACACACACAAACCCTCCAATGCCAGAGCCACAGGCATGCACAGCCACTCAAAGCTTTGATGGTGTTGTTTACTGTCACATGAATGGAGGAGATCCAAACTCACGACCTCATGTTTACACAGAAAATGTTCTTATCCACTGAACCATGTGCCAAGCCTCTAGGGATAAATTTTAAAATCAAAATTAATAATGTTTATATATGTCAAATCTCCTGAAACTACAAAGTTATAGTTTCACACCTGAAACCACCAACTAAACTTAAAATTACAGATGCTGGCTCACTGACGTTTTATAAAACCATAGAATTAAGTGTGTGTGTGTTTATATTTCCTCTCAAATTATAATGAACATACTTTATTATAAATTATTAATGTCTTATACAGTAAGAATGATCATAATTTCTCATGCCATACTTCAAATGGTGAGAGACAGTCTGGCATAATGTTAAGGTCAAGTATGATGGGACTGTCAGCCAGGGACTCAGTTTCTACTGAGAACTACATCAACTCAACATAATAGGATCAGTCCGTATGTAATTGCTCATTCATACTGTAATATACAATGCACTCAAGGATGTTTTCCTAAGTGTGTCTAACTTCAAGGACTTCTATGAAATCTAGCAGAATTTCCCATAAAGTAGGTAGGTTATATGTCATGGCGACTCAACTTACAAAGGGTATAGAAATCATGAGCTATGAAAGCCATACTCCATGACGTCATTAGCATAAATGCCTGGCACACTTAAAACGATTTCAGTAAAAGCAACAGCAGATCATTCTTTACACGAAGATATCACTCTTTTTTTTTTTTATCATATGATAATGTCACTACTATTCCTTAAAAGAACAATGATTTCTCCTAAAAACAATGCACATTGTCAGACGACTGCTGGGAGAAGTTCGCTATCCTGTACATTTTTTGTGCAATAGGTTTTAATTGCAGAAATAAAATATGTTATAAAAATTGAATCAGGAAATGTCATTGCTGACCTCTATGAGGGGCTGTCTCTAATTTTAACTCAGAGTCATACATGAAAACACATGTGATCTTTCTCACATTTTTATTATATTTCTCTGTGTGTGTGTGTGTGTGTGTGTGTGTGTGTGCATGCATGTGTGTGCCACAGCAAGCATGTAGAAGTCAGAGGGCACCTTGCAATATTCAGGTCTCTCTTTGATTATTCTGAGGATCAAACTCAGTATGTCATATTTAGTCATATTTTGGTGCACATGTTTAGCCCTCTGAGCCATCCCCTGCTACTCATGCTAATACAATCATCTTTTAGAGACTTCTTACTGTATATCCAATATGGTCTCTAATACTATCTTCTGTAATATTCATGCTGTAACAAATGTACTTTACCTCATTTTCCAAGTTCACAATTATTTCCTAGGTAACTCTCAATCATTAAAGTTTGTCCAACTCAATCTACAAGAATATCACTGCAGGGCAATAGCTTCCTTTGGAACACAGACACACACACAGACACACAGACACACAGACACACACACACACAGAGATAGATAGACAGAGAGACAGAGACAGAGAGAGACAGAGAGTCACAGGCATGATTGTAATTGCCAAGTGTTTCAGGCCTACCCTCTGAACTTAAAAATCATATAAAGACCACTTAGAACTCAGACTTCAATCTTCACATACCTTAGAATGTATAAAAAGATAGTCAACATTTAAAAGCTACCTCAGAAGAGATGGATTTTTGCTGGTGTTTTAAATAGATTAAGGTGATTTATCTGAAATCTAGTATTTTGTTTCCACTAACTATAATTTACACATTACAGAATTCCTGGTGGGATATTAGAGACCTATATATGAGCACCTGTACATGGCACCATTTAATTTTATGGCAATCCACTCCACATCTTCGTCACCTTTCAGTCAAATCAGAGCTCATGAATCAGTAACATTTGAAACCTTAAGGGAGCCACACCTACCACAAAATTTACTCTAAATAGATACTTTTATTCTTGTCCTCAGAGAGAAAAAAACTATCCTATAGATTTACAGTAATTTATAGAGTTAAGTCAACTTTTACTGTATGTTTTTATAAGAAGATGCATTTGGACACACACCATGCCTCCAAGTGTTTTGGGTCTTACTATTTTCATTTGCTTGCTTGTGAAGCTTTTAAGGAACTATTTATAGGCCAGTGGGGAGTAATCAAATGAATGCCAGAAGTCACAGCTTCCAATGTCTTTAATTTTCTCTTTCCCAATTGAATCATGATGCTTTGAGGAAACAGCCAAGAAAGACATATGTTCTTTTGAGTAGCTTATAGGAAATGATCCCAAGGACACAGAACTCTCAAAAGTGTAAGAGGGACAAAGCTCTCAACTCCCTTCCTTCTCACTCTTTCAGCTTACATTTTAGTATCTCTTTGAGATGAGCCATTCTTACTTAAAAGCACCCAAACTTGTAGTCATAATTGTACTTTGCCATCTTGAGATGCTAGCAAAATTTGCTTCAGATAAGCAGTGTGGTATTGTCAAGGATTGCTTCTTTTCAACAAAATCTACGTGGTTATTGAATATTTTTTGTGCTAGGGACTATCAAAAACTGTGGCAAAGTTGGGTAGAAAGAAAGTCTAGTGGTTAAGAGCAATGTCAGCTCCTTCAAAGGATACAGGTTCAATTCTCAGCACCCACATGGCAGCTCAAAACTGTCTGCATCTCCACTTCCTAGGGATCCAACTCTAGCTTCAGACTTCTGCATGCACTACCTCGTTCAAATGAGGTGTTTAGCCCATGTTCAGGTAAGACATCACAAACATGAACTAATAAGTTTTTTTTTTTTTAATGTGGTGCAATAGGGGGGAAAGCAACACTTTTAATTTAGTTCATAACTATAAAAGGATGATTAAAATAAATTCAAATATGTTGCAAGAACAAAATTTTGTAAAATGCAAATATGACTTATTCTAGAAAATCAAGGGGTAATTGAAACACACATTGAAACTGAAGAAAGAAGAGTTTATTGTTGTGCTGTTCATAGCAGTAAAACCCTACGACAACTGTGTTAAAGAAAAGGTTGATGTTTGACAGTTCAAAAGAAATGGTGTCCAGAGTAAGAAAGAGATTAGCTATGATGGCTACGGATGATTTTCATTTTTTTAAACGATTTATTTATTTATTATTTATATGAGTACTCCACAGCTGTTTTCAGACACACACTCACTAGAAGAGTGCATCAGATCCCATTGCAGGGGGGTGTGAGCCACGATGTGGTTGCTAGGAATTGAACTCAGGACATCTGGAAGAGCAGTCAGTGCTCTTAACCACTGAGTCATCTTTCCAGCCCTACTGTTTATTTTCAACTTAACACAGTCTAGAATCTCCAGGGAGATGGGTCTCTGAGCATGCCTTTGAGTAATTGAGGTTGATATGCCTTCCCATCATGCACCACTTCTTTGGGCTGTGATACTGAACTCTGTGAATGGAGAAAGAAACTGAGCTGTAGCAAACTTTCATTGCTCTTCATTCCTAATTGGTTATAATATGATCAGCTGTTTCAGTCTCCTGCCACCTTGACATTCTTGCCATGGTAGAAGGTGTGCTTGACCTGGGAGGTGGACTAAACCATTTCTCCTTTAATTTGCTTTTCTTTCCTGGGAATTTTATTACAGCAACAAGAAAGTACTAAAAAGACAAAACAGAAGGATGGAAAAAGATTACTCTGGTAGAATCTAGTAAATTAGGGTCAAAAAGATATTCTACTTATAACTTAGCAAGACCTTGGTTTTGGTAGTTCAGAGTGTTTCAGATAGTGTATGTATGGAGAGAACACAGTATTAAGATTATTTTTATGTAACTTCATGATAAATTAAGAAATCTAGGGGAAAGGAGGACTTTGTTATCATCAGCATCGACTCCTGCACCTTGGCTTCTATAATCCGGTACAGGTGGTACCAGTTCCTGATAAGTGGCACAAAAGTCCTTGCTACGGGGAAGATGATAAATTCAGGGTGGAGTGCATTGGGTTGGAGCTGCATCACAAAGATGTTGAGAAGATCTCGTAAGCATTAGATACGTGAACATAGTTTAGAGAAGCATCTTTAATAGGAATGTAAAAATATACATTATCTGGATATTGCATCAACTGAATCCTTATATTTGAAGGACAGGATAGTGTCAGAAGGTAAACACTGACAGACACAAGCGATCTGAGTAGATAAACAACATAGAATTTAAGATGATGAGACTTTAACTAAGCAAACCAATGCTCCCTCCCTTCCTAACTATTTCTTTCTTTGTGTTTCTCCCTTTATTCTTATTTTTCTCAGTCTTTTAAATTTATTTTAATAATTTTTCTTAGTATCATATATGATGTTGTAGAATTATAGGCCATGTGCCATGGGATAGCCATGTAGAGGACAGACTTGTGGGAGTCAATTCTCTCCTTCTACGACGAGGTTCCAATATCTAACTTATGTTGTTAGGGTTTTCTGTAAGTGCCTAAACACACTGAGCCTTCTTAAACGCCTGTGTATTTTCTAAGTCTTATCTGGAAAAGGTTGGAAGAAAAATGTCTTGTCTGATGTTGGATTAATTACATTGAAGTAAAAAGTAATTTTTGACATGCTTTGATGATATAAACTTCAAACAGATACAAGAGTTGCTCTAGCTGCTACTTTTATGGTAGAGGTAAGAGTTTATGGTGGGGTGGTGAAAGTTTGGGGGTGGCATGTGAGGTTCTCTCCGAGGTCTACAGCTAGAAGAGAAATTAACTACCTGACAGAAGAAGAAAATCTCAGTTCAGCACAACTTAGTCCGTGCCAAGTCAAAACTATGGCAACTTAGTCCGTGCCAAGTCAAAACTATGGAAGTCTGACATGAAGACAGTTTATTTCATACATATTTAAATCCAGTACAATATGGTGTGTGTGTGGGGGGGGGAGATTCCTGGTAACAATCACTCTAATCCCATGTGCACAGTGACCAGTGATGCTGAAGTTGTGACTCCATTAAAACTTTTTGGTAAAGGAGATAACCTCTACCATGAAGATGGATTCTATTGACCAAAAAACAAAAGCTAAAGATAAACTTCCAGGGAGGGAGAATATGGGATAAAAATTCTGCAGGATTTGGGTGAAGTCTGGCTCTACAGATGGCAAAGGTCACCAAGTCATAAACAAGGTACATTCGCTGTCTTATGGATGAAAAATGGGTAGGTATTCATTTCCTCTCCTTCGGAGACAATCCTGCATGATTAACTTTCCTGTTTCACCTTTGCTTCTCTGTGAGCACTTGGACCTTCTATAGTTGTAACAGTGGTGGGAGTTTACAGTGGTGGCAGTGGAATTGGAAGTGGTTGTACCCAGAATTTGAGGTGGCGCTGGTGGGAGTCCTGAGAGGTTACGGTGATGTTAGGCGTGGGTGGTTGCAATTTCCATTAACAAGATGGCTACACACTAAAAGTAATAAGAATTTTCGTTAAATGTTACCTTTGAATTACAATCTTATTGAAATATTTTTAGACATTTTATTGATTTTTTTTCTCCCCAGGAAACTGGAGATAATTTAGCCTTCCCTTGATGACTCAGTATCATCGTTTGAGCATCAGTTCTTTTTTAATGGGCTCTCATATGTTTAAAGGTCATTTAGAAGTGAAAGCCCTAACATCAATTATAGCCACATTCCAATGCTGACTGACGGTCATGTCTGCTCGTTATAGTCTTTCCTGACTACTCCAAGATGTTCCTTTTAATCTACTTGATATCAAATAATCAAGTTTATTAGAATTGTGGCTGGGCTAGGTAAAGGATTGTAATTGCTTCCTTCCTGGTTGGTTAACATCTTTTAGATTTTTAGGGTTACTGCATACTGTATATATTAATTTAACTTTGTGTTGATTCATGCATATCCATAGAATTATGTATGAATATAATTACAAATAGTCATGTATTAATTTTAATTTACTTTGATAGTGTTTTTACTGTCTATATTACAAATTTCAATCAAGTATCTGTATGCAGAATTTCAGCTCAAAAACCATGAAATGTGTAATAGAGAAGTCATACATATTATTATTATTCATACATTTTGCACACAAAATAAATATACAAGCAGATATCTGAAATAAAGATTTCAAAATGCTGTCTGCATAAATTAAAGCAAATATGACAGTATAATTTTATAAAAAGATCTTAAGTAGTGATGGCATGTAGGTATTCTTGCTTTCAACATGCAGGCTGAAAAAAACAAAAATAATTCAGACAGTGCATATTTACAATACCAGGACTCAGAAGAGCAAAATCAAGAGACTTGCTGTAAATTCAACACCAAGCTAAGCTACATGGCAATTATGGCCACCTCCAGCGTCATATGAAGAGCTTGCCAAGAAAGAAAAAAAATATGAGTTTAAAAAATTTAAACAAATATAGAAGTAAAAGCGAAATTGTTTTCAAATATCCTGGAGTGTTTCCTGGAAGTTAGGTTTCACCTTCAGAGATTCATACATTAGTCTTTCAGAGAGTCTCTATGGGGCTTTATTTCACTGACTTTTTAAAAATATTTTTAATATTTTTTATTATTACGTATTTTCCTCAATTACATTTAGAATGCTGTAAGAGAACCTTAACAAAGCCTCTGTGGCAGCTCTTTTATCCCTCATGCCTGCTTTGTGGAAGATGCAACATTCTGCTGCCAGCTGAAGCCATGGCCTGGCAAACAGACTGACTATATGGCTTCCGAGTACTTAAGTGCATAACCTGGGAAAACATCTTTCTAGATAACCATTTGCCTACAGAAGGTATCATTTCTGGCACTCCTCTTCCTTTCTTTTTTGCTTTCAGTTTGTTTGTTTGTTTGTTTGTTTGTTTACATAGGCAGTCAGGCAGGTAGGTAGGTAGGTAGGGAAAGGGAAAGCTGGCTCCTTCTAAGACTCACCTTTCTCACTCACCTTTCTTGTTGCTCTAGTACAAAGTACATTGATGGCTGTCTTGTCTTTTGTTCTGTCCATAGACAAAACTGTAGTTGCTTTATCTGCCATCCCAACTGCCTGGTGCACAGATTTAAGTCTGCTCATGTACAATTATTCATAAAAATGTACAGTTTTTGTTTTTGTTTTTATCTTTCTAAACCACTGACTGCTCAGTATTCTCATTAAATATCTGACTAAATGGAGCCATCAACATCCATGCTACAACCCGGATGTTGTGTTATCTTGAAATGGCATGCAACAATCAATTTAGATGCTTGCTTTTGAATTCAGTCTCATTCAAATTCTCAGAACGCAGAGAGAACAGTCTAATTCTTTACCAGAATGCAGTGTGTATGACCACTAGCCAAATTCCCAATAGATGACTACTCATGAGTTCTGATCTGAAGCTCCATGGTGCTGCCTTCGCTGGCAGCCTTCCTGTAGGCATTTTCCTCATCCACACTGTCATCAGAATGGTCACTAAGGTTTTTCTCAACGCATCCCTAACGATTTTGAAATTGTTTCAGATCTGTCCAAATTGACATTTTTTAAGAACCTGATTTATAATTTGTAGTGAAAGTTTAGAATATATTTTTTTCAACAAACATCAAACAAACTCTACTACAGCATTCTAGAGCCTCTCTGTTCTACAGTCCCAAGCCCTTTTATTTTTTGCCTGAAAAAAACGCAGGTCTAAGGGTTACATGGTCAAGTTTACCATGGGAACATCAGCACATTCTTGCACAAATTCTCTGTATTACTTTCCACATCTCTGTGGCAAATACCTGACAGAGTCATTTATGGTTTAATAATGTATTTTGGCTCACAGCTCAGCATAAGCAGTCTATCATACAGAGAAAGGTGTGCTGGTGGGCCCAGACTCTATCCATGGTAGTAGGAGTATGAAATGGCTGTGTTACGTTGGACAACAGAGAAGTAGCAGAGTGAGCCTGGGCATGAAATGGGGTTGGGCTAGCTAACCCTCAGGGTCCAGACTTCTCCCAGCTACACAGTACTTCTTAAGGTATCATGCTGTCGTCAAACAGTGCCACCAGCTGGAATCTAAGGGTTCAAATATATGAGCATGCGGGGGAACATTTCACTTTCAGTCTATAAAATTATCAGCTTAGCATATTCTTATACTGAATTTGTTTTCTCAAGGCATCTGAGAGAAATGCATCTTCCCACTCCCATGTGCCCTAGATGGCATGTGAGTCTGTCACAGCACACTGTGGTGTACATGGATATACTCTAATTTTCTATACTACTCAAGCTCTATCTAGTATTTGCTATGGTGTCTTTTCAATTCGGTTTACAAGTGCATTTCTTATGGCATTTTCCACCTTGTAGCTAATGTGAAGTAAGCACTATCCTAGTGATAACTGTTCCACGATAGAAAACAAAAATAAAACAAGCAAAACAAGCAAGCAAGCAAACAGACAAAAAAAACTTCCCGCTTGTTAGTTATTACCAATTTGATACGAACTAGATTCAGCTAGGAAGAGGAATGAACATTCTACATATTTGTGGTGTGTGTCTTTCAGTAAATGGAGATAAATTATACACAAAGTAAATATGCCATATTTTGATAAACATTTAGAAGGAAAATAAAGAAGTATGAGGAAGTAGATACATGCAGAATATCTAAGATAGTATTTGAATTATTAGAAAAGAGGAGGGAGGACTGTAAGCAGTGTGGTCAGAAAGGAACTCACTGAGAGGGTATATAGCCAAAAACCTGAAGGAAGTGAGGCAATGGATACTGTGTGCTTAGAAAAAAAACCTGTCTAAGTAGATGATCTCACATATTTCCATACTGAGGAGACAATGCTTGGTGTCATCATGTCACAGTGCAATCGTCAACAAAACTGATTGGAGCAAGAATTATTTTCCTACAAAAGTGCCCAATTAATTAGAAGACATAGAAGGAGGATGGGGAGGAGAGAAATAAAGTGAGGGGACTGACAAACAGACAGATAGGTAGAGAACACCTCTAAAACAACGTTTTCTTCAGGGACCTGCCAGGTCTTCTCTGACAGCCTGAGTGGGGGGGAGAGTGTGAAGAGTAGCTATCTACCCATGACCAGATAAAAGCTAGGAGGGAACCAGTAAAAGTCAAGCAGCAGAGAGACCTAAAAAGACAAGGAGAAATTAGAGGCAGCAGAAATTTGAAACTAAAGCTGCTGAGCTATCTACAAAATGACAGTAGGTACACTGGTGCTAAATGAATATTTTCCCATCTCCCCAAACTCTGGTGAGTCTCTTATGGATCTAATGTGGCTTTACCAGACAATCTTGTTCCTTGATGTAACAGACAGGAGTTATCTTTGCCTTAGAACTAAAAGACAGGGATTGCATCATGGCTCAGTAAATAAAACACCACCACACAAGTTTAAAGACTAGATGCTTATCCACAGAACATAAAAGCTAAGAAATTGTGGTTACTGCTTCTAATCCCAGCACTCAGTATACAGAGACCCATATCCCAGCTTGACTAGGCAAGATGGAGAAACACTGCCTTGATCAATAACATGGGAAACAATAAAGGATGATGCTTATGTTCATCTCTGGGCTCATGAAAGTCTGAATGTGTACACACACACACACACACACACATACACACAGGCACACCCACATGCATACACACACCATGTAAATATAAAAATACAAAACAGATAATGCCCCTACAAAACAAAAACATTATAGCAAAGCAATTGTTTCTGCTTTTCATAAGTAGCTTCATGTTAGCTAATTGTTTCTCTTCTATTCAATTTAATGTTTTAAAAATAGATATGGACTACACACAGCATTAGTCTCTACCCAGTTCAGTCTGTAGGTCTGATAACCACTTACCAGTTTTGTTTTGTTTTGTTTTTTACATATGGGAGATTTTGGATTCATCATTGTTTTCTCCTCTCCACACACAGAAATTTCTAAAGAGCCTAATGTCAAAGTGAATATTAGCACCCCTCAGACTTAGGATCAATGATAGAACCGAGATTTGGGATAAACAATCTGAATGCTTCCTTCAGATAACGACCAAGCATATTTTCCTGTCTTTAATTACCTCCATGCCTCTCAATCTATTAGAATGAATATAGGTAATAAATATACATCCTTAGCATGAACAATTTTCATTCTTTGTGCTCCTCCATCTGTCTGTCTCTTGTTGCATGCTTTTACTCTTGATCTCTTGCTCTCTGAACAAAAAACTTAGGGATACAGAAGATGTTGCATTGTATACTCTAAGAGACTAGTATATGTGAAATACTTTGTTATATAATTTAGACCAATGACTGTTGTACTTTAGTATGTTCCTTAAAACCAGGAGCAGTCACTACTAAGATGTCCTGAAGAGGTACTTTCCATTACTACATTTAAATCGTTCTCTGTGCTGAAACAATCTACCTCTACTTTAGGCTTAAAACCCATTGTATTAGCTAGGGTCTTATTGCTGTGAAAAGATGCCATGACCAAAGCAACGCTTATAAAACATTTAATTGTGCCTGACTAACAGATTTAGAACTTTAGTTCATTATCATCATGGTGGGAAGTATGGCAGACATGGTGCTGGAGAAGGAGCTGAGAGTTCTGCATCTTGATCCAAAGGCAGCCAGAAGGAAACTGTGCCTTACACTCTGGGTGTAGCTTGAGCACATATGAAGCCTCAAAGCCCATCCTAAAGTGACACACTTCTGCCAACAAGGCCAAACCTACTCCAACAAGTCCACACCTCTTAATAGTTCTATTTACTATGGTTCCCCATTGGCCAAGCATTTAAAAACATGAGTTTATGGGGGGGGGGTGTCATACCTATTCAGACCACCATATTCCATTCTCTATAGCCATAACATAATGCAAAAGGCATTATTCCAACTTCAAAAGTCCCAATAGTCTATCACAGTCCCAACAATGTTTAAAAGTCCTAAGTATTTTCTGAGATTCATGCAATCTCTTAATTGTAATTTACTATGAAATCAAACTGAAAAAGCAAATCACATACTTCTAACATATCGTGGCACAGGATTAATATTACTGTTCCAAAATGTAGGGAAGGCGGCATAGAGAGAAAATACTGAACCAAAACATGATCAAAAATCAGCTGGGCAAACTCTAAACTCTGCATCTCCATCTAATGCCAAAATGCTCTTCAGATCCCCAACTCTTTTCAGCTTTGTTGATTGAAACACACTTCTTTCTCAGGCTGGATCTACTCCATATTAGATGCTTTCTTCTGCAGGTATCCCATAGCTCTGGTAATTTTATTCTCTTGGATTCTCCAAGGCAATATAGGATTTACTTTCTCACTACGGCCTCTCTGAGTCTCCATGAAGGGACACATCTGCCACATGCTTTGCCTCAGTGACTTTCCTTAGTCTCAGAGGTAGATTTCATAACCCCTTTCTTTAATCCTTGACTCTCAAGTTAGACCCACATGACTGAAGCTGCCAAATTCTGCTGCTTGCTAGGAATAGAACATCACCCATTTGTTCAATTACATCATCACAAGCTTTCTGTTTTTTTTAAACTTTTTTTTTTCAAGACAGGGTTTCTCTGTGTAGTCCTGGCTGTTCTGGAACTCACTTTGTAGACCAGGCTGGCCTCAAACTCAGAAACCCACCTGCCTCTGCCTCCCAAGTGCTGGGATAAAAGGCTTGCGCCACCACACCGGGCTCAAGCTTTCTGTTTTTTAATGATTTCCTTCACTAACTAAGCTTGTCTGCTCTAGAACTTGTTCTGTAGACCAGGAAGACCTTGAACCTCAGACATCTGCATACCTCTGTCTCCTGTGTGTTGAAATTAAAGAGGTATACAACATGGATTGAAGCTTTTCTTTATTTATTTTTTCATAAGATGGAACCTTAGCAAATGGGATCTTGTCCTGAGGCATCACTCCCTTAATTCCATTTAATATTTTTAATCTGTTTATCTCTTTGAACTCAGGATTTAGCTACATTCCTGGTTCCCCGTTAGCACTTGTACAATACATTTTGTACTTTTCCTTTCTTGTTACATTTCATCAAATTTATCTTCATAAAAGTGAACCATAGTCTATGCTAGGCTGTTTTGAGATTTCTTTTGCTAATGCAATTAATAAAAAAACAACAAAAAAAAAAAAACAAAACTCTTCACCTTAGCCTCAGGCAAACTCTTAAGACAAGAGCAAAAAAGCAGCCACATTTTTCACCAAAATATTATAAGAATAATCTCTAGGCAACAAACTAAAATTCTTCTCAATTGAAAATTCTTAAACCAGGTTCACATAGTTTAAATTATCATCAATACCACTGTCTTCCATGTTTCTACTAGTATGGCCCAATAAACCCCATTTAAAGTATTCCACTATGTTCCTAATCCAAAGTCCCAAAATTCCTCTAAACCAAAGCATTATTAGGCCTATCACAGCAATACCCCAGTTCCTGGTATCAACTTCTGTCTTAGGGTTTTATTGCTGTGAAGAGACACCATGACCAAGACAACTCTTCTACACATTTTAAAAACATTTTGAGGGGGCTGGCTTACATTTTCAGAGGTTTAGTCCCTTATCAGCATGGTGGGAAGCATGGCAGAATGCAGACAAACTCAGTGTTAGAGAAGAAACTGAGAGTTCTACATTTTGATTCACAGGCAACAAGGAGAAGATAGTGTCTTCTACACAGGGTGTAACTTGCGTGTATATGACACCTCAAAGCCTACCTCCACAGTACAACATTTCCTCCAACAAAGTTACACCTATTTCAACAAGGCCACACCATCTAATAGTGCCACTCCCCGCAGGCCAAACATTTAAACACATGAGTGTATGGGAGGGGCATACCTATTCAAACTCCTACAACCATCATATTGTAAAGACAAACTAGGCTCATTCTTATTTATGACTAAGTCTCTGTTTCTCAAGAACTGGGCTATGTCCCACCTGTAACCTCAGCTACAAATGGTTCTGTACTGCCTGTTTCAGGAAACCGCAACCACATTTTGTTTCAAAACCATCTTGAAAGCATACCTTTGTTTCAAAAGATTGTGATGACTATCTTGTTAGGACCATCTTGCTATCATGTCTGTGTTTCAGGAGATCATTATGACTAACTTGTTACGTTTATGTTCTGCTCCGGTATCCCTGTCTATTTTGCCTATTTGGAAACCCCCTACCTCTGAGCTATGCAACCTTGTCATCTCACATCCAATGCTGATTTCTTAAACCTTACCTTAGGGGGAGGTAGATCTTGAGAGTTTAAAAAGCCTGCTCTAATTACTTACTTCCTTGATTTAATTAATTGGAGCATGATGATTTGGATCTGTGGTATTCCTCCTAGAAACTTTGGGATTAACATCTGTTCTAGTGAGATAGGTAAAATAAAATATTCTCTTGTTTTCTTTTGCTCAGATTTCTGCCTTCTGTTCTCCAATAGCCAAAAAGAAAAAAAAAGTGCCTTAATAAAATATGCCTCTAAGTAAACTGATTCAGCAGAAACATGGATATTGGTCTCCAGAACAGATTTCTAGCAAGCCCTACTTTACTCATGAAAAGAGCTGAATAAAAGAATGAAAACAGAGTACAATGCACACAATTATGTTTGCTAAGGTTAGCCTCTGAGGTTAACCATCTACAAAGACAAAAACATATACAAAGTGTTTTAAAAGCAGTCCTTAAGCAGTTCTAAATTTTCTTTTCTTTTTCTTTTCTTTTTCTCTTCTTTTTCTCTTCTTTTTCTTTTCCTTTTTAACAGTTCTCTTAGTCATAGTCCTTTAAAAGCAAAAAGTATTATTTAAGGCAGAATTTACACCCATATATAAATTCATGGGCCTGATAGTATGGTATTATTAAACTTGATACCACTGATATTAACCTAAATGGCACAACATTGAACAAAATATTCAATGAATTCTGGATTATGATAAAATGACTTTATCGTTAATTAATCCAACATCTGGAATTTTCACCAACATTTATTAATTCAGTAGGTTCACACTTGCTAAATTTCAAGAGTTTTAAATAAAATCCCAGACATCCTATCAACTCACTAGGGTAGCACTATAGTTTCACAAAGAGCACTTCAGTCAGAAACAAACAGCAGTCTCAAAGGATCAAGATCCTTGTCTCATGTAAATATAACTAAAGGAACTTGCTAGAGGGAAAATAGAAGAGATTAGTTTAAAGAAACAGAGGCTGAGTACTTCAGATTAATAGAGTTTAATATGTAGAAGTATCTGGGTCAATTATATCAATTGATTAGATTTCCACTGAGAATGCCTCAAAGGTTTAATATTTGCATCAATCATTACATTTACAAAATGGGGAAATAGACAAATTTCTAACATCGAAGTATCTTATAAAGAGTGAAAGCCAGGATTTGCTGGCTTCAGAGTTTCCATCTCAGAATTTCCTTCTCTGCTGGTAGATCAATAAAAGTCCTTCTCCCATTGAGAGGAGAGTAGCTTCCTGATCTTGTGCAAATACTTAGCTACAGCCAGAATATCCTGGTGTTGTTGACTCCATATAATATGCAGTCACTTAACTAACCAGGGAATGAAGAAGTGGGAATCTATGGCCTCTCAGGAAGTTATTGTGCAATGGTTCAGATCTCTTCTGTGATGTAAAACAGTAAACAAGAAGGGCAAAACCAAGGAGCACTTTAGGAACCAAAGACTAAAGAAGCTTCCAATTGCCTAGCTTGATTAAAGCGAGAGGATGCAAGCCTGAAGGAATAATGACAGAGAAGAACGTAAAGAAGGCTAATGGTCTGGGATGCATAGTCTTGTGAGTGGAAGAGAAAGCCTCCCTTTTGTATATGATTTTTATCTACAGCATTTACTACAAGTACTTCAAGTTATCTTCAAGGAATCAATAGACAAAGAGATTCAGTCCACTTACTCCCAACCTGTCTGAAATATACATTGGCCTCAAAATCTCACATGCCTGTTTTCTTTGAATAAAGTAAGTTGTAAAGTCAAATTTCTCACTAATACTTAGGCAAATATTGGTAATAATAGTGGGTATTTAGGATAAAGTTTGTTTTTAGAGTTAATATATCTATTTAACAAAAATGACTCCAGCTAAGCGAATGCAGGGATATTCAGAGACAAAATCAGGTGAGTCCATGGCAGGGCTGGCCAGACATGGAGAAGAGTGCAAAAAGGTCCATACTTATCATCATGAACAAAACTCAACAACAAGTGAATCAAAAACCTCAATATAAGACGAGATGCACTGAATCTGATAAAAGAGAAAGTGGGGAATAATCCTGAGCTCAATGTTACAGAAAAAGACTTCCTGAATTGAACACGAATAGCACAGTCAATAAGAACAAAAATTAATAAATGGGACCTCCTAAAACTGAAAATAAAAAAAAATAGTAAAGAACACCATCTTTGGGACAATGCAGTAGCCTATAGAATGGAAAAAGAGTGTATTAGGTGCATATCCAGATGGAAAGCTAATATCCACAATAGAGAGAGGACTCAGAAAAACCTGCATAACAAGAAACAAATAACAAAATTGAAAAATGGGGTACAGATCTAAACAGAATTCTCAAAGAGGATGCACAAATAGCTAAGAAATAGTTAAAGAAATGTCCAATGTCCTTGTCATCAGGGAAATGCATACCAAAACTGTCTTGGTATTTCATCCTACACCTGTCAAAATGGCCAATATCTTTGAAACAAATGACAGCTCTTGCTGACAAGGATTTGGAGTAAGGAAACACTCATTCGTTGCTAGTGGGAAGGCAAATTTTTGCAACCACTGTGAAAAGGAATGAAGGAATCTAGCAATTCCTCAAGAAGAAGGAATCTATCTACCTCAAGATCTAGCTATAATACTCTTGGGCCATGTGGTGGTTTGAATATGCTTGGCCTATTAGGGGCTGTGGCCTTGCTGGAGTAGGTGTGTCCTTGGAGGAAGTATGTCACTATAGGGGTAGGCTTTGAGACCCTTTCCCTAGTCATGTGATAAACAGTCTTTTCCTGTCTGCCTTGTCAACAAGATGTAGACCTCTCAGCTCTATCTCCAGGGCCATACTGTCTGAATGCTGCCATAGTTCCTGCCTTGAAGATAATGAACTAAACCACTGAACCTGAAGGCTGCCCCAATTAAATGTTGTTATTTATAAGAGTTGGCATGGTCATGATGTCTCTTCACAGCAATGGAAATCCTAGGACATGGCATATACCTAAAGAATGCTTCATCCTACCACACAGACACTAAACCATACTCATTGCTGCTAGCTTGATGGCTTGCTTTCTCTCTCTCTCTCTCTCTCTCTCTCTCTCTCTCTCTCTCTCTCTCTCTCTCTCTCTCTCTCCCTCTCTCTCTCTCCACTAAATTATTTTATTTATTTACATTCCAAAAGTTGTCCTGCTTGCCAGTTCCCCCTCCCGGAGATCTTCATCCTGTTCCCCCTCACCCCCCTCCATCTTCGAGAGTGTGCTCTTCCACCTGTCCACTCATCTCTCCTCACCTCCATCAGCATCCTTCTTCTCTGGGTTATCCAGTATCCAAAGGATTAAGTTCACTCTTTCCCACTCATGCCATATAGGGCAGTCCTCTGCTACACATGTGCCCAGGGCCACTACCGAGCCCATATGTGCTCCTTGGTTTTTGGCTTAGTCTCTGGGATCTCTGAAAGGTACAGGTTAATTGACACTGTTGTGCTTCCTATAGCTCCTTCATTTTTTCCTCTAACTCTTCCATATTGGTCCCCAACCTCAATCCAGTGGTTGGCTGCATTTGTCTCAGTCAGCTGCTAGTAGAGCCTCTCAGAGGGCAGCCTTGCCAGGGTCCTGTCTACACCCACAATATGGCCTCAGTAACAGGGCCAGGATTTGGTGTAGGCACATGGGATGGATCCCAATTTGGGGCAGCCACTAGGTGGCCTTCCTTTCAGTCTCTGCTCCATTTTTGTCCCTGAATTTCCTTTGGACAGGAACAAATCTGGGTTAAAAAATTTTAAGATAGGTAGGTGACACCCTGCCTCAAATGGGTCCCATGTCTATATACTCCAGGTGGTCTCTTTCAGTTCTATTTTCCCACTGTTGGGAATTTTGGCTAATGTCATCCGCATTCAGTCCTTGTAGTCTCTTACATCCCAGGTCTTAGGTACTTCCTACAGTTTCCACCTGCCTCCTAACCCCAACTGCTTCATATTATGATTCATTCTCCTGGCCCTCCTATCTATCCCAATACATGATCCTTCCTTTCCTTTTTCCCTACCCCCTCCTCTGCCCCACCCAGTTTCCTCCCTTCCTCTGCCTCCAATGATTATTTTGTTCACCTTCTAAGTGGGTTCCAGGTATCTACACTTGGGCCTTCCCTCTTGTTAGCCTTCCTACAGTCTTTGAGTTGTACCACAGGTATGCTGAACTTTTTTGCTAGTATTCACTGGTCAGTGAATACATACCATGCATGTCCTTCTGAGTCTGAGATACCTCAGGATATTTTCTAGTTCTATTCATTTGCCTGTACATGTGTATTTATAGGTTGTTATTTATATATTAATTTTTCCACACATACATATATATACATATGGATATTTAGGAATATATTCTACTAGCTGAGTCCTCTAATGTAAACTTGGAAAAGGAGATTAGTGAATAAAGGACATACATATTTTATTTTAAATTTTATATGCAAGTATTCTCTTAACAACAAAGTGAACACCAAGTGTTTATTAGAATGGGGATGCTTTATGTCATGTCATCAGCCAAAGAATGGCAGATTTTGAGAACTGTTCAAACTGAACTCTCAATCCTCTATGGGATGCTTAACACAGTAGCAGGAGGGTGAGACACCTCGTCACAACGCATCTCTCTCCAGGAAGCTGAGAATGATAAATGTCAGGGTTGTTTGTCCTCTTCATTCATGTCCAGAGCCAGTCCAAGGAGAGGGGCTGTCTACACTTAGGGTAGGTATTCCCTCCTCAATCAACACAATCTGAAAACTCCTTCACAGCCGTACATACTCAAGGGTTTACTTCCTAAGTCAATGGTTCTCAACCTATGAATCTTGACCACTCTGTGATTGCTATATCAGATATCCTGAATATCAGATATTTATATTATGGTTCATGACAGTAGCAAAATTACAGCTATGAAGTAGCAATAAAATAAATTTATGGCTGGGGGGTTTATCATAACATGAAGAACTGTATTAAAGGGTCACAGTATTAGGAAGGTTGGGAACCACTGTGACCAAAGTGATTCTATATCCTTTTAAGTTGTATTTGCCACACAGACCCCAAATACTAACTTTGAGGACATCATTTTCCCAGCTTGATTCTGGAACCCATTTCTGTGCCAGAAGTGTTTTAATATTGAATTGAAAAAAAATACTTTAATGAGATTTTTGGTCTACATGCTAAAAGTAAAACCATTATACTACAGGGTAAGTTTCAGGCACCATGCTGTATTCTGTGCCTTGTCCTTTAGCGATTATTAATATGGTAAACCATCTGTTGCAGCTAAGCCCCAAAAACACATATACAAACAACATTATACAGGCTAATCAAGTTATATTTAGAAATATATTCCTAAATATTCATATGTATATACATGGAAAAATTTATATATACAAGGAAAATATCTAACTATATTATAATCTCAAAAATAAAATTTAAAAAGTTACAGGCTTCTATGTTCTATCAGTGTCTTCTTGTATACTTTTGTTTGCTTTTTATTTTACTCATTATTTTTAGAGTCAAACATTAATTTTCTGTGCAATATTCATTTTCACTAATGAAACATGTTTCATTCTTTGATAAGCTAATTGGGTAGGGTCTGTACATTGAGATTGTCCATAGAAATCAATAAGCAGTGTAATCTGAGCCCAGTTGTCATAAAATAATTTTCCTCTGTAAACACGATTCAATATTTCTCAGTACAAAATTTCTCTATACAAAATATTCTACCTTCCTTATTGCACTTTGAAATTTGTAAATAAAATTTGTGAAGCTTGCTTTTTTCTTTTTATCCTGTTATATACCTATATATGCGCTTAGGGTTTCTTTTGTTTGTTTGCTTGTGTCTGACTCATAATCTGTACACCTGTCTTCATAGGAAAAGCAAAACCTGTTGTTGAACCCAAATAACTCTACTCAAATCATCCTAGTGGCACCAACTGCCACTCTCCTCGCTAGCCACCATAATGTTTCAGGTTTCTGAATGAAAGACACACACACACACACACACACACACACACACACACACACACACACACTTTATATTTTAATAGGCCTTAAACAGCTCAATGGCAGGACTACTTCCAAATCTCCACATGTGTAACACGCTACTACCCCCCCCCCATATTCCTGAGTTACTATTTACTAAATATAATCCATCTTGGCTGTCCCAGACCTGCAGCACCTACATGACAGCTATGTTCTCTGTCCAGCACAGCCCAGGAGTAGCCTCTACTCTTTTCCCTGGCATGGCAGCTATCTCTCTTCCTATCCCTTCTTCAGTCCCTTGTCTCAGGAATCCTCAAGTCTGGCCTCTGTCTCCCCTGTCCAGCCATTGACCATCATCAATTTTATTTACCAATCAAAACCAACTGCAGGCAGGGTCCCACAGCATCTTACATACAGACATGTGGGTTTACATGCAATTTGGGGTACCAAATTAATATAATACATGCAGCATCAGACCAAATCCACAACACCAACCTCTTAATCTACAGTTAGATCAAAAGTGCTTGGTGGCTCCCACCTGTACGCTGGCATTTAGGAAACTGAGGCAGGAGAATTAGGATATGAAGGAACCTCGGCAACATGAACAAACATAGAGGAAGGCTCAATCCATTCAACAACTTAAACACTCAGCCTTGTACTTGAACTTCAAAGTGTACTTTAGAATGTTGGAGAATAGCAGCCTATATATGGTATTCTTTCTTACAGAAATGCTAGCAGCCACTTGCAACCCCACATGCCTTTAACTGTGATATTTATTGATTGAGTGACTATGTGTATGCCTGTAGAATGGAACCTCACTGAAACTCTAGGAAAACCACAGCTTTTGTTGTTGTTGTTGTTATGAAAGAATGATTTTATTTTAGAATTGGCAAAACCATTCCTTGATCTATGAAGAATACAAATAAATGATTTAATGGCATGAAGCCTTTGAAAGTTAATATTTCTTATGGAAAAGGCACATTTCAATGTCATACTTTTTTTTTTTCTGCAATGCAAGTGCCTATCTCTGGTTCCTTGGACTCAGAAACTCTCAAAAAAGTGAGCAAGTCTGGGATTGAAGGGGGAACTGCCCTGGGCAGACATCACTCAGACTCTCATGTCCTTGTCAGCCAAGACAAAAGTTGCTCCTCTGACACTCTTGATTCTCTTTTCTGCTGTGGCTTCCAAGATAACCTCCAAGATTCTCCAAATTATGGCAGTCTATGAGAAGCACATTTAACAGTCCAACGTGTAGGTGGTAGAATGTGTGCCCTTGATGTTATTTTTTTTTAAGGGAGTCGAATAAGATACCATGTGTGCAAATTTAAGCATTCTAGATTTCTGGGTTCCTGTTTTCACATAATCCTCCACAGACAGCATTTGATACTGTGATCTTATCTTCCCTGTTTTTATATCTACCTAGGCTCAAAAGAATTGACATCATTTGCTGTGGTCATAAGAGCCTGTATATTTCAAAACTTGTATTTAAATATTAATTTATATTTTAAAGTAACGATGCCTTAACTATAGAATTGAATGGTTTAGTGGTTTCCACATAAAAATTCTTTCATTTTTATAGGTTTGAGAAGTCTCCTCAGAAAGGCAAAATTCCTAAGCGTGGCTAGCATTTTATCTCTCTGTTAACCTTTTGATGGGAAGCAGGAGAGGGGATTTAGAAGGAGTCAGAGGGGGAAGCTATTCTGCCAGAGGTGGGAACACAGCTAGCACATCTAACTTGACCTTGCTTATTGCATCGCCTAGGGCAGGACTCGCTTCTAGTTATGATTTCATTCGAACATCTTTACCGAGAGTTCATTTATGTCATAGCTTTTAGGAAAGACAATGCTACCTTAATGAAACAGAAAACTTCAAGCTACATTGCAAAATATAGTTTGGAATCCTAGTCAAGAAAGTGTCACACCATCTCTCCAATCAGGGCAATTCAGGTCCAATCCTCAGTGAGTTGTCTCGATTTACACAAATAAATGACTGTTTGATACCCCCCGTCTTTTTCAGAGGAGATCAGCCTATCAAGTTTATATTTGATGATGTTTAGTGTTTTAGCTTCCTCCAAAATCAGGCAGTGTGTGTGAGTGTGTGTGTGTGTGTGTGTGTGTGTGTGTGTGTGCTTCTCTCTCTCTCTCTCTCTCTCTCTCTCTCTCTCGTGTGTGTGTGTGTGTGTGTGTGTGTGTGTGTGTGTGTGTGTGTGTGTGTGCTTCTCTCTCTCCTCTATGTGTGTGTTTTAAATTCTTGCCTCTAATCCTCAAATGCTGTGACTATAGGTATGAGCCAAGATAACTGGCCTGAATTATATTTTTTTTAAAAAAATCATACTTCTTGCATTTATTTCAACTAATGAAACTGAAACAATTGTTCTGATCCTCACTGAGGCAGTTAAGAACAAGTATTTTCAGTGTGTGTATTCAGGAAATGGAGGGATGGGGTGGCTGTAACAGAATCCAGTCCAATGAAACTGAGCCTTCTAGTAATCTAACCAAATACCTTCTCCAACAGGGAAATGCATCTGTGAGTTTATTTTTATGTGAATCCTGGATCATCTGGACTTTGGGGTGTGAAATAAGCTCCTCTAGTTAGGAGACATACCCGGATGATAATCTCCAGACCTTCTTAAAGTCAAGTGTGTTGGAAGGCAAGTTTTTTTTTTCATTTGCGTGCCTGTTTCCTCATGTGAAACTTGCTTTACTAATTCTAAGTCAGTTCACAAGTCAGCTGATGATTGGGGAGATTAATTATCCTTGTACAAAGGGAACCATGAAATGCTAAATTCTGCTAAATTGTTAACAGTGTGAAACTCTTAAGTCCAGGGTTAAGGAAAGCAATTAGGCCAGACTGATTTGTCTCTGGCCTATTTTTAGTGCCTGATTTAACTCATGGAATAAGAAGCAGGAATAGGTCAAATATTAAAAGTCATAGGAACTGAGTATTTAAGATGTTTCCAACCATTATGCTTGTGCTCATTATCAGATCAATTTGAACAGAGACACGGTGGCACAGATTTGATCAGCCACACTTATATCCCATCAAATGCCTTCCTTTAGCTGCCAACTTCTAGCATGTAGCATCCTCGAGATAGGGTAGAAAAATAGGATTTGAATTTATAAACTTTTTGTACCTTCAAGTATTTGCTAAACTAAGCTCTCTTCCCATAGTCCAGATATCTGTCCCTTTTAACATCTATACTGTTAGGAATTTGATTATAGATTGCTATTGTATCTTCTATTCCAGCACACACAGAGAGGGAGGGAGAGAGACAGAGAGACAGAGAGACAGAGACAGACAGAGACAGACAGAGACAGACAGAGACAGACAGAGAGACAGAGAGTCAGAGATAGAGATAGAAAGAAAGGAGAGAGAGAGAAAGGAGAGAGAGGGAGAGACGAGAGATGCTATCAAGTGCCCAGCATTGCTAAAAGTATTTTAGTAATGTGACCTAAAATCACTTTACCAAAAATCCTGTCAGCATCTCTCTATCAAGCCTTGAAGGATCATCATGATTATAAACAGCTACTTCATGTCAATGCGTGGTGGCCAGTGTTAGCCAGCGCCACCTTGTAATGGCATATGTGGCTTCCCATATCTCCCCCTTTTTGTTTTAATAAAAGGAAGCTGGACTAGGCCTGTGCAATTATGTCCATCTGTCGTGGTTCCTGTTTTAGGTCATTCCTCTAGTGTCACAGCCTTAACCCTTCATAGAGTAACCCTATCGCCACCGGGCCCCGTGTCTTAGGTTGGTCTGTGCATGAGGAAAGTTGCCCGTCTCTGGATACAGTGGTGCTGCGTGACAGTAACTGCTAAATGACCTAGGGCGAACTCTACAAAAGAGGCCAGCCAAGTTTTAAGGGAATGAATTAGCGAGGAAATCATGATCACCCTATCGCGTGCAATGAGGAAACCTCAGCGATGTGCAAGGGCTGATCAATGATTGTCGAAGTCTCTCTCATCCCAGTGCAATGGATCCATAAATCCATTGAACAGAGACACTGTTAGGGGTGCAAGAGCAGAGAACTCAGATGCTGACTAATTCTTGAGCACAGATAACCAAACTTCAGGGGAGGCACCGTTTTCAATAACTAAAAGTGCCTGAGTTATAATCACCTTGTCACGTCTTTGTTGGGTTCTGAATGAGAAACATTGCTATTATCTTCCATTAACAAATGAAGTAACTGAGTGGTCCAGAGTCATTGACTGATAAATGATGGCAGGAGAAACAGAACCCAGAGCTTTTCAATTCGAATACAGTTAATCTGTGGGGGTTTTGTTTGTTTGTTTGTTTGTTTTTGTTTTTGTTTTTTATGATGCAGGCATTCCCTTCAATTCCAATAACAGTGGGATTTCCTAGCAAGACTGAGGTTCTTTTCTATTACTGTAACAAAGTACCTAGACAAAAGCAACTTAAAGGAGAAATAATTGATTTGGTTTACAATTTCAGGTTACTATTCATCATTAAGGCAAGAACTTGAAGCATCTAGTCATATGCATCCAAACTCAAGAGAAGAGAGCAATGAGCTAATCCACATATGCTATTGCCCAGCTTGCCTTCTTTTCTTTCAATAGCATCCTCTGCTCACAGAATGGTTCCACACATGATCAGGATGCATTTTCCCACATCAATTAACATAATCAAGGCGTAAGACCTGCTTCCTAGGTATCAAGTTGACAGTTAATACTAACCATAATATAAGGCCATTTGGAAAGTCTGAAGAAACTTGAAAGAGGAATGCTTAGGGGTGGGGGTGGGAGGGCTTTGCCACCTGACATCTCTGAGTCACTGCCCAAAGTTTCATAACCTTACCCATAAATGGCATCCACAAGCACTTCTAAGCCTACCATGGTTGTAAGACATTTCAAGTCAAGAAAAAGGTCAGTGCTCAATTCTTGGCAGCATAAAACTATATTAGACTTTATTAGCACTTAATGACAGTAGCAATTCCAATCATATTTCTACTCACCGATGGAAAGCACAGGAAAATCAGCACTACTTCACAAGTACTGTAAGACCTATGGAATCCCACTGATATAATCAAAATAAAGAATAATAAGGATACACACACAGCCTGTTGTGGAGATAATGTTCTGGCTCAGTTTTGAAGTTTCAGAATCAGTTTCTATTTTCATCCCAGGCCATTTTGAATGAGCTAATATTTTGTTTATGTGTGTTTCAGGAGAAATTATAAAGCAGAGTGAAGTAATGGCTCCATTATGTGCATTAAGGATTTGGATTCTGCATAGTCAATAAGTAGGAAGACAGATGTTATTTCAAAACGCCCTCCTAATTTTATCTTTCCACTTTCCATACAAACTGGTAAGAACTATGAATCCTCTAAACAGACAGAGAATAGACAAAGGAAATCGCATGTATTCACATTGTATCCATATAATTATGGAAGATGTATAAGCTATGTAGTGCTCACTAGAAATTTTCCCAAATTGGCACATTTAACTCATAGTGCTTTCTTAAATCTAGGTAGCCCAGAGCCATGGAGGGGTATGTAATCAGGAGTAAACCTTGAGTTGGTTCCAGGTCTGCTGCTAATATGAATAATCTTGAACATTCCTCCATATCATATTCCCATACTGGAAAAGTGTGAACTATAGTAGCATTCTCACCATTAGTTGTGGTCTTTAAGAAAATCTAGATAGCTAGCATAGCCAACACATGTCTAGTGAGTTGTCATTGTATTTTTGAAATTATGACACTGTGGAGAATTTTGTGGATCATTCTAACCAGGATTGAAAGTTTTCTGTAAATTTAGCTTATCATTATATTCTGTATGTATTTTTAAAAGGTTTAAATAGACAATAAACCATGTTCCATGGACATTAAATAATTAAGGATGAGAAGAAATTGTGTCTTTCACTTACAAATTCTTATATTCCCTTAAGTTCCACCTGGTAAGCCAAAGCTTTTTGTGCTAAGTGTTTTAATCATCAACCCCATCTGGAATGTGAAGTACCTGTGGGCGTGATGAAAATTCTGGGTGCTACAATGTCACTAATGGCTTGGAAATGCATGAGCAGCATTTTTTCAAGGTTTGCATCAAGGTTATACTCTAATTACTTTCATGATCACTTTTTAAAATACAAAGAAGGGATCTATTCCTGAAGAGGTATAATTTTAACAGACTATACTCAGATCTCAAGCCAGAAGACATCTGAGGCTTTTCTATTTCTCACATCCAGATAGATGCTGGCTAGGTTTTGGGCAGTGAGCAGGACCATAAGATAACATGAATGAATCCTTCCAAAGCTTGAAAGCATGGATGTGAATAACAAACCTCTGGAGTAGAGGCCTTTATCCCCATGTTTCTTAAAGCTGCTTGGAACTCGGAAACTTATCCCATGGCTCAATAGAGAGAAATTCTAGTTTTTCTCTCCCCCTGGATAAGCACAAAGAAAAGCCACCCAAAGTTTCTACTGTTTCTCAAGTTTAGCATTCACAGGACTATGCTTGGTATCTTCCTTCATTCTCCTCACTGATGGGATGGTTTTGGATAGATGTGAGTCACAGAGTGAGAACTCTGAGCTTTTCCAGACAACTCCCTATCTTTCCACATTGAGTAGTTTTCCCGGAGTGTCTGTTCATGTTGTAAATATACCCACTGATCTAGTCTGCTGTTGCTACCCTTCCATCCTTCCTTGTCTGAGTACTGTTACTCTAGTTGGCTACTTCTAAATGCTCATAACAGCCCATTCATGGTGCCAATATAGTTTCCTAACATTCTTGTCCCATTCCACTTATAGATATTCACAATTGTTTTAGCAACAATGTGACCTTACCCTTTTCTTCTGAATCCTTGACCTACCTCATTGATGAAATACTGAAATTCTTTCATCTCTCACACAGCCTGTCATAACCTGTGCCACCAGGCTTACCTTACGTAGTGTGCTCTTGGCTTGCATGTTCAGCAGAACAGCACTCATGGATCCAAAGGCTGCAACCAACTTCCACCCTCTCTAGACCTGATTTATTCATTGTACAGGATCAGAAAACAACTTTTTCAGAAAGTCATTCCTCTATCACACTATCTCAGACATTCTATATCTTAGCCATCACCACACTGGATGATGATCTGATTAATAATTACACTACCAAAGCTCAGCACTCTCAAATAGTAAACAAACATGTATGTATGTATGTATGTATGTATGTGTATATATGTATGACATATATATACATATTCTGAATAAACTAATGAATTCAATGGCTTATAAAATATCAATGAATTCAAGACCAGCCTGTTCTATATTGAAAGTGTGCACCTTATATTCAAAATAAAATGCTTGATTCTTGACCCTAGGTATGGGAAATCTTCAAAATGCCTCAGAAACTCGTATAGCAGGAGTCCGTGGCACATTTTCACACTTATTTGACATTTTTCTTTTATTTATAACAAGCTACTGCTAGCATAAAAATGCCAAAACTAATGCTGGGGGCTACGGTTTTATTTCTAATTCCAGTTTTCTAAGGGTTTTGTGTGATCTTCATGTTCTCATCTATTTTCAGCCTTCACCACTTAGTATTGTCTAAAATCCCAGAGTATCACAGAAATCATAAAACTGTAAGTTTCTTCTCTCATAACGAAGGCACGTGAATATTATTTATTTCTCAACACTTGCAGATGCCACATCAATAAGAGGAAGGTAAAAAAATCAGTGCTTAATCTTTAACTGGATGTGGATTCTATGTACCTCCTATCATGTGACATGTGCACGGAACTCACAGTTAATGCTTATCCCTGCCTTGCTCGTGTTCTTTTACCTTTATCAGATCATTTTGGCTATTGAAGATCTTTGAAAAATATGATCTACGTGCCCATTGGTGTATGCTTGCTTTCAAGACAGGTCTGCTCTCACCTCTGTAGGTGTTGCTTACAGTGACCTTTCAGTTGAGAACTGGAATGACTCTTTTATTCTGATGAGTACATTTATTTATAGAAAGATGCCAAGCAAGGCCACACTTGAAAGCTGAGACGGGACCTTTAAAATGCACAGGAAAGAATAGGCATGTAACTGGTGACACTTTCAGGTTGAGGTTCTCTCACATGTGGTTTGTCTAAAAGGAAATAGTGGAGACACCTAAGCTGTAACCTAAATTCTCCACTATATATCTAAGGTTTTCTCTCAGGGACCACCTTGGTGTGGAAAACTGAATCACACCCCCATTTTATCTGAAAAATAAAAAAAATGATTAGAAACCAACAGCGCACTTCTTCCAGGCAGTTAAGGGAGGTACCCATTTGAGTGTCTAATGTGTGACAGAAAACAACTGTCCTTTCTTCTCTTTCTGTAGCATAGAAGTTTTCTTTTTAAAAGCAGGAGGGTGCTTAAAATTGCTTAAATATTCTTCAATACATTCTTTCAAAACTTGGAGAATTTGAGTGTTTGCATTTATTTAAAAGGTGAATTTGGGAGCAAGGAATTTTATCCAAATCTCTCTCTCTCTCTCTCTCTCTCTCTCTCTGTGTGTGTGTGTGTGTGTGTGTATGTGTGTGTGTTTAGTACTAAATTCAATGTTAAGATTGAAGTATCCAGTGTATTGGTTCTATTTGCAACACACACACACACACACACACACACACACACACACACACACACACACACACTAAAAAAAAAAAAAAACCACATATATCTTGCAATAGAAAAGCATTGTAAACAATTCAAAATAATGAATGACTATAAAGCCTCGGTTAGAATAAAATTAAATCACTGACATTTGGAAGAGACAGCTAGCTAAATTTTAGCCTTAGGTATCATTCAAAATTAAATTCTCTGGCATAGGTCTCTTTGCAAATAAAGATATACCCTCTGAATATAATGACTTCATTCCATTTAATTGATACTTACACAAAGAATTAGTTTCATTATTGCCACATAAAAGAGCGGTGGCATCATTTGGGAATCAACAATATGGACTTCAAACTCCTTTTTCTGATATGAAACCCTGGTCCCATCACTTGTTAATTGGGGGCCTGAATAGGTAGTACAGACTCTCTCTACTTCTCTACTTCAGTTTTCTTATTGGCAAAGTGAATATGTCATTGATCTAGAATTTTAAACAGTTTAAGTACAAAGCATGCATATTAATAATACAGTTTGGTTATTATTTTATAATAAAGTTTGGTTCTTAAATATTTACTGTATAAAAAAAATCAATGAGTTCATGTAATGCCTATACTGGTGTTCATGAGATGTACCACCTCTTGTGCAAGAGTGGCAATGAGCTGGATGCACGATGATTTCCAATTTCTCATTGCCTGACATGGGATTATACATTCACTGGATTTGATTTCCCTCAATTGGTTGCTCTAGCTTGTCCAAACTGTGCAGGGTTGTTCATTATAACCCACTGATAATGCCTTTGAAAAAGCTTCCTTACTCATGCCTGTACAATGTACTTCCTGGGATTATTCGTATCTCAGAGCTTAGTACTCCTCTAATGAAGACACAGCTATGGATATGATAGAGAAGGTACATAAGCAAGATAGGCAACCTACAGGTTTTATGTGTTGAGAGTCTAACTTATTCATGCTGAGGAAAACCCTTTATCACTTGGTTACACTTTATCTGTATGACTGCTCTCTTTCTCTCCTTCCCTCTACACACACACACACACACACACACACACACACACACACACACACTCACACTGTCTCAAACACATTTTGCTCTTTTGAAGCTGGGAAGTTAGAGCTCTCACCTCTTTACAAACCTTCCAATTAAGACTGTAGAATGAAAGGACTTGGGGGAGCAAGTCAAGTCAAACCTGGTGTCTTGTCTCTTCTGCCTATTCCCAAGCAGACAGACCAGAAGCATCCCTTTGCACACTTTGCCTCTGGATATACAGAAAGCAGGTTAAGAACTGGAACCAGATCCTGTCTTTTTGTGGATGGAATGGTTTCCTAGAGCTCCTACTACACATTTGAAGTTGAGCTCAATTCAAAATGGAGAGTTATACAAGTTATTTTCCTTCCCCAACAAAGGCAACTGCAGCAACAGTAGCTTTGCTGTTTCTGTTATTGTTACAAGGGAGGGGGCAGTTACATTTGATTAATGCAGGAGAATGGAGAGTAGAACTTTGGGTATTTAAGCTCCTTCTCTAAAAATAACAAAAATTGATTCGTCTCATCATTATTGCTAAAGCGCTAAGTCTTGAGATTATAAATTATTCCAATCTCAACAGCATTCAACTTCTAATCAAGTCTGAAGTGGATGAGACTGTCAGCTCCAAAGATTTGGATAAAGGATGCTTCACACTGTTGCGATGAGGAGAGTGAAAAGCATTTAAAATAAATGATCTGCCTAAGGGACTCAAATTTATGATTGATTATTGATCTCTGAAAAGACTTTCTACAGGGAGAAAAGTTTCTGTACTAAACCCTGTGTTCTGGAGTGCAGCTTAAGCACTCTTCCAAGCAACCTGAGCAGTTTTCCCAGCTCATGTGGCAGAGTCAAGGATGAAGGGTTTCATGCCACACGACTCTCTGCTGTTTCTTTGATTAAGTCCTTTCCTCACTTGCTTCCTTGTTTTTCCATTCCTGGGCATAAAAAAGCTCCGGTGCTCACATCTGCTTGCTTGATTTTCACACTTTCGGAACATGGACCTCTTTTCTATGACAGTTTTCCTATGGTTTTCCTCCCAATCACTCCTGGCTGAAATTGCTAATGAGTAGATTCATCTTCTCTGTGGCGTACTCTGAAAAATGTTCATTGAGTTTACCTGCTATTTCATAATTCCCCACTGTGCATGTGTATGGAAGCTTTTCCTAGAAATTGCAAAACTCTTAATAATGTTTTCCATATCATGAAATGTATTTCCAAGCAGTCTCTTACTATATATAGCCTGTCACTAGATTTGGTCCATTACATCATGCAACCTTCTCTGAACCATACATCCTGGACGGCAATGCAGTAAACACTCTAAACCAAGTCTATGTTGTTGTTTTTAAAAATGGTAGTATACTTTTTTGTTTGTTTGTTTCTCATTTTTTCTTTTCTTTTTTTTTTATTCTTTAATCATTTTTACATTCCACTCGTTAACCCCCTCCAGATCTTCCCTATGACTGTTCCTCATTCCATACCTCCATCCCCACCATACCAGACCTCCACACTCCCTGGGCCTTCCAGTCTCTTGAGGGTTAGTTGCATCATCACTCATTGAGTCCAGACCCAGCAGTCCTCTGCTGTATATGTGTCCAGGGCCTCCTATCAACTGGTGTATGCTGCCTGGTTGGTGGCTCAGTGTCTGAGGGATCTCAAAGGGTCCAGGTTTGTTGAGACTGCTGGTCCTCCTACAGGGTCACCCTCCTCCTCAGCTTCTTCCAGCTATGCCCTAATTCAACCACAGGAGTCTCCAGCTTCTGTCCATTGGTTGGGTGTAAATATATGCAACTGATTCTTTCAGCTGCTTATTGAGTCTCTCAGAGAGGAGCTATGCTAGGTTCCTTTCTTAAGTCCATCAGTAATAGTGTCAGGCCTTGGAGCCTACCCTTGAGCTGGATCCCAATTTGGACCTGTCACTGAACCTTCTTTCCATCAGGTTGTTCTCCATTTTTGTTCCTGCAGTTCTTTTAGACTGGAACAATTCTGGATCAGAGTTGTTGACTGTGGCATGCCCCAATCCCTCCACTTTATGTCCTGTTTTACTACTGGAGGTGGACTTTACAACTCTGTCTCCCCACTGTAGGGCATTTCATCTAAAGTCCCACTCTTTGAGTCCTGAGTATTTCTCAACTCCCAGGCCTCTGACCTAGAGGGTTCCCCCACACCTCCTACACCCCAAGGTTGCCTGTTTCCATTCTTTCTGCTGGCCCTCATGGCTTCAGTCCTCTTTCCTACCCTTAGTAACCATTCATGTTCCCCTTTTCCTCTCCCAGTCCCCTCTTTCATCGAAGTCCCTCCCTCCTTCTCCCCTCACCCCTCATGATTGCTTTCTTCTCCCTCCTAAGTGGGATTGAGGCATCCTCACTTAGACCCTTAGGCTTGTTATCCTTCTTGAGTTTTGTGGATTGTATCCTGGGTATCCTGTAATTTTTTGGCTAATATCCACTTATCAGTAAATACCTTCAATGCATGTCCTTTTGAGTCGAGTAACCTCACTTAGGATGATATTTTTTAGTTCCATCCATTTGCCTGCAAAGCTCATATTGTCTGTGTACTACTATGTTCATAGCAGCCTTATTTGTGATAGCCAGAGGCTGAAAACAACTCAGATGTCCCACAACAGAAGAATGGATACAGAAAATGTGGTTCATTTACACAATAGAATACTAATCAGCTATTAAGAATGAAGACATCATGAGTTTTGCAAGCCTATGTTCTAAGCATAAGAAAACATCACAACAAGATTTAACTTAGCAATTCTGACAGATATCTGGGTTGCAACATGCTTTTGAAGTTTTGTAATTTTGTTCTACTTCTGTTTCTTAGTTTTGCAAAGTTTATCATTATATATGTGACATTCTCAGGAGACCTCAAGCACTTTGGTAGTCATGGGCTTTTCCAATATCCCCATATCTCTCCAATTCAAGGAACTAGATTATGCATACATATTTTTATTGGCATATAAACTCCCTGTTCTGTCAAGGGCTTATTAATTTCCTTTCCCCCAACATTTCTTGTAAATTGCTCTTAGATCCATCTTCATGAAACACTGCCATTATCAAGCCATTAGACTACTTTCTTTCCCCTCAGTTTATAGCATTCAGCTATTGAGAGAATGAAATGAAAGTGTAGGATGGTGTTTCCTTGTGTTATCAAGGTTTTTATGGCTCAGCTACTTTATTCATATTACTATGTTTAAGTCTCATGATAAACCTAAGTGATATCATTATCTTCTTCCTGTAAAGAAGAAATAGAAAAATTAGACATATTTAGGCAAATGCAATTCAAAGTGGAGTTGCTCTTACTTCAAGTCACTTGAAGGTTGGCTGTGTTGTGGCATTTTTGTCTAAACCCTTACAATTTTCCCAGCCTTTAATAAAAGAATTGTGCCTGGGACCAGCCCAGCACCAGTACTCTCTGAAAGGCAGCGATAAGTGAGTAGCTTCTGTGGTTTTCAGGGGCAAATATTCCATTTGAGAGGCAAAAAGTTGTTTGTTTTCTGTAATATTTACCTTTCTTAACTCTCCACTAAGGCCAGAAACCACTGGCTTTTAGAGACTTACACCTGTTGTTTAGTGAAAGGGGATTAAGTAAAGAAGTTGATTACTCTGGCTCTCTGTTCTTTTACTCATGAGCCCATCCCTGATCAGCTAGAGGCTCAGAGTTTCCTTAACTCTTAGTGAGCCAGAGGCAAAAAAAAAAGAAGGTCAGCCATAGAGGAAGAAATGTTTTTGCACAGGCAACTCACACAGACCACATCAACTCATACACACACATTCTGGTCAAGACCAACCACCTCTCATCAATTTCACAAGTGCTCATGAATTCTTACATATACACACCTATACTTATATATCCATACATTCAGTTGGTGGATGGAGCAGAAGCTCCCATGAGCAAGTTCCAATGCAGAAAAAGCTCACTCATTCTACTGAAAAGGAAGCTCTTACCTTTATAGCTCAGAGAAAGGCTTCTACATTTTGTTGTTGTTACAAGTAAGAAAAAAGCCATCGACCACCTTATTGCCATTTTTAGTTCTTAAACTATCTCAGGATAATAGATCACATGGTCTTCCAAGCATTTTTAAGCATTCCATAAGTTCATAGCAAACCTAAGACACTAATTCAAGTCATAAGTTGATAAGGTGTCACAGCAGAAATGTTTATGTGTTTTTCCATTAAGACTAGTGCTGACTAAACATTCATTTTCTGTTACTAGCACCAAAAGTTCATTAAAAGTTTAAAACAATAATTCTTATGACATAAGTTAGCACAGTTTTGTCAAGAGTCAAATCATCTGGCTTGTGTCTCATTAGTTTTGAAGTTTTGTATAATTAAACCAGTCAATATTTTATTTTTTTTTATCCTAGCACCTAAAATAAATTATCCATTTCCAGTTTTTATGACCTTTAGTTACCAGATAGTAGTCTCAAAGCTATCCTAGAAAGAATGTCCACCCTGATTGTAAATTTACTACAAGCCTGATTTTTTTCCTAGTGCAATTAGCCTATGGCACATGAATGTTTACAGAGACATATTTGCAGCTTTAATACTATAGAGTGCTCAAAGTTATTTACATAAATTTAGAAGTTCTATAAAATCATTATTAAGAATTATGAAATCATCAATTTGTCTATACAGCATTGCTACATAATAGTTCATCTTCACTCGTTTGTAGAAAATCTGCCCAATAGGGTGGGCTAATGTATAGGAATCATTAAGCTATATAATAGTGACAGCAAAAGCATATCAATAGCAAGAAACAATCCTTGGATAAAAATCTCTGAAGGCCTTGCAATTCAGAGCTTACCCATAGCAGTCATGCAAAGCAGTGTACCATCTCCAGAAAACCTACTTATATGCCTTTCACCTTTCCTAAATGACACCTGACAGAATTGTTGCCCAAACTCTGTTTAACTTTGTTTTGTATGCTTCTTTTCCTATGGTCTTTGAGTTATATTAATCTCACCATACTCTTGAAAACCCACATATATGCTTTATCACATATTGCCTATTACTTTATGTCTTAGAGTTTCTATTGATGCAATGGAAAACCATGACCAAAAGGCAAGTTGGGAAGGAAAGGGTTTATTTGACTTACACTTATGTATTGCTGTTCAACATTGAAGGACGTCAGGATAAGAACTCCAACAAATCAGGAACATAGAGGCAGGAGTTAATGCAGAAGGCATGGAGAAATGCTGGTTACTGGCTTGCTCCCCTGATTTCAGCCTATTTTCTCAGAGAACTGAGGACTCCTAGCCTAGGGATGGAATTACCACAATGGAATGAGTCCTTTCTCATTAGTCACTAATTAAGACATTCCTTACAGGCAGATGTTATAAAGACAATTTCTCAGTTGAGGCTCCCTCCTCCTGGATGGCAGGTTGACGTAAGCTAGCCAAAACATTTTACATAGAAAAGAAACTCATTCCAACCTAACAGCTCTCTGTCTTCTGTGTTCTACTTTGGTCTGTGCTTTCTCCTTCATGATATCTATGAACATCAAATTGGCACTGTTGTTGTACCAGGGAACACTTGTGATCCCCAAAAGACCAGCCAGGAGCCAATACTGATGCAATCATAATGGGGTATTATTATTATTATTATTATATTTTGTATTTAGTTGTTCCTAGTATGTGAAATTTTTTAATATTTTTAATTAGGTATTTTCCTCATTTACATTTCCAATGCTATCCCAAATGTTCCCATACCCTCCCTCCCACTCCCCTACCCACCCACTCCCAGTTTTTGGCCCTGGCATTCCCCTGTACTGAGGCATTTAAAGTTTGCAAGTCCAATGGGCCTCTCTTTCCACTGATGGCCGACTAGGCTATCTTTTGATACATATGCAGCTAGAGTCAAGAGTTCCGGGGTACTGGTTAGTTCATAATGTTGTTCCACCTATGGGGTTGCAGATCTCTTTAGCTCCTTGGGTGCTTTCTCTAGCTCCTCCATTGGGGGCCCTGTGATCCATACTGGGGTCTTTATTTATAAGCTTGAGCTTGGGCTTACTCACCACCGACCCAACAGTTGGTTTGCTGAAGCAGCTCCAAACTCTCATCAGGACAAAGTATTATAGGAAATGGCAAACAAGGGGTGAGTTGTTTCTAGCCTGGCAAGCATCTAATTGAGCGGCTATTGTGGCCTTTAACATAAATGGCTGGTGATGGAAGACAAACCATAAACTTAACTTCTGTTTCCCACTGACTGGTGGTTGTTAGGAAGTGAAGTGTCAGCGGCAGGCTTGTAACCTAGACTTGAAGATTTGGGGGGAGTAATCTGGAAACTGTTGCTAGGTACCAGCCTGTTAATTAACTCAAGTTCAAACTTAGGTCAGCTTCTCTAAGAAGGAGTCTGAACCCAAGACCTGGTCTCTCAGTACTTGTAGTCATATACTCAATTTCTATCTTCTTTTAATATTTTCTAGCAAATCACAATGTTGTGTAGCTTACTCAGTGCATGCTTTTCCATTCCAATAAACTATAGTCAGTTGATGGAACCATATAATTTAATTTACAAACAGCGGGGTTTCTCTTTGGTTATTGAATGAGTGATTATGTATGCATGTGTAAGTGACCCAATTTTTGGCATAAAACCCAGACACATTATTAAGCCTTTATTTTTATCTAAACTAATTCTTCTGTGAATTCTTCATGGAATGGAGGAACAAAGATTCTTTTCTCTTTCACTTAAAACATTACTAAAGGATTTGCTTTAACCACACTGGAAGAATAGTCTAATCCTTAAGGGATGCCTTAATTTTAAAGTATTGGAAAGGGAAATTTCACTCAAGTGGGTGCCTCTCATATAGGCTATCTGTATCTGTGTTAACCTCACCATACTTTAAAAACCTCACACACATGGTTTATCAAATGTTCCTTCCTACTTTATGTCTTAGAGTTTTTTATACTAACATTCCTCAGTCATTCAATAAAACTGTATTATTTGCCATATATATATAGCTAGAGAGGTGGCTCAGTGGTTAAGAGCACTACCTGCCCTTCCAGAGATCATGAGTTCAATTCCAAGCAACCACATGATGGCTCATAGTCATCTATAATGCGATATAATTACCTCTTCTGGTATGCATGAAGAGAAGGCAGTCAAATATATAAAATACATGAATAAATAATTCTTTGCAAAAACTAATATAACCTGCTCAGTCTGTGTCCTGTTACTTATAGATATGTATATGTTTCAATTATACAACCAATTGGTGTGTTATCCATGAAGGAAGACTTTTTCTCTTCCTACTCAAGGGAGAAGTATATGAGAAGATTTAGAGGAGGAAAGAGAAAGGAATAAATGAAATAATTGTATTATAATCGCAAAAAACAAAAGAATTTAAAAAAAAGAACAAATTACAGTCTGGGTGAAAAAACAACAGAAATAGAAAGTGTACATTGGTGAAAATCTGTAAAGCTATATAACTTGCATGAGTAAGTTTGGATTTGTTATGAAATGCAGAGAGTTTTGCCAAGCAAGTATGTGTGCATGTTTTCTATCTGCAGAATCTTAAATGTGATGCCCCATCAGTTAACTTCTGTGCTGCTGCTGCTGCTGCTTTGCAAGGATAATCTCTATAGTGCTCTTTTCAGAGACACAGAGAAGACTAATTTTTCTCAAACACAGAGAGAAAGAGAGAGAGAGAGAGAAAGAGAGAGAGAGACAGAGACAGAGAGACAGAGAGACAGAGAGAGAGTGAGAGAGAGAGAGAGAGAGAGAGAGAGAGAGAGAGAGAGAGAGAGAGAGAAAGAGAACAGCGCCAAATACCCACAGATTGTTTCATTCTTACTAAATTAAATACCTAAAATGTGTTTTCTTTTTGCATGTAAACAAAAGGGTACTACAGAAAACTGAAAAGTAACCACTTCTTTATTTGTATCTTGTATTTGAGCCATCCTTTCAGTCCTTGAGTTCTCCATTGTATCACACAAAGAAACAAGAGAAACTATTTGCTGTAAAGTGTAAATCTAAAAGCATTCCTTAGTTTTCATAGAAGGAACAAGCCGGTGGAATTTGCAACCAATTGGAGAAACAGATCAAGGGCAACAGTTTCCCACCTTGCCCTTCATCTTGCATCTTAGCATCCATTTGCCCCCTGAAGCATATATCTGACTTTCCCACTAAGAAATTCATTCTAAGACTGCCTCAGGGTTTACCTGAAAGTACTCAGGATGTTATTTATAACTAACTGTTAATTACAGCTCCTCTATAGTGTTAGGATTTCTCATTGACATGATTATTTTTATTGCTTTTGTTTTGTTTTTGTTTTTGTTTGCCTTTTTTTGTTGTTTGGTTTTTTTGTTTGTGTGTTTGTTTGTTTGTTTTTTGTTTGCCTTTTGATTATTTGACAGAAGCTCTAGAATACTGGTTGGTTGTCTCAGTTAGGGTTTACTGCTGTGAGCAGATACCATGATTAAGGCAACTCTTTCAAAGGGCAACATTTAACTGGGGTTAGCTTACAAGTTCAGAGGTTCAGTCCTTTATCATCAAGGTGGGAACATGGCAGTGTCTAGGCAGGCATGGTGCAGGAGCAGCTGAGATGTCTACATCTTCATCTGAAGGCTGCTAGAAGAAGACTGGATTCCAGGCAGATAGGATGAAGGTCTTAAATCCCACAGCCCTCAGTGACACACATACTCCATGAAAGCCACACCCCTAACTGTGCCACTCCCTGGGTCACCCATATACAAACCATCACTGTAGTTTTCTGTTTTAGATACCAAATATAGTGCATTGAAAATTGTAGCAGTATCTTGATATTTTGTAAAACATTATTCTCTAAATTCTTGTTTGTTTGTTTGTTTGTTTGTTTGTTTTTATTGCTTTGGGCCTTTAATTCCTGACTCTCCTAAAGATGGTCTGATTCCGGATGCTGAAATCTCCAATTTTGTCATGTGGATAAAAGAAGACAGTTTCTAAGCATTCAGATATCTGAACTTCACTGAGGAGTGTTAGCTGTATGGATTCTGTTTTCTGTGTGACAGTGAACTCTAAAATGAGACCATAAGCACTGGTACTGCTTTAGTACTTCTTCTCTCCTGTCCTGGCACTGTTCCATTCTTGTTTTTCCTGTACACGTCTGTGTCTATGAAGCCGTTCACTCTACTTGGAGTTTTCTCAATTTTAGGTATGAGGATGGGGTGAAAGTGTATATGGACAACAAAGGTACATAAATACTTTGGGTTTGAAAAGTGCTTCAAGGGCACTTCAATAGTATCACTAAATAAATTTAATTTCCTTTTGTATATTCTTCATTTGTGTGTTCTAGTTTCCTTGGCTCCATATCTATTTTCTAGGCTTTCACCAAATAGTATCTATTTGCACTATGTGAGGCCTGACACACTCCCACCCACGGTTATTATGGTGGGAAAACAGTTTGTGTGGACTGCACCATTAATCCATTAATGTTCAACCAAGTTGATAGAAAGGGCAACAGAATTTTTTTTTGTTTCTCCAGGAGGCCAAGAGTGCAAAATTATTATGATTGTTAGTTCCTTATTAGATGTCTCAGAGACATTCTTTCTTCTGGAATCTAGTTGTTACAGTCTGGAAATCATCTTTGTCCCTTGGCATACATATGCTAATAGACCTCATTGTCACAGGCTTTCTCCTCTATGCCTCACAACCTGTCTTCCCATGTAGATGTCTATCTCTGGCTCTTCTCTATTTATAAAACCTCTTGCCATATTGAATTAGGAATGAAAACAGATAAAGACAGTCACATTTTGAGGATCCAAGAAGGGAATGAAATTTTAGAATGTGCTATTTATTCAAGGTACATTGAGATGACCAATCACAATATCGAACTTCCTGGATACAGCATTAGCTATTTTGGCATCTGCTCTGAGAATTTATTCATGAAAACAAATTTGGGGAATATTCCTTTTTACTTGGACCTCCAGGTTAAATTTGCCCTGAAGTCTTTTTTAGAACTAACTTTAAGTGAATTGGGTGAATATAAAGAGAAAAAGAGATCTTTATAATACAAAAGGATGGAAAAGGACATTAGAATAAAGAGTTGGCATTCCTCAAACTCTGAGCAGAAACTATAAATTCTTGTTTGTCAGTGAACCTTGACTAGGTTTCGTTTGACTAGGCTCAAATATGCTGGAGCACAGATTTCATCACTTCGACCCATACATTGATTTTATTTCCATTGCAGATATACTCAAAAGTGACAAAGGTAGGGCATATGGCAATTCTATTTTTAATTCTACAGGAAGCCAGAAAAGTGGGGGAAATAGAGATATATTGGACAACTTGTACAAACATTGAACTATAAGGTACACAATTCCTCAGTTTATGGCAAGTTTGAATCTCAAGGGAGTAAATGAGAGGAAGACATGTGTAAGTTAAATATACCTATTTGTTGTTGTTGTTGTTGTTGTTATCATATGGTTTTAGAAAAAGGGTTTCTCTGTGTAACACCTGCTGTCCTGAAAGTTACTCTCTAGACCAGGCTGGCTTCAACTCAAAGATATGCCTGACTGTCCCCTGAGTGCTTGAATTAAAGGCATGTGCCACCATTGCCTGGCCCATGCCCATTATTGTTCATACCAACTTTTAAGATGTACAGGTAGCATAGAACTCATCATTGCAGAATACCTTAAAAGAGTGAGAATAGTATCATGGGATACATATGTAAAACCTCAGAGACATAGGACTGGACTCTAGATCTGAATTCAGGAAACTCCACACATTATGTGGCCATGTGGTAGAGCTGCCAATCTGGAAAATACTAAATATTTAAGGATATCTACCCACTGGGATATAGATGGATCTCAGACCCTACTGTTTCCATTAGTTTCTGCTCAGGATTCGTTCTTCACGCCAGTAGCTTTTTATTTCCTGGAGGCACATACATGTGAGATAGAGGATTGCACTCTTCAAAGAACAAATAACTTTGAGTGCAAAGTATGCAGAAATGAAAGGAACGTGGCCTCGCAGGGAAGGCAAGTGACTCTACAAAGCTTGTTTCTTTTGTACTCTAGATCTGTTCTGTTCAATTATATATATATATATAATACACACATGTTTATATATGAAAAATACACACAAAATATCATCTTTTATCTTGGCCTTAAACCTTGTAACTTTAAATTTTCTAATTGTAAATAAATATACTCTGCCAGGATAGGTTTCAAAATATTTATTTGGGTGCCCACACATACATAAATGGTATTAGGATACACTTCCAGGGTCATGACATTGTTTGACATAGCACGATGACCCATTCCACATAAATGCTTGCTGGCCTGTGTTATGATTCTGATAGAAATATACAATTAGATAGCAAATTACATTATACATGTAGGCCATCCTCTATTTATAAGCAGACGATAGTGTTTACAAATAATGCAACCATCTTTTCAGTGCCAGTGTGAGTTCATGGCCTCAGATGTTAAGCAGTACCTTTCAGCTATTAAATAGCCAGTCCCTATGACAGTTTACATACTTCTTTTTTGTTGCGTACTTGACAGTTTGTCTGTAGGATGAATTCAAAGAAAAGGTGTTACCAGGCCAACATAAGTGTATATTTTAGTTCCTGATTAAAACATTTAAGCAGAGATTAATCATGAGGGTTAGTGAAATATTGAAATTCTTTTCTTTTAGAGTATAGATCTGCTTTGATATTAGTATGAGATCACAAAATATAATGTGCCATTTTTATTTAATAGCAATCATTTTCTGGGTTACATTCACTCTGAAATTTTAAGACAAAGAAAAAAAATCAAAGACACACCATTCACATACACATACACACACACAAACACACACACACACACACAGAGAGAGACAGAGACAGACAGAGACAGACAGAGAGACAGAGACAGACAGATAGACAGAGTCAGGCACAGACACACAGACACAGAGAGAGGCAGTAATAGATAGATACACAGAGAGGGGGGTGATGTGCACACTGTTGCTCTCTCCCAGCTATATCTACACATACACTTCAAAGGCAGCATGGCTTGGCTGTCTCTGAAACGTAGATCAAGCATCTTCTGCTAATAAAAGTGACAACAAATGGAGACCACATCCTCATCTCAATCAATTCTCTGCCTAGACAGAGCCAAGGGGAGAAGAAGCAAGACCATGTCTCCAAGCCCGCAGAGGCAGGAAGTGCTCTGGACTGAGTTCCAGCTGCAGGGCAGATGGGGAAAGCCTCAAATATTTCAAAAAACATCTGTGAAGGGGAAGAATTCTGTGTCTCAAGATGTGCTTGCTACTCCAAAGACTTACCCAGGCTTTGTTGTTAGTGATTGATTCCTGCCCATACCAGTTTGGTTTTTTATTTTTTCTATATTTTACTGAGTGAACTAGGAGACAGACCATGGTATAAGGATGCTAATTTCCTAGAGAACTCTGTAGATGCTGTGCCATCAGAGCTAGCTTTAAGTTATCCCAAGAAGACATCATTGGCAGGCCACTGTGCTTTAAAAGGCTTCCTTTTTCCCTCTAGACACTTACTTCATTAATGTCTGTGCTTGAAAATGTATACGGTATTTTAATGGCATAAATTTATTATAAAATTTAACCTTTGTTCTTGGAGAAAGCCCTATTATTAAAGAATATTGACATCCAACAGGCAAATATAAACAGAGATTAATGGATTCAGTCGTTTAAAAATCTATACAATGGGGTAACAGGCCAATAAATTTATTCCCATTAAGGATTTTATGTTCAGTAATACCAGGTGCCAGTATTTTGTGATCTGAATGGAACATAATTTATGAGTGGTGAAATCTAGACTCTTCACAGTTGTGGGAAATCTGCAGTTCTCAAAGCACATTCACATACTCTAACTCAAGCAATTTAGTCCCAGCAGTAACCTTGTACATTTTGCAGAATACGTGGTAAATTTGATTCACCCAAGGTTGTATCGAGTCCCCTTGTAAAAGGTCAGAGCATAAGTGAATTCAATAAGCAATTGTGAGAGTGGAAAAATGAGAGACTATGTGTAGCAGTGAAGATCAAAGCAATGACAGGCCAAGACCCACACTGCAGTAGAGCTCAAGGGCAGGGCTGTTTATACAATCTTTCCTCTTGTTTCCTGCCTTCAAAGAGAATGTGTGTTATTTTTTCAAGGTATTTCTCCTGCCCACCTTGTTGTCAGTAAGGGGCATTACAGCTTTGGAGACCCATTGTTCATAAGAAGAGCATTCCCATCACACTGAATTGCCACCTCTTAAAGCCATTAGCTGTACTGGACTGGCTTTACTAAAGCGATATTAATTTTATTTTGACAAGGTTAAAATACATATGAAAAGCTACAGTTCCAGTACAGCGAAAAACTAAGAGAGTGAAAGAATAATCTGAACTCAGATGATACTATGTCTTCTGGTCAAATGCAACTGCCAACTGTACACAGTTTAGAACTGAAGAGAAACTCAGTTGAATGATTGTATACATCAGATAATCCTATGGGAAGTGTGTGTGTGTGTGTGTGTGTGTGTGTGTGTGAACAGTTAATTGATGAAGGAAGACCAGGCCCACTGTGGGTGTCACCATTCCACAGGCGGGTGGTTCTGGGTTGTATAAGAAAGTGGCTGATCTATTCCTGCCACTGAGAAGGCAACACCATTCACAGTTTCTACTATGCTTCTTTGGATGTTGATTTTTCTTGCCTAGAGGTAATATTCTTTAGAACAGCAAACAGACCTTTCCTCGGGTCTTATTTCCTGCCTTGACTTCTCCCCGTGATTGACTGGAACTTTGATTTATAATCTGAATGAACTGTTTTCTTCGTAAATTGCTTTGTTAGTTACTTTACTGTGCTGAGACTAAACACTATAACCAAAGTAGCTCATGCGACAGGCAGTATCGGCTGGTAATGAGCTGACATAGAGGTCAGGAAGCATGGAGATCCCATTTCCTTCACACAGGCAGGAAGCAGGGAGAGAGAACAGGAAGTAGGGCTGGGCTATAAAACCTCACCGCCCACCCCAGTGATGCACTTGCTTCAGGAAGGCTCTATCAATTAAAGTTTGTATATTCCTAAACAGTACCACAAAGTGAGGACCTAGTATCTGATAGTGCACAAGCCTAAGAGAGGTATTTCTCATGCAAACGACTACAGTGGCTTTGGTTAGGATATTTTATCATAGAAACAGCAAGGGGATTAGAGCAATATGTTATTAGAGCAAAACTGACCGTGTAATCAGTAAAATTAGTAATTATTGTATTATAATAATATGAAAAAAGACAAACTCACATCAGGGCCCCCACAAACTCTGAGAAATATTCTCTAGAACTTGAGAATTTGACCCCAAAATGAATTATAGAATATTCAACTAAATAGAAGACTACTATTCTCCAAAAGTATACAGATCATAAAAAACTAGTGTTACAGAAATAAGATTAATAGCTATGATTAAATTCCATTTAGGATCCTAAATTTTGTATTTCTACAAAAACAACAAGCAAACATTAGAAGAGGGACTTGTAAGATTCCAAATACAGGGCTTAGTTAACAGGTGTTTACTAATACTAATTCTTCGTAAGTACTCATATTAAGTGTTATATAGATGCAAATTCGGAGGGATTCTGGGAGAAGGCTATTCAATAACTATTTACTGAGAGATCTCTCAGTAAAAATATATTTCCAAGTAAAAGAGAATCAAAAAATTGATGTTATCGAGTATAGCATATACAAAAATACCAATGGGATTCTATGATTATGTTTCCTTTCTCTTCATCCTCTACACACAGTTTGTCTCTAGTTTATCCAATGCTAAATTCAGTCTACTATGCTTCAGTTCCATGCATCCCCATCCTGGGTCATTTTCTGCAGAGTTAGCTACCTGGACTTCTCTACCCTGTGGCTTCTGTAAGCACAACTGCAGTAAGAGAGCAAAGACTGGGGTGTTAGTAAAGTTGTTCCACTACATCTTTTCATTGTAGCCTGAGAGCTGTAAAGGTCTAATTTGTTCCATGACTCCTCTGACAGGTATTATAGAACACCCCAATTCCAAAGCTGTAGTTACAGCAGCATGTTGTGTGCTCTTCTACCACCACCCACACACTGTCAGGCCTAGGTGTGAAAACTGCCATTGGAGCTTCCTTAATGCTGGTCAGCCTTTGCTGAATTCCCAGCTACTGTGATGCATGAACCGTCTCATTCTTGCCTACATCACAAATTAGACATAGCCTATGTGTTACAAAACAACCCATACAACTACAAACATCATGCCTTTTGTAGCTAGAAAGGCAAGAGTACTTAGCATCTACTGAAAAGAAGAAACCACGTCTGACTATGTCACCCATTGGCTTCACTGTAGTGTTTATCTGACCCATGGTGAGTATTCAGTATACTCAGCTCCAGTACTCATGGAAGGTGGAGGTATTAGAAGAGTGGGGCCATCTCCTTCCTGTGTTCTCTTAATTTCAGTGTCACCCTGTGCTGATTCGTACCCTAGTCAAGAAAGCCCTTTCCTAATCTAGGAACCTTGGCTTTAGACTACCAAAGACTCCATAACCTGACAAAAGAGATCTCTATTATTTATAAACTGTCCAGTCTGTCAATCTATTATGACATCATATAATAGATCTAAAAGATGTATTCTCTTTGTATGTAGAGAACTACATTTACACACCATGTATACACACATAGAGCTCTTTTAGTAGGATAAACTCAGAAATATCCTTGATTTTGTTCAATTTTATGTTTAGTGGCCAGAAAAGCAGCTCATGTATAGAATACAATACTATTTTTGATAAAATGTTTTAATTAAAAATATAAACTGGATATGACCTGGGCAAATTCTTTATTAATATCCTCTGGGATTTGAGAAGACTTTTTCATTTGAAGGATGCAGAGAGCTTATGACAAAAAACGACTCCATTGTCTAGCTAGCTAAGAAGCTGCACAGAAAAGAGTAATAAACTCCTAACTCATCAGGCATTCCTCTGACATTCCTCTCAGGAAGAACCCTGTACAGAAAATTCCTCAGACGGTCAGAGACCAGCTTTCTGGATACAGTAAATAAAATTTTATTGCTAAGTAAGCTAAAATGTGAGCCGGAATGTTTAATGATACCCTGGCTACTGTGGCAGCCAGCAAGGGATGCTCACTCACCATCCTTCATACACTGCTGACATGTCAGCTCTAACACTTCACCCTTGACCGAGGAGCTATTAAAACAATTATTAGGTCATTAAGAAGGACTTTCAGGAGTGCTGTTGAAGCCACACACTAGGAGAAAACTTGCCATGTAGGCATATTAGCCCACAGTTTGACCTGTATCTGGACATGTGCCAATCTTAAGTCTTGGTTTTTAATCTTTTTTATTACTGGGATTGATGAAGACATTCCAGGAGACAGATAAAAAATATATTTGAGGTCCATCAATACTCCATCCATTGATGTCTGGACTGGAGGAAAACCAATTTTAGAATGTCTTTGATTATAAATACCCATCGTATTCCTCTTCAGAGAGTAAAAAGGGAAAGGACAAATTTGAAAAGTAAAGGTTCCCTCTTGTATTTTGGGGGTCATGAAAGAACATGGCTCAGCAAAAATTTCTTCTGTGTATTTTCAAACTCATTTATACCAGTAACAGCTTCTTGGATCTTAGACACAGTTTCTCCAGATGTTCTTGGCTTTCTGGGGCTGAGCTAACTACTCTGCTCATTCTTCTTGAGTTTGGAGACTTCTTCCTTCTTACATCTCATCTCCGAATGCTCACTTTCTTCGTGTAGCCTACTGCTCTCTTATAACTTCTTTCTCTATAATACTACACCTGCTTGCCAATCATTTCTCTTCCCCAGAGACAGTTTTATCCCATCTCATAAAAGGAGGCACAGAGAAGAACATATCCTACTCAAACTAATTTACATGGATTATAAATTAGTATTAGGCCCAACTAATGAAATACTCATTAGCATTTTCAAAAGGAGCTAATGCAAATTAACTAAATGTTTCACAACCTCCTAGCTCTAAGAAAAACAGTTCTGGGTTGGTGTTTGTTTTCTTGTTTCTTTGTTTCTTTCTTTTTTTCCTTCCTTCCTTTGTCTTTCTGTCATTCTTTCTTCAAAACAGAAATTAAATACATACAATGAAATAGAGACCACTCTTACCCTCTTGCTCTTACTCTCTTACTCTTGCCTCTCACCATCCTGCTCCCCCTCTCCCCCACTCCTTCTCACTTACCCCCCACTCCATTTCTCCATGTGGCCATGGCCAGGCTCTGCTTCTCTATTCTTCTTCCTCTCTCTGTCTTTCTACAATAAACACCTTAAAACCAAAAGAAAAAGAAGAAAAAGAAAAAAGAAAAACAATAGAGACTAATTTAAAAGGTCTTAATTCTCTATTAATGTTTAAATCCAAAAGCCAAGTAAAAACATTATTACCGGGTTATTTCTTATTTTATCTCCAGCAACCACCTGCCCAAATGGTAGTGTTTCTAGTAGCATGAACATGGAGGCACACAACCAAATACACGAGCTAAAGTGAATGAAGTGTTACTGAGACCCCAGCATCTGGACCCACAGGCTATTGTAAGTGAGGCTCTGGGGAGGCACTTCGTGCCTTTTACATTTTTCACAGAACACATTCTCACCACTTCATTATTCACTTGAAACACTAAAGAGTAATGTTTCTTTGTTTATTTAAGTATTGAAAATAATAATGAACATAAGAAAGAACAAAAGTATATCATCAAGGAAAATGTTTGCAACTGGAGATAATGCTAAGGCTATTAGGCCAGCCTTCAAAAGAAAAAATATCCATATTTTCTCTCAGTCATGGTTCCTAGAGTTTGCATGGATATAGAAAACCCTGTATCTACATATGGCATGAAAGGTAAAGTAAAAGTATTTGAGTGAATACTTGGAGAAAACAAGAATAATAAAAAAGAGGCCAAGAAAGGAGAGGAAGGATTATGCTCAGTGTATAACCTCTGCTTACATGAAAATATCCTCATGTAGCACGGCTGAGTACAATGAATATACACCATGACAGTAAGATACAGGTGAAGGGTTTCCTTTAGGCATTTTAAAAGAGGAACACAGAGTCTGCTATGCCATTATGTCTCCCAATAATATCAGAAACTACACCCATAAACTCTCACCAATGTGATTACCTAAATATGAACTGAGAAAGGACAATAGGAATAAATATTTCAAAGGGTCTGAGGAAAGCCCAAGAGGCCTCAACCCTACACAAAGAACTATAAGCATGTAAGGGATGCAGAGAACAGGAGAAATAGCATTCCTCAGGGATGAACACACTGATTGGTTATCCAATACCAAATGTTTAGCCCTGAAAACATTCATACAAGTAATATACAAGTCACTAGCTGAGTAGGGTTTGTTCATGTGTGTGTGTGTTTAATTATTAAACAATTATAAGTAAAACTGAGGTCATGAATTTGAAAGCGATCAAGGAGGAATATATAGGAGGGTCTGAAGGAATGGCATGAAAGGGGGAATGTAATAATATTAAACCTCAAAATTAAAAGATAAAGTATTATAAAATATAGGACATAGATATATTTCCCCTCAGTGTAGGTACTCATTTTGCCCTTGAATGCGGACAGGTATTTTGCAGAATTTCACTGCATTAAGGAGCAGTAGTCATCTGCTGTGTATGTGCAAATTCAAACCCCACCTAAGTCCTTCCATAAGCACTTACTGAGGATGGAACAAGTCCCCACGTCAGTCTGCCTCGCCTGTTCCTTCACAGAAAACAGTTCTGCAGAAATGAAATCTTGCTGTCCTACCCATAGTCTTGCTGCAGTCAATCTTAATGCTTGTGACATTATTATTTGTCCCTTTCAAATTTCTTAGTCTTCTGAAAACTGTCACTATAATGTTTTAAGCACAGGCTAGGGGAAATCTGAATATCCTCCAAAGCAAATGACTAGCAAGACTAATGTCACTTTGTTGTCTGATAACTGTACAATGAAAATTGTATCATTTTCAAATGAGAAAACTGTAAAATAGGTAAAGAAACTTTTTTATATTTTAACATGAAGGTAAGTATAGTACAGTCTTTTGAATGTACATATATTTATGATCTTTCAAAACACACAATCCTTTAACACATCCTGAATTTCCCTTAATGTAAAAATACACTGTGTTATCTGTTGCTATACAAAACTGACATTATAGCTTAATGATATTAATGAACATATTTTTACTTTTGTCTTTGTGAGGTTGACCAATTTAAGAGCAGCTTAGATGGATGATGTGGTCCTGGAGTCTCTAGAAGCTTACGATTCGGCTGCTGGCAGTTAACAGCCTCTCCAAGGCTTGCCTGAGGATGAAAGACCTGATTCTCGACTCTATCACATCACCAGTGATTGGCCATAGGTTGTTGGATTTCTAGATTTCATAATATGGACATGTCTATGAGTCTGCTTGAGTATCCATTTTATACAATTACTACCTTTCCCTGAACCTCAGAACAGCACACTGAAGCTGTCATAGTGTGCTGCTGTGAACTGAATGACCATGCCCCTTTAAAATTCATATGCTGAATGTGTTGGGGATAATTGTAGATCATGAGGGTGAGGGGCTGGCAATGAGTTCAGTATTCTTCAATCCTGTTGCTTTCGTTCTTTTAGTGAAAAGAAAGCCATATCCAAATGAGGAAGTGAGTCCTAGTGAGAGATATAATCTGCCATTAACTTGATCATGGGCTTCTCATTCATTAGAACAGTGAGGAGTACGTGTGTTTGTTTTGTTTTGTTTTGTTTTGTTTTGTTTTGTTTTGTTTTGTTTTGTTTCAGCCATGCAGTGTGCCGGAAATTGATATAGCCTCCTAGGCAATCTGAACCGTAGTTTATGGCCCAGGATCGGGCTCACGCTTTCATGTGACACATTCTCTTAGTCACATTCACAAATCCTGACACAATGAAAGAAGCATCTGCAAAAGAAAATGGATGCCAAGGAAGCAAACATCATGGAAACCCACTTGCATACACTAGCAAGCGTTTGCTGAAAAGACCCTGATATAGCTGTCTCTTGTGAGACTAGGCCAGGGCCTAGCAAACACAGAAGTGGATGCTCACAGTCAGCTATTGGATGGAGCACAGGGCCCCCAATGGAGGAGCTAGAGAAAGTATCCAAGGAGCTAAAGAGATCTGCAACCCTGTATGTGCAACATTATGAACTAACCAGTACCCCGGAGCTCTTGACTCTAGCTGCATATGTATCAAAAGATGGCCTAGTCAGCCATCACTGGAAAGAGAGGCCCATTGGACAAGGAAACTTTATATGCCCCAGTACAGGGGAACTCCAGGGCCAAAAAATGGGAATGGGTGGGTAGGGGAGTGGGGGGGGGAGGGTATGGGGGACTCTTGGGATAGCATTGGAAATGTAATTGAGGAAAATATGTAATAAAAAAAATATTAAAAAAAAAAAAAAGATCAGCAGCCAGGAGAATCACCTGAAAAAATGTTCAACATCCTTAATCATCAGGGAAATGCAAATCAAAACAACCCTGAGATTCCACCTCACACCAGTCAAAATGGATAAGATAAAAATTTCAGGTAACAGCAGATGCTGGTGAGGATGTGGAGAAAGAGCAACACTCCTCCATTGCTGGTGGATTGCAAGCTGGTACAAATACACTGGAAATCAGTTTGGTGGTGCCTCAGAAAATTGGACATAGTACTACCGGAGGATCCTGCAATACCTCTCCTGGGCATATAGCCAGAAGATGTTCCAACTGGTAATAAGGACACATGCTCCACTATGTTCATAGCAGCCTTATTTATAATAGCCAGAAGCTGGAAAGAACCCAGATGTCTCTCAACAGAGGAATGGATACAGAAAATGTGGTAATTTACATAATGGAGTACTACTCAGGTATTAAAAACCATGAATTTATTAAATTCTTAGGCAAATGGATAGAACTAGAAAATACCATCCTAAGTGAGATAACCCAATCACAAAAGAACACACATGATATGCACTCACTAAGTGGATATTAGCCCAGAAACTTAGAATACCCAAGATAAAATTTGCAAAATACATGAAACTGGGGAAGAAGGAAGACCAAAATATAGATACTTTGGTCCTTCTTAGAATGGGGAACAAAATACCCATGGAAGGAGTTATAAAGACAAAGTTTGGAGCAGAGCCTAAAGGAGCAACCATCCAGAGACTGCCCCACTTGGGGATCCACCCCATAAACAACCAACAAACCCAGACAGTAGGCAGATGCCAACAAGAGCCTGCTGACAGGAACTTGATATAGCTGTCTCTTATGAGGCTCTGCCAGTGCCTGGCAAGTACAGAAGTTGATGCTTACAGTCATCCATTGGACAGAGCACCAGGTCCCCAATGAAGGGGCCAGAGAAATACCCAGGCAGCTGAAAGAGACTGAAGCCCCAGAGAAGGAACATGAACTAACCAGTACCCTCAAAGCTCCTTGGAACTATACCACCAATCAAAGAAAATACATGGTGGAACTTGTGGTTCTAGCTGTATATGTAGCAGAGGATGGCCTAGTTGGTCATCAATGGGAGGAGAGGCCCTTTGTCCTGTGAAGGCTCTATGTCCCAGTATAGGGGAATGCCAGGACCAGGAATGGGAGTGGGTAGGTTGGGGAGCAGAGGGAGGGGATAGTGGATTTTAGGAGGGGAAACTAAGGAATGGGATAACATTTGCAATATAAATAAAGAAAATATCTAATAAAAAAGCGGGAGGAGGGAGATTGGCAGCCAGGATGTAAAAAGCAAGAACACTTTCTTACACACGTAGACACTAAACACTTTCTTACACACGTAGACACTGAACAAATATTTGTTGACTAAATACTGTTTTAGAGTCCAAGAAATGGGAAGAATGTTCATGAATACTGATAACTCACGAATAGCAGTCAGCCTTCTTCTTGCCTGTTTTGGTCTCTAAGCAAGAATTTATTATTTGTGTTTCTTAGGAAATACTTCCTTATTTATTTTTACCTATTTTATGTGCTTATATGTGTGTCTACTTGTTGTTATGTGCCTCACTGGCATGCAGGCACCGATGGAGCCCACACAATAATGTCTGACCTCTCAGAACTGGTGTTACAGGTGGTTGTGAGCCTTTACTTTAATGTGCAGAACTGAATCCAGGACCTCCACAAGAAGAGCAAGTGCTCTGAACAGCTGAGCCATTTCTCCACCCAGCCTCCCAATAATAATTCCTTTTAGGTGAATAATTTAGAAAGAAAACAGCTAAGATAAGCCTCTTATCAAGCCGGAGAATTATTTCACTCTGGAGACACTTGATAAAAAATAAGCATGGGGTTGATAAAAGGAGACTAGCTTTCAAGGGGTTGTCCCAACTCTCTTTAAAACCTTACCTACAAACGGACCTCTACATTGACCTCCTACATGTTGTAGGGCACACACTGAAAATAATGAGCATGTAATTATAATTAGTCACCTCTATTATTTCACTGTAACAAATATATCCTCCTAATCTTTTCTTTTCAAAATAATTAGTGCAAATGAATACCATTTTTAAAATTTCAAGGATATTAAACCTTTGAAATCAAAGGAATGTCTTCCTCTACTTAGCCAGCCCCTTCTCCAAGATCAATAGCTTCTTTGTTGGAAAAGAAGAAATGATTTTTAAAACCAACTCTCTGTTTCATCATTTTCTCATTAAATCCTTTTATCCTTAGAACTAGTAGGAAGGCAGAAGTTCTCATTAGAATTCATTGGTCCAAATAAGACTTTGACTTAGCTCAGCCTCAGCAGCAGCGGTCGCCATCTTGGTTCCGGGACTCAGCAGAACTTAGGAAATTAGTCTGAACAGGTTAGAGGGTGCGCCAGAGAACCGGACAGCTTCTGGGACGGGCAGAAGCACAGAGCCGCTGAGGCAGCAGCCTGGGCGGGCCGCAGACAACCGGCCACCATCCGGACCAGAGGACAGGTGTCCGCCTGGCTTGGGAGGCGACCTCAGCCTCAGCAGCAGCGGTCGCCATCTTGGTTCCGGGACTCAGCAGAACTTAGGAAATTAGTCTGAACAGGTGAGAGGGTGCGCCAGAGAACCAGACAGCTTCTGGGACGGGCGGAAGCACAGAGCCGCTGAGGCAGCAGCCTGGGCGGGCCGCAGATAACCGGCCACCATCCAGACCAGAGGACAGGTGTCCGCCTGGCTTGGGAGGCGACCTCAGCCTCAGCAGCAGCGGTCGCCATCTGGGTTCCGGGACTCCGCGGGACCTAGGAAATTAGTCTGAACAGGTTAGAGGGTGCGCCAGAGAACCGGACAGCTTCTGGGACGGGCAGAAGCACAGAGCCGCTGAGGCAGCAGCCTGGGCGGGCCGCAGATAACCGGCCACCATCCGGACCAGAGGACAGGTGTCCGCCTGGCTCGGGAGACGGCCTTGGCCTCAGGAGCAGCGGTCACCATCTTGGTTCCAGGACTCCCTGGAACTTAGGATTTTAGTCTGCACAGGTGAGAGTCTGCACCACAGAAGCTGACAGCTTCTGGGAACTGCCAAAGCAACACAGCTTCTGAGAGAGGCCCTGTTTTGGGCCTTTTTCTTCGACCAGGAGGAGGTCCAAAAACAAGATATCTGCGCACCTTCCCTGTAAGAGAGCTTGCCAGCAGAGAGTGCTCTGAGCACTGAAACTCAGAGGAGAGAATCTGTCTCCCAGGTCTGCTGAGAGACGGTAACAGAATCACCAGAAGAACAATCTCTAAACAGAGTCAACTATAACTACTAACTCCAGAGATTACCAGATGGCGAAAGGTAAACGTAGGAATCCTACTAACAGGAACCAAGACCACTCACCATCATCAGAACCCAGTACTCCCACTTCGCCCAGTCCAGGGCACCCCAACACACCCGAAAACCTAGACCTAGATTTAAAAGCATATCTCATGATGATGGTAGAGGACATCAAGAAGGACTTTAATAAATCACTTAAAGAAATACAGGAGAACACTGCCAAAGAGTTACAAGTCCTTAAAGAAAAACAGGAAAACACAATCAAACAGGTAGAAGTCCTTACAGAAAAAGAGGAAAAAACATACAAACAGGTGATGGAAATGAACAAAACCATACTAGACCTAAAAAGGGAAGTAGAAACAATAAAGAAAACTCAAAGTGAGGCAACACTGGAGATAGAAACCCTAGGAAAGAAATCTGGAACCATAGATTTGAGCATCAGCAACAGAATACAAGAGATGGAAGAGAGAATCTCAGGTGCAGAAGATTCCATAGAGAACATCGGCACAACAATCAAAGAAAATGGAAAATGCAAAAAGATCCTAACTCAAAATATCCAGGAAATCCAGGACACAATGAGAAGACCAAACCTACGGATAATAGGAGTGGATGAGAATGAAGATTTTCAACTCAAAGGACCAGCAAACATCTTCAACAAAATTATTGAAGAAAACTTCCCAAATATAAAGAAAGAGATACCTATGAACATACAAGAAGCTTACAGAACTCCAAATAGACTGGACCAGAAAAGAAATTCCTCCCGACACATAATAATCAGAACAACAAATGCACTAAATAAAGATAGAATACTAAAAGCGGTAAGGGAAAAAGGTCAAGTAACATACAAAGGCAAGCCTATCAGAATTACACCAGATTTTTCACCAGAGACTATGAAAGCCAGAAGAGCCTGGACAGATGTTATACAGACACTAAAAGAACACAAATTCCAGCCCAGGCTACTATACCCAGCCAAACTCTCAATTACCATAGATGGAGAAACCAAAGTATTCCACGACAAAACCAAATTCTCACATTATCTCTCCACGAATCCAGCCCTTCAAAGGGTAATAACAGAAAAAAACCAATACAAGAACGGGAACAATGCCCTAGAAAAAACAAGAAGGTAATCCCTCAACAAACCTAAAAGAAGACAGCCACAAGAACAGAATGCCAACTTTAACAACAAAAATAACAGGAAGCAACAATTACTTTTCCTTAATATCTCTTAACATCAATGGTCTCAACTCCCCAATAAAAAGACATAGACTAACAAACTGGCTACACAAAGAAGACCCAACATTTTGCTGTTTACAGGAGACACATCTCAGAGAAAAAGATAGACACTACCTCAGAATAAAAGGCTGGAAAACAATTTTCCAAGCAAATGGACTGAAGAAACAAGCTGGAGTAGCCATCCTAATATCTGATAAGATTGACTTCCAACCCAAAGTCATCAAAAAAGACAAGGAGGGGCACTTTGTTCTCATCAAAGGTAAAATCCTCCAAGAGGAACTCTCAATTCTGAATATCTATGTGCCAAATACAAGGGCAGCCACATTCATTAAAGAAACTTTAATAAAGCTCAAAGCACACATTGCACCTCACACAATAATAGTGGGAGACTTCAACACACCACTTTCACCAATGGACAGATCATGGAAACAGAAACTAAACAGGGACACACTGAAACTAACAGAAGTGATGAAACAAATGGATCTGACAGATATCTACAGAACATTTTATCCTAAAACAAAAGGATATACCTTCTTCTCAGCACCTCATGGTACCTTCTCCAAAATTGACCACATAATAGGTCACAAAACAGGCCTCAACAGATTCAAAAATATTGAAATTGTCCCATGTATCCTATCAGATCACCATGCACTAAGGCTGATCTTCAATAACAAAAAAAATAACAGAAAGCCAACACTCACGTGGAAACTGAACAACACTCTTCTCAATGATACCTTGGTCAAGGAAGGAATAAAGAAAGAAATTAAAGACTTTTTAGAGTTTAATGAAAATGAAGCCACAACGTACCCAAACCTTTGGGACACAATGAAAGCATTTCTAAGAGGGAAACTCATAGCTCTGAGTGCCTCCATGAAGAAACGGGAGAGAGCACATACTAGCAGCTTGACAACACATCTAAAAGCTCTAGAAAAAAAGGAAGCAAATTCACCCAAGAGGAGTAGACGGCAGGAAATAATCAAACTCAGGGGTGAAATCAACCAAGTGGAAACAAGAAGAACTATTCAAAGAATTAACCAAACGAGGAGTTGGTTCTTTGAGAAAATCAACAAGATAGATAAACCCTTAGCTAGACTCACTAGAGGGCACAGAGACAAAATCCTAATTAACAAAATCAGAACTGAAAAGGGAGACATAACAACAGATCCTGAAGAAATCCAAAACACCATCAGATCCTTCTACAAAAGGCTATACTCAACAAAACTGGAAAACCTGGACGAAATGGACAAATTTCTGGACAGATACCAGGTACCAAAGTTGAATCAGGATCAAGTTGACCTTCTAAACAGTCCCATATCCCCTAAAGAAATAGAAGCAGTTATAAATAGTCTCCCAGCCAAAAAAAGCCCAGGACCAGACGGGTTTAGTGCAGAGTTCTATCAGACCTTCAAAGAAGATCTAATTCCAGTTCTGCACAAACTTTTTCACAAGATAGAAGTAGAAAGTACTCTACCCAACTCATTTTATGAAGCCACTATTACTCTGATACCTAAACCACAGAAAGATCCAACAAAGATAGAGAACTTCAGACCAATTTCTCTTATGAATATCGATGCAAAAATCCTCAATAAAATTCTCGCTAACCGAATCCAAGAACACATTAAAGCAATCATCCATCCTGACCAAGTAGGTTTTATTCCAGGAATGCAGGGATGGTTTAATATACGAAAATCCATCAATGTAATCCACTATATAAACAAACTCAAAGACAAAAACCACATGATCATCTCGTTGGATGCAGAAAAAGCATTTGACAAGATCCAACACCCATTCATGATAAAAGTTCTGGAAAGATCAGGAATTCAAGGCCCATACCTAAACATGATAAAAGCAATCTACAGCAAACCAGGAGCCAACATCAAAGTAAATGGAGAGAAGCTGGAAGCAATCCCACTAAAATCAGGGACTAGACAAGGCTGCCCACTTTCTCCCTACCTTTTCAACATAGTACTTGAAGTATTAGCCAGAGCAATTCGACAACAAAAGGAGATCAAGGGGATACAAATTGGAAAGGAGGAAGTCAAAATATCACTTTTTGCAGATGATATGATAGTATATATAAGTGACCCTAAAAATTCCACCAGAGAACTCCTAAACCTGATAAACAGCTTCGGTGAAGTAGCTGGATATAAAATTAACTCAAACAAGTCAATGGCCTTTCTCTACACAAAGAATAAACAGGCTGAGAAAGAAATTAGGGAAACAACACCCTTCTCAATAGTCACAAATAATATAAAATATCTCGGCGTGACTCTAACTAAGGAAGTGAAAGATCTGTATGATAAAAACTTCAAGTCTCTGAAGAAAGAAATTAAAGAAGATCTCAGAAGATGGAAAGATCTCCCATGCTCATGGATTGGCAGGATCAATATTGTAAAAATGGCTATCTTGCCAAAAGCAATCTACAGATTCAATGCAATCCCCATCAAAATTCCAACTCAATTCTTCAACGAATTAGAAGGAGCAATTTGCAAATTCATCTGGAATAACAAAAAACCTAGGATAGCAAAAACTCTTCTCAAGGATAAAAGAACCTCTGGTGGAATCACCATGCCGGACCTAAAGCTTTACTACAGAGCAATTGTGGTAAAAACTGCATGGTACTGGTATAGAGACAGACAAGTAGACCAATGGAATAGAATTGAAGACCCAGAAATGAACCCACACACCTATGGTCACTTGATCTTCGACAAGGGAGCTAAAACCATCCAGTGGAAGAAAGACAGCATTTTCAACAAATGGTGCTGGCACAACTGGTTGTTATCATGTAGAAGAATGCGAATCGATCCATACTTATCTCCTTGTACTAAGGTCAAATCTAAATGGATCAAAGAACTTCACATAAAACCAGAGACACTGAAACTTATAGAGGAGAAAGTGGGGAAAAGCCTTGAAGATATGGGCACAGGGGAAAAATTCCTGAACAGAACAGCAATGGCTTGTGCTGTAAGATCGAGAATTGACAAATGGGACCTAATGAAACTCCAAAGTTTCTGCAAGGCAAAAGACACCGTCAATAAGACAAAGAGACCACCAACAGATTGGGAAAGGATCTTTACCTATCCTAAATCAGATAGGGGACTAATATCCAACATATATAAAGAACTCAAGAAGGTGGACTTCAGAAAATCAAACAACCCCATTAAAAAATGGGGCTCAGAACTGAACAAAGAATTCTCACCTGAGGAATACCGAATGGCAGAGAAGCACCTGAAAAAATGTTCAACATCCTTAATCATCAGGGAAATGCAAATCAAAACAACCCTAAGATTCCACCTCACACCAGTCAGAATGTCTAAGATCAAAAATTCAGGTGACAGCAGATGCTGGCGAGGATGTGGAGAAAGAGGAACACTCCTCCATTGTTGGTGGGATTGCAGGCTTGTACAACCACTCTGGAAATCCGTCTGGCGGTTCCTCAGAAAATTGGACATAGTACTACCGGAGGATCCAGCAATACCTCTCCTGGGCATATATCCAGAAGATGCCCCAACTGGTAAGAAGGACACATGCTCCACTATGTTCATAGCAGCCTTATTTATAATAGCCAGAAGCTGGAAAGAACCCAGATGCCCCTCAACAGAGGAATGGATACAGAAAATGTGGTACATCTACACAATGGAGTACTACTCAGCTATTAAAAAGAATGAATTTATGAAATTCCTAGCCAAATGGATGGACCTGGAGGGCATCATCCTGAGTGAGGTAACACATTCACAAAGGAACTCACACAATATGTACTCACTGATAAGTGGATATTAGCCCAAAACCTAGGATACCCAAGATATAAGTTACAATTTCCTAAAGACATGAAACTCAAGAAAAATGAAGACTGAAGTGTGGACACTATGCCCCTCCTTAGAAGTGGGAACAAATCACCCTTGGAAGGAGTTACAGAGACAAAGTTTGGAGCTGAGATTAAAGGGTGGACCATGTAGAGACTGCCTTATCCAGGGATCCACCCCATAATCAGCATCCAAACGCTGACACCATTGCATACACTAGCAAGATTTTATCGAAAGGACCCAGATGTAGCTGTCTCTTGTGAGACTATGCCGGGGCCTAGCAAACACAGAAGTGGATGCCCACAGTCAGCTAATGGATGGATCACAGGGCTCCCAATGGATGAGCTAGAGAAAGTACCCAAGGAGCTAAAGGGATCTGCAACCCTATAGGTGGATCAACATTATGAACTAACCAGTACCCCGGAGCTCTTGACTCTAGCTGCATATGTATCAAAAGATGGCCTAGTCGGCCATCACTGGAAAGAGAGGCCCATTGGACACACAAACTTTATATGCCCCAGAACAGGGGAACGCCAGGGCCAAAAAGGGGGAGTGGGCAGGTAGGGGAGTGGGGGTGGGTGGGTATGGGGGACTTTTGGTATAGCATTGGAAATGTAAATGAGCTAAATACCTAATAAAAAATGGAAAAAAAAAAAAGAAATAAATGATTCAAAGACCAGCAAAAAAAAAAAAAAAAAAAAAAAGACTTTGACTTAAAAAATTCAGCATTTTCAGATAATTAAAAAAACAAAAAACAAAAACAAAAAAAAGAAAAACTTAGTTCTCAAGACACTGTCCCAGAGTTGTTGCTTTGAAATTGAGTATAATCACCTCATTGAAGGATTATGCCACAATTCATTAGACTTCCTTCTGGGAGAAGTATTTTGGTGTTAATTCTTGATGCTTTACTTCTTCTTTGTACTAGACTTGCAGTAGTTGTCTATTGTTTCTTGAAGCACTCTGTAGGGAATGGGAATATTTTGCAAATTAAACACTATTTGATCAGATTTAATTTGAAATTATATTTGACCATACTCCTTTTCCTTTGCGTCCATGGCGATGACAAATTTTATTATGAGTACACATACTTCTTCTAGTTGCCATTAAATTTTCCTAATGTTATACAGGTTTTGTGGGAGTACTTATGTATGTGGGGCAGTGATGTCTTACCACTTTGTTTCATGTGTAGCGTTTCCTTCTGGCCTCTGGGATCCATCAGCATTCTGAGTCACTTGCTACACACTCAACCCTGCCTGTTAAGTTTGTTCAGTTCAATCCCACTTTCTATAATTTGTAGCTTATTGTTTGAACTCATTTTTTTTCTAATTTTTAATCCTTGTAAATGTGATTTAGTCTTAAAGAATAAAGTAGTGACCTTGGATATAGTATTTCAGATACTCATTGAAAAGGGATTTTTAAATTATTTTTACTAATTGTCTGATGTGTGTAAGTCTAAAGGACAAATCATCTAAGATACAGAGGAAAGAGAATGGCCACATTGGGGACCTGTTTCAAGGCCTTGCTCTCACACCTGATCGCCATGTATTATTAGAAATATCATCAACCTTCCCTCGTCACTGCATTGATTTAAGAAATATATGTTGTGTGCACAGGGTTAAATTCATGTAGGAGTCAGGTTCTCTCTCTCTCTCCTTTATTGTAAAACTATAAAAAAAATCTAGTTTCATTGCTTTTTTATTATTTAATTCTTCTCATATGTTTCAGTCATATTCTGTCCATTCTGAGACTTCTCCCAGTTCTTCTCTTAATCTCTACCCACCCAACATTATGTTCTTTTTCTATAGAAAAAATACTAAGACAAAAAACAAAAACAAAAACAAAAAAAAACCAAACACATACCCCCCTCCCACCCACCCCCACACACACTTAACACATGAAATCCATTTTGTGTTAGACAACTTTTCCTAGTAAAGGAACCTGCCCTGGAGCATGGTTGATCTATCCATGGACACTCCTGTAGCCACCAGCAGCCATGGATAACCTGGTTTACCTGGAAGGAGAGCTGAGGATAGATGGGAAGGACAGATGAGAGAGGAATGAGACCAAGACAAAGTTTCTGATCAAGGCCCATATTTAATTCTTAAGTTGGAATTTAAAGGTGGAAAACCCATCCCCCCACTTTGCCAGGATCTCATCTAGAAAACAAACTCAGCTGCTCAGCAGGTCATGGCTTCTTGCAGAAAGCTGCAGATGTGGCAGGACCAGAGACTTCACCCTAGGTAGGAAGACTCCACCCTAGGTGGGCTAGGGGACTGTGGCAAAACAAGGCCTGATTTAGCCCACTCAAGGCTGTGCACATACTCCCTTGGAGAAAAGGGACTTTCCTTTTCTCACCAGGTATCAATTGCAAATGGTTTTTTGGTTAGGGGTGGGACTTTGGGTTCACTGTTCCTTCTCCATTCAGGGATTTTGTCTGGTTTGAATTTGTGCAGGTATCATGCATAAGATCACAGTCTCTGTGAGCTCATACATGCTCAGCCATCTTGTGTGTGGAAGATGCCTTTTCCTTAGAGTCCTCCACTTTCTCTGGCTCTGTCATGTTTGACTTTCAGACCTGGTTCACCTCACTCAGGATGACTGTTTCCAACTCCAGCCATTTCTCTGCCAAGCCCATGATTGTTATTGTCTGAACATATTGATAATACCCCTTTGTATAAATATACACATTTTCATTAACCATCCATCAGTTGACCAACATCTAGGCTGTTTCAGATTTGTGGCTGTTATGAAGAAAGCAGCGATGCATATGAATGGACAAGTATCTCTGTAGTAGGCCGTAGAGTCCTTTGGGAAGATGATCAAGAATGGTATAGCTGGATTTTATGCTAGAGATATTTTCAGCTTCTCTTGCGGAACCTCAACACTAGTTTCCATGGTACATATACCTTTCCCCACATCTTTACCATTGTTAAATTTGTTTTATTAATCTTGACCACTTTCTCCAGAAAAAGATAAAATCTCAAGGTAGTTTTAATTTGTTTCCCTATTGTCCAAGACCATCAATCTGTGTGAGTGTGTGTGTGTACATATAAATGCCACTAAATACATAAAATATAGCCTGTTCTGTTTGTATAATATTACATACATATATATATTAAGTTGACCGTGTTGTATTGAAAAGCCTGTTTGTGTGTCTTTCCCAGGAGATGACTCCTCCTGTTCTCAGTGTTCCTAATTCCCTGCAGGTTTTTGTCCAGGGTTGAGGCCTCATGAGCTTCCCCACATGCATTTACAATATCACGTTTTTCAATTTGAAAATTGTTGTTGCTGTTTGGGGAGGCGGGTAGTTAAAAGCGTATCAAGATTATTTTTAGCTGTTTGTGTAATTTAGATACTAATCCTCTGTCAGAAATATAATTATTAAAATATGCTCCATTCTGTAGGCAGCTGCTTTGATTTGATAATAGTGTTCAGTATATAGATGATTTTGAACTTCATGGGGTCTGTTTTATTAATTCTTGGTCATAATGCTTGTGTTATCTGTGCCCTTCAAAACTTCCTTTTATCTAATCTGGAGTATCTAGAATTATGTTGAGTCATTTGGCAACTCTTAAGGAAAGGTAACTTTCCAGGGAACTTGTTCTTAGTGAGTAAAAAACAAAACAAAACAAAACAAAACAAAACAACAACACAAAACAAAACACCCAAAGAACTAGTTTTTTTCCTTTACTCTCTATTTTCAGTTTTTCTTATTTATCGCTATATTTTGATTTCAAATCAATAAAGAATTTAAATTCCTTAGGAAGAGAATTTCTCTTAATATAAACTAGTGAAATTTGATATCACTATATTGACGTCTAAAAAGAGTGAGATTTTAAAATTTCAGTATTTCAGTGTGCTCACATACTTGTCTATAATAAGGAAGCCCTTTGTTCCCCATTACAAATGTGATATTTTTTCACTCCCATATGCTTTTAATAAACTAGGTTATAGAATATTTTAAAGTATCTATATTTTAATTGGCTTTGTCCTAATGGACCACCTATGCAAATGTAAGGTATACAATATTCCTATAGTTCATAGAATGGACTGATGTGAACATGAAAGATAAAAGATATTTATGATGACACTAATTTGGTCATATTTGAAGAATTCAAATCAATATAAATTAGAAAATCTTTGGCAGTTGAGACCAGCTTGAAGGTTTTGGTTTAACAGCTACAGGTATATTTGCTTTGAGTTTTCAAATGTGAGTATACTACACCTGCAGATTTTTACCCCGCTGTGTGAATTTTGCCGTACACTGGATTAATAAATGGACTCGTGACCGAGAGGACTATAACTAAAGCATGTTCATCCACTGAGCTCTTGAAAATCACTGCATTAGTTCTCTTCGCAGTTGCACTCCTGGATTTTTGCCTCAATACAATCTTTTATATTGGTGTTTTCTTTTCCCTTTTGTATCAGTTCTGATCTCTAGGCCTCCAAACCACTCACCTTTGACACCGCATTTGTGTGGCCTGCTTTGGTGCCTCTATAGAAATGCCAAAGTGCATCCTTAAAATTTCTCCCCCTATCAAGGAAGATGTTTTGTGTTGTGTTGTTTTGGTTTGGTTTATTTATTTATTTTGCCTCTGAGAGTTTCAGAATTGGACAGTGCTTGCATTTAAAAAAACATAAATGGACTTTGTTGAACTTCAGTCATGTCCTAAAGTATTGCAAGATTAGTGGTAGTTACATAAAAAATGCCACATTTTCATGTTCTGGACCATTGTGAGGACTACCTTGTCGTCAATGTAAGATGCATCTTTTCCAAAGAATATATACCTGGCTCTGTGATTCATTATTACATATGTCAGGCTTTATTTTTCTTCTTTGAGGAGGTTCTCAAAAGTGTAGACCTTATGTGTTTTAGTAAGCTAATTTAAAGTGTTCCTTAACTTTTCCAGGTTCTAAGTCATCTGCATATCCCCAAATCCATAATTTTTTTGTATTTCTTCCCACAAGGGTAGAGTTTCAGATGTAATATTCTTTTTTTTTTTTTGGGGGGGGGTGTTTTTTTTGTTTGTTTGTTTTGTTTCTGTTTTTGGTTTTTTATGAGACAGGGTTTCTCTGTGTAGCCCTGGCTGTCCTGGAATTCACTCTGTAGACCAGGCTGGCCTTGAACTCAGAGATCCGCCTGCCTCTGCTTCCCAAGTGCTGGAATTAAAGGTGTCACTACCACACCCAGCCCAGATGTGATATTCTTCGTCAGTAATTATATTATTTATGTCATTCTCTCCTCACCTGTAAGATTTCTACAGAGAAGAAAACTGTTAGTCAGTTTGGAAGTCCAAAATGTGACATGGGCATTTGTATTGTACCTATGTAATGCTCTTTTCTGCAGTGTAGTTGCTTTATGATCAAACCCATTTCAAGTTGTTTGGGTCTCTGGACCCAAATGTTGATTTTTATTTTTTCTCAAAAATTAGGAGACTATTATCTGTTATTCACTTGAATATATTTTCCTTTAAAAAACAAGATTTATTTATTTATTATTGTAAGTACACTGTAGCTGTCTTCAGACACTCCAGAAGAGGGAGTCAAATCTCATTACAGATGGTTGTGAGCCACCATGTGGTTGCTGGGACTTGAATTCAGGACCTTTAGAAGAGCAGTCGGTACTCTTAACTGCTGAACCATCGCTCCAGCCCCTAAATGTATTTATTTTCTATGTTTTTTTTCTACTCTCTGCATTCTGGAGCATCCACAATATGAATTTATTTTTCATTTTTCATGTGACTGATATTTTACAATATTTGTTTTCAGGCTCAGAAATATTCATTCTCTCTCTCTCTCTCTCTCTCTTTGAGTCAGGGTTCACTATGTAGCCTAGTTGGCTTAGGTAACTATGTAGTACAAGCTGGCTTCAAAGTCAAGAAAAAACAAAACAAAAAACAAAACAAACAAACAAACAAACAAACAAAATCTTCCTCTTCCTCCAGAATGCTAATATTAAAGATGTATGCCACCAGGCCTGGCTCTAGTCTAATTTTTGAAGCACTTAGCTTTTTGGAAGCTCCTAGTTATACTGTTTTGTTTAACATACTTCATTTTTTCACCTAAAAGATTTTTGCTTCATTCTTTTATATTATAAAATTCTTTGCTGGATTTCTCATTTAAATTATTTTCCTTAGGAATGTAGTTAAGAAGTCTTTATCATGTTACACATATCCTTCCTTTGGAATCTGTTGCTAAAAATGTTTTGTACCTTTGGAAGCATAACATTACCTTGATTTGTCACATTTTTGTGATCTGTTCACTTTGCCATCTTTTATAATGTGGCTTTCCTAGTGAGAAGCTGTTTATGGAAATTTCACGTTAAACATATGTGACGATTAAACTCATTTAATTATATCTCCTTAATAAACACACAGCTCAGTTATAATAGCTTACCTTTCTTCAGCTACATTCACTGTTACAATTTTATTTCAAGGCAAAAATGGAAAACCTTACTATAGTGACTGATAGGATAGCTTATCTATAGGGCAAAGGTTTGCTGCAGTGGCCACTCCTTCCAGTAATAGTTCCATAATATCAAGTGACTGCAGCCATTGTCTTACCCTAGCTCTCTAAATTAGTTCTCTTGCTCTTGCAAAGATCCTTCTAAGTAGAATTATTTAACAAAATTGACTTCTTGAAGCATTCAGATTGATTTATTTCACCTGCAATCTAAACTATGAATTATAAGCCATCATCACCCACAAATCTCTTTGGAAACTAAACTATGCTCTATACTTTTACAACTCTCCACACTATTTGACAGCCAATTAGAACTGATTACATTGAAAAAAAAATACTTTAGAGATATTTCTCTAACAACATCTTAAAGATTCCAAGACAGATGGTGAAATTTAAATCTTACACAAAAGTGATTTGTTTGACCTTCAAGTTAAATTTGTTGTTGTTGTTGTTGTCGTTGTTGTTGTTGCTGCTGCTGCTATTGTTTGTCAATTCCTCAAGGCTGTGGAAAAGACAGTGTCACAGGATTCCCACCCCTAAAGCAAATCACATGGTTTGTTTGTATAATTTCACTCTATGCTCCTCCTTTGGGTAATGTTCTCCCTGCCTAGGTTAATGACTCCATGATAATTAGAATCAGCAGTGGTCTGGCAGGTTAGGATATTAGCCCAAAAACTTAGGATACCCAAGATATAAGATACAATTTGTTAAACGCATGAAACTCAAGAAGAACGAAGACCAAAGTGTGGACGCTGTGCCCCTTCTTAGAATTGGGAACAAAACACCCATGGAAAGAGTTACAGAGATAAAGTTTGGAGCTGTGACGAAAGGATGGACCATCTAAAGACTGCCATATGCAGGGATCCATCCCATAATCAGCTTCCAAACGCTGACACCATTGCATACACTAGCAAGATTTTGCTGAAAGGACCCATATATAGCTGTCTTTTGTGAGGCTCTGCCTGGGCCTAGCAAACACAGAAGTGGATGCTCACAGTCAGCTATTGGATGGATCACAGGGCCCCCAATGGAGGAGCTAGAGAAAGTATCCAAGGAGCTAAAGGGATCTGCAACCCTATAGGTGGAACAACATTATGAACTAACCAGTACCCCAGAGCTCTAGACTTTAGCTGCATATGTATCAAAAGATGGCCTAGTCGGCCATCACTGGAAAGAGAGGCCCATTGAACTTGCAAACCTTATATGCCCCAGTACAGGGGAACGCCAGGGCCAAAAAGTGGGAGTGGGTGGGTAGGAGAGTCGGGGGGGGGGGGGGGGAGTGTATTGGGGACTTTTTGGATAGCATTGGAAATGTAAATGAAAAAAATACCTAATAAAAAAAATTAATTCTAAAAACAAAAAAAAAAAAAAAAGAAGGCATTCCTCACCAAAATGGTAAGGCTTCAGGAAAGCCCTTAAGGCTTTGGAAATGAACTCAGAAAACATAAGTTCAAGAATACATAAATCAGTGTAAGAGCTTTCCTTTACAGGATTTCTCAACTATGCAAAATATAAGTGTGCAATATGAATTGCTTGAAGGGCTTCATGGGCCTAAAAGAACGGAGGCAGATGCACTAAAGGGCCAGCTTCTCAGAAAGACATTAAGGAATGAGATAAAGAGATTTAAGGAGTCTTGATCTCAGGGCAAGTTCCCACCCAGCTAAGTTTATTGTTTGTGCTTACAAAGGTAATCAGATTTCTGAGTTCAAGGTCAGCCTGGGACAGTCAAGTAAGCCCAGATAGGGTTGGAGAGGTGACCTCAGGATGGGACCCACCCAACTAGCTTATTTTTGTGCTTATAAAGGCAGACAGATCTCTGAATTCAATTTCTATCTAAAAAAAAAAAAAAATACTTGTTGTCTTTTCTAAGAATCTAGGGGCTAAGGTCGTAAAATCCTGATTCATGGAATAATCAAAAGGGACCCTGGGTAAACAATTGAATTGATATGTAATTAAAAGACCAGACTTTGGTATGCAAGAGATGAGATATCTTAAGAGCTATTATCATTATTCTTTTGGAATTTGTCTGGCAGGCTTTCTGACTTTGGTCTGGAAAATCCAAGAATTCTTTTTAGTGGTTTTTCTGACTTTGGTTGAAAAATTCAACAGCTGTTTTAAGCAGAGAGCTGTCTCAAGAAGAGAGCTTTCTCAAGCAGAGAAAAGAACTATCAAGAGGGCTATCTACAAGCTGTCAGCTTGAACCCCATCACTGACTTCAAATCATTTCTTCTGCTGCTCCCAAATACCTCTTCCTCAGGAACCCGCCTCCCCCACCCCACCACCAAGCCAAAGTTGTTCCTTGGCGATTGCTGTTATTGTGTTGTTAATTGATGACTTAAAATTTGAGTGTTTCATAATTCAAATAAGATCTCAGTCATAACTCCATATTCATTATGGTATTAGTAAATGTTCAACGGGAGCTGAGTTATACAGCCATGGCACTCTAGGAAGCCAGGCACATACACCTTGCCTTGTTCAGTTACTTGGTTGCTTGTCTGATCCTGCAGTTATCATTCTGTAGTAGTCTCACATCATAGAGTTCATATGCATGCTCCTTTACTGGTACAGAAGCCTGAAAATATCATATACTTTGTAATAGTTTTCATGTGACCATGTATTACATATCGCCTAACTTGGAAGAAGTCAGCAAGAAATGGTTATAATTACAATAAGAACAGATCTGAGTCTGTGTAGTAGCATGTTGGCATTCTCAAGTTTACTGAACCTATTTCATCCCCTGAAAATTTGCCATGGGTTTCCTGTGAGGATCAAATTAGATTAACAAGCATTATAGTCAAAGAACAGCCATATATATATATAAAAAAATTAAATATATATATATATATATATATATATATATATATATATATATTTAATTTTTTTTATTTTTTACATTCCAGATTTTTTCCCCATACCTCCTCTTCACTCCCATGTCTCCACAAGGATATTCCTATCCCTCTGCCCCCTACCCTACTAAACTTCTAAACTCCCTGGGGCCTTCAATCTCTTGAGGGTTAGGTGCATCTTCTCTGACTGAACCTAGACCCTGCAATTCTCTGATGTGTGTTTGTAGGGAGCCTCATATCAGCTGGTGTATGCTGCCTGATTGGTAGTCCAGTGTTTGAGAGATCTCAGGGGTCCAGGTTAATTGAGACTGCTGGTCTTCCTAGAGGGTCACCCTCCTCCTGAGATTCTTTCACCCTTCCTTAATTTGACAACATGGGTCAGCTGATTCTGATCATTGGTTGGGTACAAATACCTGCACCTGACTCTTTCAGAAGCTTGTTGAGTCTTTTGGAGGGCAGTCATGATAGGTCCCTTTTTGTGAGAGTTCCACAGTCTCAGTAATAGTGTCAGACCTTGGGACTTCCCCTTGAGCTGGATCCCACTTTGGGCCTGTCACTGGACATTCTTTTCCTCAGGCTCCTCTCCTTTTCCACCTCTACAGTTCTTTCAGAAAATTGGAAATAGATCTACTTGTAGACCCAGAAATACCACTCTTGGAAATACACCCAAAAGATGTCCCACCATGCCACAGGGACACATAGTCCACTATGTTCACAGTGGTCTTGTTTGTGATAGGCAGAAGCTGGAAACAACCTAGATGTCCCATGACAGAAGAATGGATACAGAAAATTTGGTTCATTTACACAATGGGAATACTACTCAGCTATTAAGAATGAGGGCATCCTGAATTTTGCAGGCAAATGGATGGAACTAGAAAATATCATCCTGAGTGAGGTAACTGAGACCCAAAAGGACATGTATTATATGTACTCACTAATAAGTGGATATTAGCCAAAAAAAAAAAGTACAGCATACCCAGGGCAGCCTTTTAAAACATAGTTTAATTCTCTGATTTCATTTATGATTTGTATCCAAATGATGTCATTTGACTTTTATGACTGTAACTATAAATTATTCTTATGATCTTGTAAGGTAAATTATAGATAGATAGATAGATAGATAGATAGATAGATAGATAGAATGATATAACCATAAATATATGTGTATACATGTGTGCATTTGAATATACATATAAAATAGAAATTCAAGATTGAATATTTTCATGTTTATCTATAAATTAGTAAGTCTATGATGTTTATGAATTATTATTTATAAATACTCAGTTTAAGAAAATAGCACTTAGGTCTAATATGTCCTATGCTTTTTTCCTTTTCTAAATAATAACTAGATGCATCAATAATCAACCAAGATTAATGGCCCACAATCTATACCTATGCAATTCTAACATCAAGTGCCTCTGCTCTACCCTCAACTACATCTTCATTATTAATTGAACAACGGGAAAAATACTTAAATAAATTAGCACTTATGAAGGACCTACTAAGTGCTAGTCAAAATCCAGTTATAATGAAGCCCTTTGGTTTTTTGCACATGACAAAATATTTGTTCTTTAGTAAAGCAGTCATCACATCAAAAAGTGATCCTAGCATTTTACAATACTATAAATTGGTGATGATCTCCCATAAATGTGATAAATTTATCTTGAAGCTTTTAGTTGGTCTCCAGTAAAATAATATTTGCTTATCATTAGTGGTCCCAAGAGGATTGTTCAAGATGCAATTTCTCCACTGTGTCTATTCTGTTCCAAATTTGTTGTTACATCTGATAGCCTCCAAAATAGAACCATCTTACTGGCAGAAGATACTCACCACGTCTTGCCAGTAATTATGAGACACTCTGCACATATGATTTCTCCAAAGCAATATTCCTTTGGGTGGTGTCATTCAAAGATCTTCAAAATGTGTAGTTTCATATTTTCTAGATTACTCCAAAACTATCAAGCAGAATTTTAGTACATGGAATTGATGTACTGTATACTCCTTATCTACGGGCAATATGTTGCAAGATTCCAGTATTATCCAAAACTGTAAATATTACCAGATACTACTACTCATAATGTCTTTTTCTGTAACCTAATATCTATAATAAGGATTAGTATTTAGATGTAGTAAGTGAGTAATAGTAATTAATAAAAGTGACATTGAATAGTTACAACAGTAATCTCTGTTAACAGATATGTGATATTCTCTCTCTCTCTCTCTCTCTCTCTCTCTCTCTCTCTCTCTCTCTCTCTTTCTCTCTCTCTTCAGTAGTGCTACAACATACAGGTGGGCTATACCAAGTACATCATAGTCATTTGAACCTGAGCCTTGTGAAACCACAGTGGTCAACCTGCCACCCAAGACAGCTACTTAGTGACTAACAGGGAAGATGTTTGTAAAGTGTGAATTTGAACAAAGACCTGGTGCAGGCCCTTGGCTAGTGGAGCAAAATGGTATAAGATTTCATCATGCTAGTTAGAACCACACAGAATTCAAAACTCACAAAATATATCTAGAACTTGACATTTATCACTTTTAAACCATGGTTGACCTCAGAAAACCAAAATTGTGGAGGAAACCATGAATAAGTGATGAATAAACAGACTTATGATGACAGACTCAGAATAGGAAGATGAAAAAAAAATAGAAGAGAATACAGAAGAAAAAGGAGATTCCTGCCCAGGAGTCTGGTTGAAGTCTGTCACAAGCTAGGAATAAAACTTCCAGCACAATTAACAAACACTGCTGTGATTTTGTCTATGGGAAATATAGTATCTCATTTATAGAAAGATAGTTCTAGTGGGAATATTAAAATATTAATTAACCATGCTTTTGGCCAGAGAGTATATTATCAAGTATAGACTTTCCTCTTTCACAAACCATAAGCCTACAATTTTGTTACAACCTCACAAGCAACATAAACTCCATTTACATTAGAAGGCATGTGTTAGCCCCCCCTCCATGTTTGTGAACCCTCCTTTAACAAATGCTCCCCAGAAATCACCCAATAACTTATTTACAAAACAAAGAACAGCAACAAAAATTAGTTCTTTCAGAAATCCTTTAAACAATGTGACTTCAGAAGCCACCCAAAACACCAACATTATGTATATGGCTCTTAAAACATTTATGTATGACTCTTAGGTGTGTATTTTCTTAAGTATGTATTAATCCATATGCTTAAATCTATATTAAACTTTCTTCCTAATAAATTTCAACTCTGCTTCCTATTGACTTATCCTGAAATTCTTTTTTTTTTAACCTCAGTCAAGAATCTCACTCCCCCTGAGTAGAAGTCTCTAAAATGAAGTTTACAGGTAGCATGAGGATATAACAATGTCTTCTGCTCCCCCAGCTGCTGATGTTATACTGTGAATACATACCATGTGATCTTGATCTCTCAAGGTCACAGAATGTACTTACACAGTAAGCAGGATGGAATTTCTAATGGTTTTGTTTGTTTGTTTTAATTTCCACTTTGACACCTTGCATATGAGAAAGATCTCACACAAACATAGTTAGAAGTGTTCTATAGTTTGTTGAACTATTTCAAGCATTGACACAGTTCTAGAGAAACTCACCAGGGTTATTGCTTTTTGCCTTTTCACATTGATACTTCCTAGTAGTAATTCTCACAACTGCTTCTTACCATTATAGGTAGAACAATAATATGAACTAATCAGTAGCCCCCCCCCCTCCAGAGCTCGTGTCTCTAGCTGCATATGTATCAGAAGATGGCCTAGTCGTCCATCATTGGAAAGAGAGGCCCATTGGTCTTGCAAACTTTATATACCTTAGTACAGGGGAACGCCAGGGCCAAGAAATGGGAGTGGGTGGGTAGAGGGGGGGGAGATATAGGGGACTTTTGGGAAAGCATTGGAAATGTAAATGAAGAAAATACCTAATTTAAAAAAAAAGTTTTCTGTTTCAAAAAATTTTTAAATGGTTAAAGAATATTCAATATCCCTAATCATCATGGAAAAGCAAGGCTACACTGAGATTTCATTTCATCCTACTATACCACTATACCACTCTAGGACATATACCAAAAAAATGCTAGGTAGCTATGGTCAGAGATAATTATGCTTCCATGTTCATGGTGGATCCATCCACAATACTCAGGAAATGGAATCAGAGTTGAAATCCACCAATAGATGAATATAATATGGATGGATAAAAAATGTAGTATAAGTCACAATGGACTTTTGCTCAGCTGTAAAGAAAACTATAATTATGAATTTTATCAGAAAGCACTATACTGAGTGAGGTCACCTAGGCTCAAAAAGGCAAACACCATTTGTTCTTTTCCACACACAGGTATAGCTTTGAATTTTTAGATTTTCATGATTAATTTGGAATGAATGTATACAGAGGCCAGTAGCCTAGAAAAGTGCCATCAAAGGTGGGAAAGAGAAGGTGTAAAACATGACATAAAAATATGCATTCTGAAAGTAGAGGAAGGGGCTATTGGGAATGGAAACGTGTCTACAAGGATCAGAATGGAAGAAGGAGAGAGGAAATGTGGGAAAAGTTTTATGACAATTACATATGAGTGATAAATTCCTGAGAAACCTACTGCTTTTCCAGCTAGTTTTTAAAATGTAAGAGAAGTCAAGAGTTGGAACAGATGCAACCTGTATCCATGGACAACACTGTTTCCAGAAGCTATAGAATGTTAATCACTAATCTGAATACCAGATCTGGGATACTCCTTCCCTGAAACCCACAGTGGCTTCCCTAAATACAGTCTGTTAGCATTTCTCTTGCTTGCCTGAAAGGCCCTATTGCTGAGGACATTACACACTTTGATTGGGGCACAAAGCTAGCAGTGAACTGGAAGCCACCTTCCTGCTGGCTAGTCTTGGTAGTCTTCAAGGTTTTATGGAGGCTGCTGGAGGAAAAAAATCATTCATGATCTTACTCAGCAATGGACTTGATGTGCAGTAATACTGATCTTTCAGGCAAAATGTGACAACTAGCGAATCTATGCCATGATTTTTATGATGATAACTAATCACACTCTGACTCCATTTGAAGTCTGCTCCACCAAAAAGGAGCCACGCCCTGTGTTTGAAACCTGGTCAAAATCTTGTGCCTGGGAAGTTCATGGTCTCTAGAGGGGAACATGCTAGTGATGATTTCTTTTCCCTAAATGGACTTTCCTATAAATATTTATGTTAGTATCTATAGATGAGTGTGACTTTTTATACTTGATCAGAGGCATGTCTCTTTATAATAGGTTGTGATGAATATAGAGTTTTATGAGGTGGAAAGGTGATGAGATTAAGGGCTTGTTAGGTGCTGATCCCTAGATGGGACATTTGGGTCACACCTTCTACTGCTCAGAGAATGGTACAGATAAAGGGGGAAAATAATGTAAAAGTCTGTTACATATGTGTGGAAACTGCTCTATTCTTTTCTGATATGGTTGCTACATCTATAAAACATAAGCAGGGATGGTTACCTACACAATACCTGTACAAAACTGGACAAAACTCCATCATGGATAGGGATTTCATGATGGCCCTCATTAGCAAGGCTGAGGAGCTTAAGGTACCTCTGATGGATCATCTAGAGTCAGTTGATTGAAGCAGGAAGACTCACATTAAGCATGGGATCTACTATTCCCTTGTCTAGGCTCTTGAACTGTGTGCATCAGTTTCCTCTTCACGACTATGAAGGCAATGTGACTCACTAGCTACTCAGGCCCCTGCTGTTGTGACTTCCTCTATGATAGATGACATCCTCAAACTGTGAGACAAAAGGGAACCTTTCACTCTTGGGTTGCCTTTCCCAGGCTATTTTATCATAGTAACAGGATAAACAACTAAACACCACGCTTCCTCACTTCAAACCATCAAAGTTTCAACAAGGAATATTGTCCATCTACTCGCAGATAAGAACACTGAACCCAGAGGATGTAGATACATTACGATAGTACAATTTGTTTTATTTGTGACTTTCAAATAAATAGAATATAAGCATTAGATGAAAATTGGCATCTCTGTTTTGCCCAGGTCCATGAGTTGGTTAACCACATTCACAAGCTGCTCGTTCTTCCCAGCACTTATCCTCATCCTCTGAGAACATCCTGAGACTAAAACTTCTAGAAAGGTTTCTGCATGTTTGTGAGTATAACTATTGAGAGAGATCATGTGGAAGACTTTTCTTTTTGCAAAATTTTAACATTTGTTTCGACGTACTTCATAACCGTTTCACTGAAACTGATTAACAAAATGAGTCAGCAAATTTATCTCCAAATACATGTTCTGAGGAAAAATATTAGGAAGAAAAGAAAAAAAGACTCACATGATTACCCGGTTTGTATCTCCTTCTGCCTTAAGTAGGAGGGTCTGTAGAGACTATCCTTGCCTTAGAAAACGATAAAAATTTCACACAAAACATATTACCACATGTATGAAGGTCAAGAACACAGGAAATCCTATACTTATGTTTTATTTGTGACTTTCAAATACATATGCACACTAATTTTCATCACAGCAAATAAGAATGGGACATCCAAAAGGAGACTTGATCGTTATTTCTACTTAATTCACTTAAGGCTTTTTGTTTGTTTGTTTTAATTTGATTTTTAAAAGGGTCACATACATACATGTTCAGTGGGCTTTGAACTCTTTTGAAGCCATTGGCAGATGAAACCAATATATTATACAAATACTAATTTCATTATTGCTCTTTTCTTTATTATAATCATTTTCCCCAATGGAAAAAAATTAAGCAAATAACTGTACATCTGGAGAGCTTGTGTTTTTATTAGTGTTTTAATGATGTTCATGAAAAAGACTGAAAACTCATAAACTGTCTACTGGAAATACATAACATATGACAATATTTCAAGGGGCTTTTTTTTTAACCACTCTAAAAGCTTTCTTTATGGCATCATTAAAACTTAAAAATATAAATTTCTCATCAGAAAAAGTAAATCCCTAAAGAGTTTCTGTGCAGGATAGCCTAAGCGTGTGAAATAAGCCTTTGTTCTTGGGCTTCACTTTGGCAAATTCTCTTGGTTGGGCTCTTGTTCCCTAGACAACTAGCTAATGAAAATATATATATTGAAGTTGAGATGACAAAGAGGCCAGCCCGGGGAAATGAGCTTCCTTTTCTCACTCGCTCAGCAGTTCTTCCTCCGGGATGGGAGCATCTGGCCTGACTGATTCAGCTGCTTCCACCTGCCCAGAGGCGGTTTATAATCTAATTTCTAATCTAAACCCAGGGTATCACAGCTGTGGAGACTCTCAGGCAACCTTCTAGTGAAGAATTGCTTTGCTTTTGTTTGAGACTAGAGTGATCGCTGGAGTTCCCAGCAATCTCGCTATTGGGTTTTAGAGTAGAAACAAAGGCCCACACCCCTGGGAACCCAGGGCTCTGCTGTGAGCCCGAGACAGGACAAATTGAGGACATGAGAAGGAAAAGAACTCTCTCGTTCTGGGGTCTCGTTAAAGCCTTTTGTCGGCTTCCAACATAGAGTTAATATATGTCTTTCAAATATAGACTTCATATTTTTAAATAACACTGAATTGAGTTTAAGGCTTCCTTTCTTTCCCCCAGACATCCCCTGAGAGTCTTAAGCAAAACCTTCATTTCTTTATAGCGGAAGCTCTCCTACCTTCCTCCATAGCTGCATCCCGAAACCTCCACCCTGAACCACCCAGTGATAAGACCAAAACTTAAAACTCCACCAAAATCCTATGTGACACTGTCTTAAAGCAATGAGCTGCTACAATCCCCTAGGGAGCTTGTACTCACACTTGGGTAAGTCTTTTTTTTTTTTTTTTTAATATTTTTTTATTACGTATTTTCCTCAATTACATTTCCAATGCTATCCCAAAAGTCCCCCATACCCTCCCCCCCAACTCCCCTCCCCACCCATTCCCACTTTTTGGCCCTGGCGTTCCCCTGTACTGGGGCATATAAAGTTTGTGTGTCCAATGGGCCTCTCTTTCCAGTGATGGCCGATTAGGCCATCTTTTGATACATATGCAGCTAGAGTCAAGAGCTCCGGGGTACTGGTTAGTTCATAATGTTGTTGCACCCACAGGGTTGCAGATCCCTTTAGCTCCTTGGATACTTTCTCTAGCTCCTCCATTGGGGGCCCTGTGCTCCATCCAATAGCTGACTGTGAGCATCCACTTATGTGTTTGCTAGGCCCCAGCCTAGTCTCACAAGAGACAGCTATATCTGGGTCCTTTCAGCAAAATTTTGCTAGTGTATGCAATGGTGTCAGCGTTTGGAGGCTAATTATGGGATGGATCCCTGGATATGGCAGTCTCTAGATGGTCCATCCTTTTGTCTCAGCTCCAAACTTTGTCTCTGTAACTCCTTCCATGGGTGATTGTTTCCAATTCTAAGAAGGGGCAAAGTGTCCACACTTTGGTCTTCGTTCTTCAGTTTCATGTGTTTTACAAATTGTCTCTTATATCTTGGGTATACTAAGTTTCTGGGCTAATATCCACTTATCAGTGAGTACATATCATTTGAGTTCTTTTGTGATTGTGTTACCTCACTCAGGATGATGCCCTCCAGGTCCAACCATTTGCCTAGGAATTTCATAAATTCATTCTTTTTAATAGCTGAGTAGTACTCCATTGTTTAAATGCACCACATTTTTTGTATCCATTCCTCTGTTGAGGGGCATCTGGGTTCTTTCCAGCTTCTGGCTATTATAAATAAGGCTGCTATGAACACAGTGGAGCATGTGTCCTTACCTTTTTCTCAACACCATTTTTTCTTCTAACCCTAATAATTAATCCTGTATCAAAATATCTTTAATAAACTCTCCAACTCTGGGTTGGAGAACTGGCTCAATGGTTAAAAACCTTTGCTGCCCCAGCAGAGGCAGTGAGTTTGGTTGTCAACACGCACATCAGAGAGCGCACAGCTCTCTGTGACTCCAGTTCTAAGAAGGAATGGGTTGAGAAGTTGAAGCCTTCTCCAGGCCTCCACAGATACAGTTTACTCATGTGCACATACCCCATGTAGAAATACATATAATAAAAAATAAAATCTTCCAAAATATATCCCTCCCACCTCTGAGTCATAAATTGGCTAGTCTTGAAACTCTTTTCAATACCAGTGAAATGAATACTAGTTTGATCAGAGTCAAGGACATTAAAAATCCAGGGATACTCATCAGGATGTTGAGGGTGATGGTAAGGAACTGTGACTTTTTATTAGTACCCTACAATGTTGACAGACCTGGATCTATCCTACTAGTCCACAAACTGCAGAGAATTGAAGGGACATAGAAAACAGTTGCTGTACATCAAGAATGACACCAGCAGCCAAAGGGTTGTACTGAGTGCACACACCCCTTACCCACTCTAAATTTGTAAAATTTTTCACTTCTACCTTCAGTGTTGTTGTTTTGAATGTAGACCAACTTGTGTTGAAATGTCTTTGCAAGAGAGTGGTGTTGTGGATAGCCCTGGTCTTGTATTCTGATGCTAATTCCGCTCTTCGGGGAGGGGCTGCAGACAAGGAGGGCCTTGTGAATCTTCTCCCCACCTTAACTTTTCAAATAAAGGCTAGAGCCCAGTGATTGGGCAGAAGGAGGGAAGATGGAGCTGAAAAATTGGGGGGGAGAAGAGAGGGAGGAAAGAGAGAGGATGACAGAGGAGGTGGAAAGAGAATGGAGCAGAAGGCTTAGAGAAACCACAAGTTATATGGGATCTCATAGATGGGAAACAGAGTAGCTTAGTAGTGCCCAATCTAGGCATGTAGCTTGTATTCTAATTAATTGAGTTATGATTTCTTTGACCGGGCCTTTTTGGGCCTTTACTGCAACACAGTGGGCCCACAACAACCACACACTATCTGGGTAAGACCAATCTGCCTAGAGGAGGCATGGTTGGAGAATCCACTGCTACATCTGGTGCAAATACAGGAAAAAGAAAGAAGAGAGAAAAAAGAATTTCCAAGAAGCTATTAGTGATTTTTCTTAACATTCTAAACAGATGAATATTTAAGGAAAGGAAAGGAGGAAAAATGTGAAATAAACCACCACCCTGAGGCTAGACAACAAATGAAGACAAAAGCCTGGCATTTCCTGGAAATCTTGCCCATTATAAAGAAAACTATTTTAAAAAAATGTTAGCTTCTCACATAAGAGAAGTCTCATGATGACGAAGGAAAAAAAATTAAGAAGGAACTTTTTTAGTTGAAATCTTTATTTGAAACTTTTCCTACAAGGAAGATTTGCCATGTTTGAGTTTATATTCAACATTAATTTTTTTTTCTACAGAAAGATTCTTTCTGAATTATCAAACTCTAGGAATCAAATGAAAACCATTCTTCTCTTGGAATTTTTAGTACTTTTCCTTGGTTCTTATGTGGCATTAGAATCCCACAGTTGGCATCAATTCTTTTGTTAAAGGAATGTGAGTGTATCTGATTTTAGAAGAAAAACTAAATTCACTCAGGGTAAAATGAAAAAGTTCTGTGCAATTTTGATTACTTGTGCTTAGACTGTGCCAGTGCTGAGCTGTCCAACTCTGTGGTGTCACCTTCTGAACGTTTTTTAAAAAATATATTCTGGAAAGTGTTGATGTATAAAAAGGAATATAAATCAAAGGTATCCCAAATTCCTCTGAAAATCTTTTATCATCACATCTACATTGTAATTATTTCTAAGTAGTGCTTTCTTGTTATTGTCTTCAGTTACTTTACCTCTTATTGAGATGGCACTTCTCCATCTGATTTCGTAGAATTAATGTAGTCCAAAGCAATACACTTGGTAATCTTACTAAATGGTTTTAAATGATGTATTTTCAATAGAAAATATAACTTCTGTTTTTACTTGGTGTTGTAGTCCATGCCTCTAATCCCAGCACTCAGAAGAAGAGACAGGTGGATCTCCATGAGTTTGAGGCCATCCTGGTCTACACAGTGAATTTCAGAAACACCATATTGATTCAGTGAGAACCTATATCAAAATAAAAAAGTAAAAAGAAAGAAAGATGGAAAGAAGTAAATATAACTTTTCCATCTGTAATGCAGCTTATGTAATTGGATGATATTAAATCTGCAGACAAATAATAGTGGCCTGTCATGTAAAAAGATACCCTTATAGTCAGGTGGGACTACAAGTGGAGGGAGGAGAACATCAAGCCACCCACAAAACCTTCAACACAAAATTTTTTTCTGCCTACAGGATGCATAGGAATAAAGATGGAGTAGAGAGAGTGAGAGAATGGTCAATCAAAAACTGACCGGACCTGAGACCCAACCCACAAGAGGGAACCAACCCCGACACTATTCATAGTACTCTACTGTGCTTGCAGACAGGAACCTATCATAACCATCTCCTGAGAGGATTCATCCAGTAATGGATGGGAACAGATGCAGATATCCTCAGTCAAACATCAGGCAGAGCTTGGGGAATCTAGTGGAAGAATTGGGGATAGAACTGAGCAAGCCAGAGGGATCAAGGACATCACAAGAAGACCTACAGAGGCAACTAACCTGGGCTCATGTTGGTTCACAGAGATTGAACCACCAAACAAAGACAACAGATAGGGACTAGTCCCAGCCAAACACATGTGTAGCAGGTATGAAACTTGGTCTCCATGTGGATCCCCTGACAACTGGAGCTAGGACTGTCTCTGACTCTGTTGCTTGCCATTTCATCCCCTTCTCCTAAGTGGACTGCCTAATTAGCCTCACTGTGTGAGGATGTGGTTAGTCCTGCTGGTACTGAATGTCCCAGGGCAAGGTATACCCAAGTGGGACATCCCCTTCTCTAAGGAGAAAGAGAGAGGGTAAAGGGAGGAGGGATTTGTAAGGGTGGGACTAGGAGGAGAGGGAGGATAGGGGCTGCAATTGGAATGTAAAGCAAATAAATAAATTAGTGAAAAAATATCATGTGTGAATAATCCCTTCTCACTGTCTTAGTCACCGAACACAATTTGTGTGTGTGTGTGAATTCTCAAAATGTGCATGTGTCAAAGTGTATCATAAGTTCACATACAAACTTAAACCACAACCCAAAATGTTAGTAATTCAGAACATTCTTTAAAATAAGTTGATGGTTGGACAGAAATTGAGAAGGACGAGGCCCCAGAACTGGCACACAGGTTTCTGTTTAAAACAAATATAAAAATGTTGACCCATTTACTAAGCAAGCAATCAAAAGGGAGAATCTTAAAATATTGTTGTGACATTTAACTAGTTAGCTATGTTGAGCTGATACAAAGCCTACCTTTGCACAGTAAATTTCAGTCAAAGACCACCAGAGTTTTGACAGCAGTCCCATGTAGTCCCATTGGAGCAGGACTATAGCTGTATATAGGACCTACTTGAAAACCCAAGTTTAGTTCTTCAAACTCACATAGAAAACCATGCTTATAGCCTTAGCTACAAACATAAGGTAGAAAATGGTGAATCCTAGCATCTTTGGTGAGTTCCAGTCCAATGAGAGAACTAGCTTAAAATAAAGTGAATCGAGCCTGAAAAAAACACAGAGGTTGCCCTAGGACCTCCATATGTACACACAGTGTATGCACAACCACATATTCTTCACACAAATATAGATATTTCATACACACACACACACACACACACACACACACACACACACACACACAAAGAAAGTCAACTACTGCTCTCATAACCTCATAGCACCTAAATATGAGAAGACATTGAGGAAGAGTGGAAAGAAGAGGGGAAAGAAAGATTGTAAAAGCTGTTCTCAGACAGTGGGTTGTGACCATTGAAAAACACTTATTTCCCATGGTCTTAGGAACTCTAAGCCTTGAGTTTATTTTTTTTTATGGTTTTAGAGCTTTATTATAGAAAGGTGGGGGAAAGAGAAATCATAATTATATTAAAAGCTAAAGACATAACAGAATCATTCTTTTTAAAATATTGTATTTTTAATTACTGTGCGAGTATGCATATCTGTGTGTGTGTGTGTATATATATATATATATATGTATATGTATATATAATAGTATATAATATATAAACACTACACACACAATATAAAATCTTATTTATATCACACACTCAAGGAAATGAGACACAAATTTCGATTGCAGAAAAAGATGGAAATTCTTACACTATCAGGAAATGTAAGGCGTTATTTGCAGTTTCTTTGAGGGCAGGTTAATGTATCCTACTACAAGCCAAGGCCTCTGTTGCTGCCACTTTTACATATTTACATATGCAAAGAATGAATGTACTATACACTTATCCATTTTTGTAGAGATAAGGCAATGGCATCAGATGGGACAGTGCTGTCCTCCACTGAAGGGTTCGATCCCCTGTACCTTTATTTATCCCACTGACATTCATTCTGCCTGCTACTTTAGTACGCATACAGCTAGCACAGAACATACAACATGCAACACCCTGGGTTCAAATGAAACTGAAATGTTTGAGTAATTTATCAGTCAGTTTTTGAGACTGACTTCCTATTTAATATCTAAACTACAAGTTTAGCCCTCATAGAATAACTTTATTCTCTTTCCTAAGCTGGCGAAGGAGGGCAGGGGCTTTTTGTATTTTTCTTATACCAGCTGGTAACCTGCTAGCTGCTTTGTCATCTATCTTTAAGCTTTAAGCCATTCCCTCCCCCTCCCCTCTCTCCATATAACTGCCTTTCAGTAGGCAATTATAAAGGTTTTCTGGCTTGGCTGAATCTGAGTCACCAATGTTTGTCTTTCAATGTGTCCCTGTAGCCCTCGAATTTCCAGACTCCATCTGCTTTCTATTTCGATTCATCCAAACCCTCTTTTCATCTAAGTCCTTGCAGCTCCTCCTCTATAACCTCAGTTTATCTGAGCTTCCCCGGGGGAAATCTGTCCTGGAGGTCACCAGTGTTTAGTTCATTTCTGCATAAAATGGTCACTGCAGTATTCTTTAAGCCTACTTCACAAGGAAATTGTCTTTCTTGCTCACACGCAGTAACATCTTTCAAAGGCATCCTGATTTAAAATATATACCTACGTAAAGCAAATGGAGAATAGTGCATAGCTCAGATATCTTCTCTGACTTGGCTCTTTGCATGTTAATTCCAGATGGGAGGAGAATTCCAGAAATCATTGTTCTTTATCTTCACCATCTCTATGTAGACAGAGTGACAGATGCAGGATACACTCATAATTTAAATGTAAATGTTAAGATATTATGTCTCAGCTGAAACTATTTACCAGATGAATAAAAATAACACATCTTAATGTGGTAAGCCACTTCATTAAAACTGTATAATTCTACATTATCTGCCCTTCCCCCTACTCCCCGATCTTACAAGAAGCCAAACTACTTCAGAACAAACATCGCCTCCCTGTCTATCGGATTTAGAGTGCCAACAGAGTTTCTTTGCTTTGCTTTAGAACGTATTTATTTTTAGACCTTTCAATCCGCGATTGCAAACAGATGTGCTCTTTTTTTCTCCCCCATAGAAGAAAATAAATAACCAAGGTTGCAATTCTCTTTTAAAACTTTTTTTAAGTAAAAGAAAAACAATAGGAGTTTTATTTCAGGATTCTGCTCTTGCCAAGCATGCAATCTGTAAAACATTTTGCCCTATTGGTTCAGGATGGGGGAAGACATCTGTGCACGAGGCAACAATCTGTTCTTTTGAAACACAATTTCATTTCACAGAGCTTTGATCTGTTGAGTGTAAACACAATTTTCTGAAGCTGCTCATTCAGAATCAGAAATATTGACAATCTGAAGTCTCATCCCTAAAGACAAAGTTTTAGGCCAAAAATAATAACAGCTAATATTTATAGAGCTTCACAGTGGGCCAGATGCTAAGTTGAGCTACTACATTCAGGCAATTCCAGCTGCTATGTTCTTTTGAATATCAGCATCAGTGTCAGCTTTAGACATATTTTATGGACAAGAACACGAAGAAACAAACTCTGCACAGATCATTCGTATCATTAAATTCACAACCAGGTACTAGCTCAATGGTTTGCCTCTTAACATAGGTATCTTCCCCTAACACATGCCACTTCCCTCAACCAACGTGTGCTCTGGACTACACACATGAGACCTCACTGTGAGATTAGAATATAGCTACAAATGTTCTTTTAGAGTTTTCTGGGAGGTCATTTAGAAGAGGTAACATGTGGAAATCCATCTATTGCATGCACAAGATCTAGGCATCCTATTACATGTTTTTCTAGGAAAACAATTCCAGTGAATGAGAACAATGGTATAACAGACATGTTGATGGCTCCCTTAAATACTAATGCATTGGACATAAGAGAATTTTTATTACCTAGGGTCTACATAAATACATCTACATAGTCTTAGAATTTCTTATGCAGTTTGGCATGCAACTATGAAAAGTTGTTCTTTAATTAACAACTTAATAATAACTAATCTTTGAGTATAGGAAGGCTACTGATTAGTTTGAGATAATTTTATAAATGGCCACTTTGCTGAAGTTGTTTATCAGCTTTAAGAGTTCGCTGGTGGAATTTTTGGGGTCACTTAAGTGTACTATCCTATCATCTGCAAATAGTGATATTAAACCCATATGATATTATGGATGCTGGGAAGTGCTTGCTGAGGGAATTCTGATATAGCTGTCTCCTGAGAGGCTCTGCCAGAGCCTGACAAATACAGAGGCATATGCTCACAGCCAACCATTGGACTTAGTTTTTGGTTTGCAGCCCCATGGAGGGAGCAAGAGTGTCAACAGGCCAGACTCCCCGGAGCTCCTGGGAACTGGACTACCAACCAAAGAATATACAAAGAGGGACCCATAGCTCTGGCCTCATATGTTGCAGAGTGTACATCAGTGGGAGGAGAGTCCCTTTGGGCTGACAGTGTTCGATGCCACAGTGTAGGAAAAAGACAAGAAGGAAGAAGAGAGTGGGTGGGTGGTGGGGGAGCACCCTTATAGAACCAGGGGGAGGAGGGATGGAATAGGGGTTTTTTTAAGGGCAGATCTGGAAAGGGTAATATAAAATAACAATCCCAGAGCCTTGGTCTGCATTTCAGTCTGATATGGTTATTCATCGGGCATAGTATATTAGCTCCCTTGAGCTTGTGTTCTGCCTAGTATATACTGTATCTATTTAATGCTAGATAAGCTCTCAACCTTTTCCTGGCTCGGACCTTTTGACTTCCACATTGTTTGAATACTTAACGTACTCACTAGAATAATTACTTTCAAGTCTGAGCAAATCTAGGGCTTTTTCTCTGGTTTCTTCTTTAGCTATTACAGTTATCACTTGTCTTTTTCTAACTGTAAGACTTGAGCACAGATCCAGGTCCCCAGAGGACATGGAAGAATGTAGCTTAAGTAAGAAATTGCTGGGAAAAAGAATGAATAAACAATGCATGCAGTGAGGAAATGGAACCAAGAGTTATGAGAAGAGGAGGAGAGGGGCATTATAAAAGCTGGAGCAATCAAGAGGGAATAGACATCAAGGATGTTGCCAGGCATGGAGGCATAAAGCTGTAACCCCAGCCCTTGGGAGGTGGCAGCAGAGAAACTGAGGCTCAATGTCTTAGTCAGGGTTTCTATTCCTGCACAAACATCATGACCAAGAAGCAAGTTGGGGAGGAAAGAGTTTATTCGGCTTACACTTCCACACTGCTGTTCATCACCAAAGGAAGTCAGGACTGGAACTCAAGCAGGTCAGGAATCAGGAGCTGATGCAGAGGCCATGGAGGGATGTTCCTTATTGGCTTGCTTCCCCTGGCTTGCTCAGCCTGCTCTCTTATAGAACTAAGACTACCAGCCCAGTGATGGTCCCACCCACAAAGGGCCTTTCCCCCTTGATCACTAATTGAGAAAATGCCTTACAGTTGGATCTCATGGAGGCATTTCCTCAACTGAAGCTCCTTTCTCTGTGATAACTCCAGCTGTGTCAAGTTTACTCAAGAACCAGAACCTGCTATGAGGTGAGTTTGAAATCAGCCTGGGATGGCGTAAGACCCTGTGTTACAAAGCAAAAAAGAGGAAACAGTAAAAGAAATCCACAGACAGGTAGCAAAAACTAGGGGGTATAAGAAGAAATGGTAAACGAAGACAGCTAAGACAAGAGGAAGGAAAAAGCAAGCCACCAGTAATTGTACTGGTTTTTAGGTTTTTTGTTATTTTTTTTAAAATAATGATCATTTTAATAGGGAGGAGCTGGTGTAAGAATAGAGCATGGGCTTTGGAATAAGGCAAAAGAGATGAATTCACTCAACTCTTTACCTGATAAGCACTATGGCCTGTCTTGGTCTGTTAGGAATTAACTAACAAAATAGTATATACTAGATACATCTAGCAAATACTAGATAGTCATCTAGATGGCATTGATAGAAATTAGTTTCTCTCAAGTCTGTAGGCTGGTAGTTCATGATCAAAGGACGAGCAGATACATAGTAAGGGCTGGCTTTCTAAGTATGCCTTTCCCTATGGAAAGGCCAGGGTGACTTTCTGACGTCTAAAAAAGACACAAGCTCCACTCATGACCTGACCATCTATCAAAAACCCCATCTACAATGGTATCACCTACAATACAATGGAAGTAAAGATTCTAATGTATGACTTTGGAGGTTACATAAATACCTAGACCATGAGAAATCTTAGGAAATCCTGTCCTCACCCCTTTTCTGTCAGTGTCTTGCTATGTATCTCAAGCTTGCCTGGGACTCTGTGTAATCCCAAGCTGACCTCCAACTCATAACCATTCTGTCAGTACTTCCTATGTGCTAGCGTTTCTTGTATGCACTCTTGTGCTCAACTAGTCAATACTCTTAATCTCTCTGAAACTTAGGTTATTTGGAATTTTAAAGAAGGTACAGCACTCTCCTCCTATGATATCTGTAATAACCATATACATAATATAGTACAAAATAATTTCACACCATTATTTTAAGTCATATACAGCAAAATCTTCCAGAATTTATCCCAATTAGTATTAATACACCCAAGCAAAAACATATACAATGTATTTTATATGTCATAGAATGCCAGAATTCATAACATGTTGTTTCTATATCTTAGATTGATCGCAACTGGTCCCTCCACACATATTTTAGTTTCTTTTGAGATTTGCATGAATGCTGGCCTTATATTTGGAATAGCAGCCCTCCCTTGTAAAAGTATCCCTTACCAGACAAGGAAATAGTATAGGAAAAAAGATCACATGGACATCATAAAAATTCTGAAGGCTTATCCTCTATAAAACTTGTCTATGTTTTCATACACATGGAAAAATACTGGATGAATTTTACAGCTAAAATATCAAGGAACCCTGAAAGTACTTGGCGTATGTTTCTATTGTTACTCAAATATAAGCAAGGGAATCCCACTTTAAACCTCATGCACGTTCTGAATTTTCTACAACCGAGATAAGGGGCTAGTGAGATGACACAATGGGTAAGAGAAAGAACTGACTTCAGATCCCAACTCCCAAGTAACAAGTCAGAATAACTGCACACACACTTGTAATCTCAAGACTGTGGTAGGAAGCGACAGATGATTTCCTAGCCACTCTGCCATTCAGTAAGAGACTTTATCTAAAGCAATAAAGAGTGATAAAGCAAGATACCTCACATCCTCCTCTGGCTTCTGTACACACGAGCATGCATACCTGCTCACACACATCCACATACTACATATACCACCTCCAACAAACACACACACACACACACACACACACACACACACACACACATGCAGGATATATGCACAAGAAGTATGAGCATTTCCAGTGTGGTGAGATTTCAGAGAGAGGAAGGAAAGGAAGGCAATCATTTTATGTATATGATTCCATGTAGATATCAGAAAGAAAACATCTTGTTTATACTTGATAATAACTCAAGGCTGTAAGAAATCAAGAAACTACACTTGTACAGGGCATGGGAACACAGTGTGAAACAGAGAAATATGGGCAGAGAAGAATGTACAAACTGCTCTCTCTCTCTCTCTCTCTCTCTCTCTCTCTCTCAATTTTTTGAGACAGGATTTCATTATGTAGCCTTGGCTGTCCTAGAACTCACCCTATAAACCAAGCTAGCCTGAAACTCAGAGATCAACTGCCTCTGTCTCCTAAGTACTGGAATTAAAGATGTATACCACCCTGGTGTGGCATGTGCCACCACCACCTGGTGTAGTCAGCTCTCTTAAATGACTATGAATGACAGCTAAGAGAAGCTGAGGCATCCTACTCAGAATTAGTCTCCCAGGACATCAAAAGCTCACACTATCATCAGCATTGTTTTTCATCAATTTCCCTATTCCTTCAACTGGAAACAAGCTAAACTAAATGAGAATAATATCACTGGAGAACAGGAAAGATTATAAAAGTCTATAATAGATGATGATTTATCAATTACATAAAAATCAGTACTAGTCAGTGTATAACACTGGATAAGTCCCAAGATATCACTATTAAAACTCAGTAGAAAAACAAAACAAACAAACAAGCAAAAAACAAACAACCAAAAATGAAAAACAAACAAAAAACAGAATAGAAAAAAAAAACTGAGAGAAACAACTTTTTTAAAAAATATTATGGCTTGAATAAAATGTAAAAATAAGTAGTTAAATTATATGTTAATGTTACATTTCTTTTAATCCAATATATCTAACTTAATATTTCAACATGAAGATGTTTTAATAGGTATTTATATCTTGTTTTGAACTCTGACTTTAAAAGTCTGTGTTTTTGTCATTTAGATCCCAATTCAATCCAGCATCACCTTGCTTAGTAGCCCTTTGGGACCACTGCTGGTCAGCACATCAATGACATAGAATAAACCTTTCCTCAGCAGTTCAGACGAGTTTATGCTTTTTCATCAGCATCCACTCTGTATTTCCTCTCCTCCCAGATCTCCACTGTTTATGTATGGGGCCACAAGTCTGAATGGCAGAGAAAAATTGGGTTAAGGCTGTGTTCTTGAATGTGTTTAATAGTTCACTGTGTCAGTATGTTCCAACGTGTCTTGCTAACTAGATTCTGAAAAGTTCTAACGTTTCGGGTAAAAGACCAGAATGGAAACAGAAAATTATAGTTCTGGATGGGAACAGCCAATGGGTACTGAAAGCCACAGAAAACCACCCAGAGTTTAGGAAAGGAGGATCTGTAATTGCTGTGTGCAGGCAGCATTGCCATGTAGCGCCCTGCTCACTGCCTTTCAGGACCACCCAGAGTCCACACCATTTACGTATCGCTTTGATGAAAATGTGATATATGGAGTCTTAAATCACATAAACTGTATTCCACAGACAGCCATCTTTGAGGAGCATATTGTACCTTTTGTGCATATATGGTCTTTGGGGTTTTTCATAGGTCCATTTAGTTCAGTTCACTAGCAGGCACTATAGTGTGGTGAAAATATCAATATTCAAAAGACTTGAATATTGACACTGTCACCTGTTATCAAGCTAGTAGTTTCACTTCAAAGAGTTTCATAGACGCTAACAGATGATGCAAGTCTCTGGGGCCAGAGAATGGACTTCATATGTTTTCACCAGTATGTTTCATATGTTTCCCAGTCACTTGATAGAATAAAGAATGACCCATGGCATTACAGCAAGTACTCCTCACATGTGAGGGCTTTTGGATGAAGGCAATCTCAACCTCTTAAAGCCCAAAAATTTTACTATTAAACCAATGCAACCTTTACTCAAGAGGAAGACAGTATCTTAGTTATCCTTTATCCTCAATAGAAAGCAAATCTATCTGACATAGACAAAGACATTATATCTGTCTTACAGGACAATTTGACATATTAGTATATTGGAGAGAAACCTTCCCTCAGAAGATAGGCAGAGGTAAGAGAGCCTTGTTTCCTGACATTCCCGTAGAAAAGCCCCTCATTAGCCTTTTAAAAATCGATAAGCTCCCCCTTTTTGTATGATAGCCAGCATTTACCTATTGATTGTTCTATGGAATTGAATTAGAAATATTGCCAAATATTTTTAAAGAATAATATCTTGCAAGTAGAACCAGCAAGATGACTCAGAAGGTACAGCCACTTGCAGCACAAGCAAGCCTGGCATGTGAATTCAATCCATAGGATCCACACAGTTGAGGGAAAGAACTGACTCCTGAAGTTTGTCCTTTTGTTTCTATGTTCTCTGTGGCTTGTAGTACCTGCTTACACTTAGACATGCATTATACAAACACACACATGCACACACACAGTAATACAAATGATAAATAATAAGTGCTAAGTAATAAAAAAATTAAAGTTCTAGCTAGGTTTAAAAAAATTAAAACACACTCAGGTTCAAAATTCTGTTTTCTCTGACAGTAAGTAACAGAAACACTTATCTAAACTAGATTTGAATGTAAAGTATATGCATAGACCTTCCTGTTTCTCACACATGGAAACCTTTATATGTTTGGGAGTTTTAGATACAGATATAGATAGATAGAGATATATAAATATAGATGAAGGTAATTGCTAAGGTTTGATAAGTCACAACTATAATCCCAGGCCTTTCGAGGTTAAGGCAGGAAATTTGCTGTGAATTTGAGGCTATCATGGCTACAAAATGAAATTCTGTCTCAAGAAAAAGTTCTTTAATAACCCCTAGTACCCTAATATTTCTGTATAGAGTTTTCAGTCTTCCAGGCAGCTGTAGAGGAACTCAACTCTGCAATTCAGGAAAGTTGTGAGAGATGGACACCACATCCAATTTAAGTTTCCGGGAACCAAGTTAGCTGGAGGTCATTTTCGAAAATGGGGTGGAAAGGAATCCCAAGAGGGCCTGATTTATAAAATGAGGACACATGGGCCTTACTCACTCTGTCATTTGTAGACCTCAGAGGGGCTTGGGTTTGGCTCATTCCTCAGCTTGGCTATGTAGACAACTCAGGAATAGATTGTCACATGAAAAAGAGTGTTACCCATTCAAGGAATCACACCCACTCTCTGCCACTTCTTGGTATGTGTTGGTTTTGTTTTGTTTTACTTTGTTTTTAATGGTTTAGTTCTCAAAGGCCTGACTTTTATGGCCTCCAAATGATTATATGTCTAGGATCCTTTGATAACTGTACTGGTTATTTGTTCTCCAACTTGACATAAACCAAAGTCACCTAGCTCAGCAGAAATTCACTTGAGGAGTTGCTTCTGTCAAACTGGTTGTGGGCATGGCTGTGGGTTATATTCTTTACTAATAATTGTTGTGAGAGGTATAGGTGGTGTCACCCTTAGGCAGATGGCCCTGGATTGTTTAAGAAAACTGACTGAGGACAAGAAGTGAGAACAATCAGTCAGAACAAGCCAGGGAGCAACTTTGCTCTGTGGTCTCTGGTTCAGTTCCTCACTTCAGACCCCAGCTTTGAATTCCTGTCCTCACGTTCTGTAAGCTGTAAGAATGGTATAAGGCCTATCTTCTCTAAGTTGATTACGGTGGTTAATTTTGTAACCATAACAGAAATCAAACTCGAATAAAACAATTTCAGTCTAACTCAGAATAATTAGAATTTTGAAGATCATTATTTGGTAACCACATGGTGTGTTTGAGAAGAGCAGATGGGTATCCACTGTCTGAATGAGTCTTGGTTTGGCCTCTAGTTTATTTGAACACGTTTCTGGAACCTCCTGACTTTTTGATCTGTAGAATCTCACAGTGTGATGGCAGGGGATGACTTTTGAAGTCCCTTTTAGTTATATATATATATATATATATATATATATATATATATATATATATATATATATTCTCATTTAAGATTTGTCCATCTTAAGGGTGTAGTGAGAAGAAAATACCTAACCATCGCCCAGCTTCTGCTATCACCTCGTCCCCATTTACCTTGCTTGATGCCCCCATTGCAAAGTATCATGTACTGTCCTAAAGAAATGTGTGCCTCCATTTGTCAGTGTTAGTACATACTCTGTGACAGTTGGGTCACACAGTTCATTTCTCTTCACTCGGGTGACTCTAGCTCTAAAGGTCACCTTCCTGGGCAACCTGCCACATGTTGATATAAAGCAGAAGCCACAAATCTTCAGTTTAACCAGAAGGAAAGGAAAAAATACAATCATCTTCCAGTCCAGTCATTCTGAATCTTCTCCCAGCCTTAAAGGGAAGCTCAGAGATAAATTTCTTGAAGGGATTGTATAGGACACCTCAGTCAGATGAATAATACATTCAGCCATGAGGAGCACAATTTTAAAAGAACCTGGCATTTACAAAGTAGCTTTCGCTGGTGGAAAGAGTAAAGACTTAGAATATCCTGTCAGTTTGAAAAGAGGTTTCGTGTCACCCTATCAGGGCACACAAACTATCTGTTCAACTGCCAATTGATGAAAGCATTTATTAAAGGCAGCATAGGCAAATGCCAGTCTGAGGGATGGAAATGGCTAGAGAATTTATATTTAGACCTCTGGGAATGGAAAGGAGTAAGGGAGATTTCTGATTTGAGAGGAAATAAGATACAAAATTTGCTTGATATTGAAAAGGGAAGAGCATACATCTAAAAAGAATAATTACTTTTATTCATGGTTTTCATTTTTAATTCTTGATGCTTCTGGTTTTATGAAGGGACAGATGTGTTTTCTCTTCTACCACAACTAAATGCAACCTGTGTATACAGCAGATGTAAAGATCATTAGAACTGTAGAGAGACATTAGACTAACAGGGGGCCTCAGGACTCAGGCATGGCACAGGGTTGAGTTCTATGGGTTTTCTCGGTGATCATTTATTCTGAACTAAGAACAGAAGAATTTGCCCCACTCCCTGGGAAACATGAATGAATGTAAATCAGAGTGGATCATATGAAAATGGATTATATGAAAGCTTTTTCCTTCTAGTCAGCAAGGCTTACTAACAATATAAAAAGTTTTACACAACACTGCTCTCAACTAGCCAAACAAAACACAAACTCTATGGTTTTCCCTTTTGATGCCAGTAAAATCTGAATTAGAAAACTTGACCCTATACTTTCCCTACAAATTACGCTAAATAATGAGGTATGATCACAGCACATGAGGTTGTGTCACTGCTGAGATTTTTATAAACCCCATCAATGGAAGTTATGGCCAGCTTCTGCCTCTAAGTCATTAGAGAACTTATAAGCCTGGATTCCTTCTCAGCCCTGTGATGATGTGCTCTTGTTTGGTCTCATGAAGGTGCTGGCAGGTAGACCAAGTAGTTGATCAAAATGCTTGCCTCTATAATTAGAACCCACATGTATGAAACACCAGAGGGATGTGCTTATGGTCCTTTCTCCTCCTAATAACCATGAGGTTGCTGTCACCTTGGGCTTCCATGGAAACCTAATAGAATTTGTATTACTCCCTTTACATGGCTAGAAGAGGCAGACAATAGACCAATGTCTGAAAATCCCAACTAAATCAGATACATACATACATACATACATACATACATATATGTAACATTATACAGACTGGTTGTGCTTATGTATTCAGGATTCTGTAGCAGCATATTCATGAGAAAAAGAGACGATAAATTTGAAAGAGAGGAAGGGGGCATATGCAGGAGGGTTTGGAGGGAAAAAAGTGAAGTGGAGGAATGGTGAAATATTATATTGTGACACATGTGCGAAGGTCAGAGGCCAGTTGTATGGAGCAGATTCTCTTCTGCTACCTTTGCATACAGGGGTTAAATTCAAGCTCTTAGGTTTGCTCAGCAATACACATAAAAAAATGATGACCATATGCATGTAATCTCTCCATACGCATGTAGTTTCATACAGAAATAAGATAGCTACAGGGTAAGTTCTAGACCACATTATGCTCTACTAAGAAATGATATCAAAGCCTTCATACCTTGCAACTGTAAAAAAAAAAAAAATCACCACTTGCTTACTTTATGTCACCATTGTAGATGACTTTGACTCTTTTCCACATGATTTTTTTTTATATGGCCTAGGTTACAGGGTTAATATTTCCTAGGACATGCTAAGCTTTTGATAGAAAAAATAATTAACATTGTTATGAGACTTGTGTTTTCTATTAATACTGGAAAACAATGGATGTTTCTTCAAATGTATGTTTGCACTAGCCAAAGGAAACTGGGTGCTCAAGACTGAGAACAATGAGGTGTTAATATATAATTCTTTCCCCACACAAAAGGAAAGCAAATATTTAGCATACCAGCAGAGTTCACCAAAATGAATATATATGTATATATATATGTATATATATATATATATATATATATATACTTAAAACTGTTATGTTTTCCTCATTTCTTCAATGTTAGATCACATATCAAATACTATAAACCATGCTTCTTTTAAAGAATATATTTTTGTAATCTTAATTTCAATTTGCTTATGAATAAAACCCACAGAATTTTTCAAAAATGTCTTAGCAGAGAAATTTGGAGTGTATTTTTAATATCCTTAACTTCTTAAGCCTGGAAACTACATTTCAATTAATTCACAATGTGCTTAGTAATTTTCTGTTGTTTTAAAGTCAGCTTGTATGCCTTTTTAAATACATATTTTCATATGTACCTATATATAATTTTTCTTATACACATATGAAAATTCTGTAAATCTATAGATATAGATAGTTATCTTATCATACAATATCAACAACATTTTTAATATAACATTTTAAAAATATAAGTTGCAAACATAATAGGTTTATATCACTCTAACAAGTATATTATCATTTAGTACATTGTTTTATTATTATAATTAATTGTGTATTTTTTTCAGATACTGTTTTCTGGTTTAAAATATTGGTATAGAAACATGGACATCCAGGCAAGAAATTAAAATTATTTTCATACCATCAATCAAAGGCAACTATTTTACCAAAATGATCAGACCACTTAGAATTGAGTCATCTCAATTGATAAGCACGGCTGTAAGACTCTATTTATATCATCAGAAAAATCAATAGTATAAGGAAAATCTCTAAATTTCCTTCATGTCTTCTTCTTAGGTAGCAATCATCAAGCAAATTGATAATCTCTAAATCCAATATGTTTATAAACTTCTTTCTATGATGACAATCTATCTGCTTGGAGTGCTGAGAAATAAAACTACAAGTTGGACACAGAACACAATATGAAAGGAGCTGCTCTGCCAGTATTCCTTTCTTGAAGGAAGATTGTATTATTTGAACAAGATTTGGGAAAGGACTTTTCCCTGGGGGGCGGGGTGGGTGTCAACCAATAGTCAACTGCATAAAGCCACTATCCATGTACAGAAAGGAACATTTGTGAGTCAAAGAGGGAAATCCACGTTGGTAACAGTGAACCCTTGAAAAGAGTCCCACGTCAAGGAAAAACATTCCAACTGCAATTTAGGGAAAGTAAACTTGTGGGCAAAGTTTTGACCAAGTAAGCTGTCTTTTTGACCCATTTAGAAACCTTTTATCACTTCTTTCTTAGACCTGGCCATTGTTTTTTGAGGAGGTATACATTTATAGTTGCCCTATAGGAGGGCAACAATTCCCCTACTAGGTACAAATAAAATACCTAGTGTTAAGAGTTGGTTATCTTTATTGAAGTTTCTAGCCAATTGGGGATCCCAAATATTATAGACTAGTGCCATTGATCTTGATTACTCTCCAAATCTTGATGATCAGATCCTATTGCTGAAGACACCACAGACTTTAATCATAGAACATGCAGAAACCATGTTGGTACTGACCTGGAAGCATCATTTCTAATAACTAGCTTCTGTAGTGCTGGAAGTTGTTATGCATGCTACCAAAGGGAGGTAAAATCAGCAGTCTTATCACCTGTGAAAACCAGGAGCTATAATAATGACCATCTTAGAAAGCTATGTCTGCTGGCGTAATAACAACAAGAATATCAAGGGAGTAATCAAAATTTTGTTAGATTTAAGGCCTGCCCCACAAAATTGAACCCATAGTTGGCACTGTTAGTAGGCTCAAAACAGGTAGGCTTTAGGAGGAAACCTACAATTATTACTCTGCTAATGTTTCTGAAAAAAAAAAAAAAGTCAACAATCCATCTCTTCTGATAGTGGCCCAATCCTGCTGAGTGGTGGCAGAAGCATTTCTCAATTTCTGTTCAAGACTCTCTCTAGTTCCCATCACACTGGGTTCAGAATTTTAGCATATGACTCCCTAGTAATTGTGATGGATGAATGGCAGTGTTAGATATTCAGGATCCAATCAGAAGATTTCTACATAGATGAATCCATGCCAATGGACTCTAAACAGAGAGAAGGGTCATCAAAGTCTTCCTTCTGATGCCTAACCTTCCTTCGTTTTTGTCTGCATTCTGATCTTCCTCACATTTTCTGTTTCCTATTCTCCAATTCTGCAAATAAGTTGTGTGGGTTAAATGCAACAGAGCCAAGCAATTTGTTTCTGACCTATGTCATTAGTAGCAGTTTTCTTTGAGTTTATTTCTAAGCTAGTTGTCTTGTGATTTTGACAAATGTCCTAGGCTTGTCCTTGTAAGAAAAATGTTTGTGTGACAGTTTTTTTCCTAATGAAAGTCCTCATTTGTATCATCTTCACAGTTCAGAGCATAACAGTGATAGGTGACTGACAGAAGAAAAATAAAGTACATCAAATGTTTGTTTTTTGTTTTGTTTTGTTTTGTTTTGTTTTGTTTCACAAATATAACTGTTCCTGAGGTCCTGAGTTAGACTGGAAATGGAGTTTCTTTTTAAAAGGAAACTAACAACTTGAAGAAAGAAAAAATGAAAATGAATAAGCTTAAGAGGTTGAGAGTTAGGACATGGAAAGAACAGGTCAAAGATGACTGATGACTTAAGAAAGCTGGAAGAAACAGATTGCTGTAATTGGTTGGTTGATTTCTCAAACCATTGATAACATTGAAAGATGATCAAAATATCTCAATAGACATAATAACCTGCTTACTACAGAACCTGAAGAGACAGAATTCCAAATCTGTAATGCTGGTTTTATGCAACATAATTTTAATAGCAGTTACCTTAACTCCTAAAAGGAATGAACACCTTCTAATTTCCTATATGACTGTACTGACAACAGGAGATTGTTTTATTTTTCTCAATTTCTTGACAAAACAACATACTTATGGACAAGGAATCTGTAATCTATCTAACGAGTCTGGCTCAGAAAAAAATTAAATAGTATTCTGGGAAGTATGAAAGTAATATAAACTGCAAACACCATGCTATCTACTGCTGGCTTTTGTACCGCAGTAGCAGAGATGAGAAGTTATAAAGCCTAGAAAACAGCAAAGTTGAAATGAGACTGGCTTTCAGCAGTTATTGGTTCACTCAGTAAGTATATAGGAGATGGTACTCCACATTGATGAGAACAGTTTAATAGAAACCCTGATGGTGCCATTCCAGGGAAGATTGGAAGGAAATCGACTGGCCCTACAGTACAGGGTGTCTTGCATTTCACTGTGACCCACAAGGTTAGAGTCTAATTTATCCACATTTCACACAGAGTTTCTATTTATGCTCAGTAGAAACAGCAATTTTGAAGAATCTTACATTTCTCGTATCTCATTAGCATTTAATTTGTTTTCTGATATAACCAAGTAGGCATCAGATCATCTTGGATTTGAGTAAAATTGTGACAGGATAAATCAACAAGTTTTTTCAAAATAAATATGTCAGATATAATGGACTTACTTGATAAGTAATATAATCTCTTGCATTTTTTTCTAAAAACATGAAATCACACCCAGAAGTAATGATGAGTAAAGCTAACTTTAATGGAAGATGGACAAGGATAAGCATGATCTTAGGTACCATCGATAAACATCTCTCCAATGAAGATCCTCATTGGCAGCCTATAGGAGCCAGCAATGATCTTGTGTGCCAATTTATTTCTATAAAACATCCTATATAACGTGAATATACTTATATATGTTTCTTGCATAGAAATGTTACAATCACTATTTTGTACTGTTATATGGAAATTATGTTGCTTAGAAAAACTTGGGCAAGTCACTTTCTGACACTTAGTTTCTTCCCTTGCAATATGGAGGTGAAAGCTTTGCCCTCTGAGTGGTCTCAAGAAACAGATATGAACAATGAAGGCTATTTTGAAATTAATTCTCTCTGTTTCATAATGCCCCTCTGTTTTTCTGGTTCAGTAAATAAGGGTAGAATTCATTACAGAGGAAAGAGAAGACTAATAAGCAACTAAAACCGAGCTAGAGTTGAAACATTTTCACTCCAGAAAGGAGCAGTGCTGGAGCAAAGCACACATACACCTGACTCCCAAACCCACTGCTTTTCAGTCCAGCCAGAAATATTTGCACTTTTCCCTCAGTAACCTCAGTTTGACATTAGGCACTGAGGAATTTTGCACAAGCCTATACATTTATGAAAGTATGTAATACAGATATTTTATGTATGCTACATGCATATTATAATTACATACAATGTCTTATATATAAATATGAAATATATAAATGTATAGTCATAATACAACTATTAAATACATTTGTAAAAATTCTTAATCCCAACCTTGGGTTTCTACCCTGACTTTGACCATTCAGTTCCCAAATAAAAAACACACACAACATTTATTTTTATAATAAGCCTTAAACAACACAAGCTCTGGGAAGATATCTACCCTCTATGCTATTAAAATCTAGTTTCCATTGATAACCCCATTATCACTTACCATCTGGGCTGGTATTAGATCCAATTGGCCAGCTCTCAGGGCCATGTTTTCTTGACTCATAAGCCATGGTGACTTTCTCTTCCTCCTCACCTTCTTCTTTCCCTCCTGGTTCTCCTCCAACCACATACCTGGAAATCCTAAACCATGACTATGTCTCTTCTGTCCAGTTATTGGTTGTCAGCATCTTTACTTACCAATCAGAAATAACTTGAAGGCAAGGTTACATAGTGTCACTTGGGTTTATGTTCAGACTCTCTCATCTCTGAAGCAACCAGGTCTTGGGGGCCCACATTTAGAGTTACAATACACAGAAAAAGGATAAGCCTTAACTTACATTTTAATATGTTACTAGATCTTATATTTAAATAGAGAATATTCACCATATCTGTTTAGTTATGTCCTAGCAAAACTTTTAGAATTGAATTCGAAAATCCAAACTCATGAAGAAAAGAATGTATAAATAAAAGAAGTTTGAGTAGGGAATGTTCATTAATTGATTATTATTAATTTATTATCTGGCTTAGATGGACCAAAAATGCTGATCACTGGTGAAACACTGTAAAGGGCAATGAACAATATTGTGATACCTCCAAATTCCTAAAATATAAATAAATGGTGAAAGTCTAAATATGTAAAGCTGATAATAAAGGTAGAATAAAAATGAGGACATTTAGCCGGGCAGTGGTGGTGCACCCCTTTAATCCCAGCACTTGGGAGGCAGAGGGAGGTGGATTTCTGAGTTCGAGGCCAGCCTGGTCTACAGAGTGAGTTCCAGGACAGCCAAGGCTACACAGAGAAACCCTGTCTTGTAAAACAAAACAACAACAACAACAACAAAAAATGAGGACTTTTAAAAAGTTTGTTTGATATCCAGGTCTTTCTTAGATCATTTTTTAAATAGAAAACAATGAAAATTCTCAGGATATTATTATAATCAGATGATAGGGAGAGTAGCAAGACCCAAACAGCTATTGTCTAGGGGGTAATAATTCACAGTCTTGTGATAAACTTCAATATTTTCTTCATTCTCTTTTATGGAAACTGAGAGAACTTCCAGGAAAAAGCATTCTTCACTGGATTTGAGGCTAAATGAAAATATCTTGTAACTATGGGTTTCACAACAAGAGATGGTAGACCTATGTCCAATGAAGCCTAGAATCCGCAACGTACAACCTCCAATCATTGTTGATGCTCTAACAGAGAACAAAGAAGTAGTAGATACCTCATTAAAATATATCATAAAAATGACAGAACCAAAATGTATAGATGTATAAACATAGAGAAAAAAACAGAAAGAAGGAAACTACGTGAGAAAATAAATATAACAATAATAATATAATAATAATAAATAATCCCAGAAAAACCATGTGGCATTGCCATGAAGACACAAGAATATAAGTGTGTGTGTGTGTGTGTGTGTGTTTTGTGTGTATGTGTTTTGTGTGTGTGTGCACACATGTGCATGCACACAACATGCACTCGCACGCATTCTTCTATTTTGAAAAGAACAAGAAAAGGTGTTTACAAAATTAAAATATGATATCAAAAAGGAAAAACTTCAGTGCAAATATTGGAAGACAAAACATAAGTGCAAAACACTCTCAAAAAACTTAATGAAAAGATAATAAAGAGATGAAAGTTGTGTCTAAAAATGGCAATAACTACTGATAATTCCCACGGGAGCAGCATCCAAGTTGAAGATGCACTGAGGGCAGAGTGGAAGATACTGTCTAGTTGCCAGAGTATCTGGTAGTTCTAAGGCACTAACTCACCTTCAAATGCTCTTAAGTGCCTTGAATGAAATAGTAGGAAGTACTTCCGTGCACTGCAGAGTGAAAATTCAGAACTGAAGGTTAAACAGAAGATTCAAAAGCATTCAGAAAAATTAAAAAGATGACATACGAAGGGTGATGAAAGAGAGTGGCTTGGATCTCTCAAAAGCAGTTCTGGAAGGAGGTTTACAAGGAAAATACAAATTTGAGACTCTGATTAGGAAAGACTTTGGCTGTCACTTATTCTAATTTAAAGTGACAAATCAATAATAAACTGAAGATATTTTCATATATTCAAGACTTTCAAAAGCTATTTTCATTTCATGTTACTTAGGAACATCTAAAGGAACATAGTACAAGAAAGGATGGCTTTAGTATAGCCTTCCACTTGGGGATCAGGATTTCATCCATAAGAGAAGAGAGAAATGTAATAGACAGAGTGATAAATGACTCCAAGGAAACTGTGTCGTCAATACACAAGTGGACTGACAAACATATGAACACATCGAAATTATAGCAGTGCACAGAAGTCCTGTGCATCAAAGAAGACACAATTCCAGCACCGAGAATTGGAAGAGAGAGGGCACAAAGTCCCACACCCTAACCAAGAAGCTAGTTATCCCTGATAGCTTCAGAGAGGGGAAAAATTAGATTTTTTTTTTTTTGCAATGTAGTGAAACTGTGCACATTTGGCACATACTCCAGGGTAGGCTTCATGCTCATTAGTTAAACAACACAAAACACACTCTATGTCTTCCTGCCTGCCTGCCTCTGTGTGTGTGTGTGTGTGTGTGTGTGTGTGTGTGTGTGTGTGATGTTTGGGGTTTTTAGGAGAAAGAAAGAAGATGAAGGTAGGTGAGTAGGGAGGGGGCTAAGAATTGAGAGAAGTTTGGGTAGGGGAAAAGATTAAAGTGTATTATACAATGTTTAAATACAAAACCAAAATAGTAAATGACATAAAAGGAGGAGAAAATGAGGAAATAACCAAGGAAGAGAAAGAAATAGTAAAAGTTAAGACTTTCTTTTTTTTTAAGAGAAACTCTGATGCAGATGACAGACGACACCAGGAGCATAAAGACCAACTAGACAGAGTTTGACAGCTAGAATGCCACAACACAGGAGATTCCAGGAAAGCCTCCTGTACAGAATACAGGAAGTAACATAGAGCTGGTGTTTTTCAAATGATTAGTTAATAGAAAAATTAAAGTCAACAATGAGACACAATTACTAAACAAGGGGAAATGTTACTTACAGATGAAAAATAGTTGTCCTTTTCACATAACTTCACTGTGGATAATGATGTATAGACATAATCATGTACCCTGAATATTTCTAATCACCATCATGTAGTATTCCTAAATATGAGACAGGGAATAATGAGTACAGAAATCATCTCTGGAGCCCATTAAATAAATGAGAGTTATGTTCTCATAGCTGTGAAAAAACCTTTGAAAATAATCATCTTGAGAGAAGAATTTGTTTTTGCTCATTATTATAGGGAAAACAATATTTCTTGTAGGCAGATAATAAGATAGTGGTATCTCCATAGTCACTTCATCATATTTATTTAGACCAAGAAGCAAATATAATGGGTCTAAAAGTAGGATGGGCTATTACCGTGAAGGTTCAACCCTCAGCAAAGCATTTTCTCCAATAAGCCCCATCAACTAAAGACTCTATCCTTCCAAAGTCACCAACCATGGGAACCAACTATTCAACGCGTGCATCAATGGGAGACATTTGACATACAAACACAAGAGCTAAAGCCTTTGTCCTCAGTTGTGGAAAGTCAATGTATAATGTCTAAATAGGAAAAATCAAGAAATAAATTATTATGTTGGTTTGTTACTATTATTATTATTATTATTATTATTATTAGCAATTTCTATTATTACTAGATTCATTTGAGTAGAGAGAAGTTATGAAGTATAAGCTAAAACAACTGAAGGTTACCTCAGATATATTGAAAATGGGAAGTTTGGGCATTAGTATTTTTTATGAAACAAGCAGAGAAGCAGAGGTACTAATTCTCACATATAAAGATAAATTATTTAGATCATCATAAAATTCTTTCAGGGGCAATTGGGCTGGCTCATGTTAGAGAGGTATACAATATATATTCTTAAAGAACACTCATGAAATGGAAAGTTGGTACTTTGGTCCTGCTATTATAATGATTTTTAAAATGTTATTCCTAAATTCATGGTTACACATGTTCTTTCATCTACAATTTCATGATTACCTATTAACTATTTGGGTATTTAGGGCCAAACTCTTTTTCCTTTTATTAATAACTACTTATCAAGCTAATATGAAAGTTAACAGAAATCTGAGTCTGGTGACATATACTGCCATCCAGCCATATAATTTAGAAACTCTTTTTCCTTTTATTAATAACTACTTATCAAGCTAATATGAAAGTTAACAGAAATCTGAGTCTGGTGACATATACTGCCATCCAGCCTATAATTTAGAGGCTTTTGAATTAATATCAACTTCCTGGTGAAAACACAGAGTTAAAAGGAAATCATACAATGTTAGGTCGGATTTGGAAACACAGACTTTTAAAATCCCAGAACAAAAAGTGGCCTGTCTGTACCCTCAGAGCTACTGGGGACACCAGAGTGGCCAATGCAATGGCTACAGCTCAGCAACACTAATGACAGTTCACTAACCTGTGTGTGACTTGATTCCAGGAGTCTCTGCACACTAGGCCATTTTGGTGTCCAGGACAATTTAAATGGAAACACATTAAGTTAGGTGCCTGTTGTTCCAAAGAGAACATAATCACCAGTAACAAGAATGCTGTGAACTGATGAAATAGGGCATCATTAACAACGTGAGTGAAATCTGCCCAGGCCCAAGAAAACAGCTACTTACTCCCCAGCTAGCTCTTTTAGCTCATCTAAAGAATGTCATGACTTCCTTGTTCAGATTTACACCTATGTGTCTTATATGGCACATGGGATACCAAAGGTCAACTTGTACAGGAGTAAGAGTTTATCGAGGCTAATAGTCAAGCTCACAATGAAATACTCTCTCCAAGAGGGAAAACTTATAGGACTTAGGAAATAAACAGTTTCCAGGCTCAAGGAGCAAATGAAAGTATAAGGTTTCAGAAATTCATTTAAGAAAGTTACAAGCTTCACAAGGCCCCTCCCCTGGGTGACATAGGAGTAACAACTTTTGGGGAGACTCTGATCAGGGGTTCAGCCTGTAAGTTGTCCTGGAGCTCTGAGGCTGCAGCATTCTGAGCTCCTCCATGCTGTGTAGGCTGTTCTGTGATGGAATTGCCTGAGTCACCCTAACTCCTGTAAATAACCCCAAGAAACCCACTGGTTCACTACATTGTTCTTGTATAGAATCATTTCTTCAGTCTCTAATCAGTGCCTGATCAGGGTGAGGAGACATCTGTTCATATATCTTTAAAAAAAATACACGGCAGTGGCTATAATGTCTTGGTTGGATTTCTTGTGAAACATCCTTTGTTTTATTTAGAACTTTTCGATAATAAGCAACAGAAAAAGGTGAGCCTCAAAAAGATCTTAAAATGTAAAATTAAAAACAAAGAAGAGGAGAGGAGAGGAGAGGAGAGGAGAGGAGAGGAGAGGAGAGGAGAGGAGAGGAGAGGAGAGGAGAGGAGAGGAGAGAAGAGAAGAGAAGAGAAGAGAAGAGAAGAGAAGAGAAGAGAAGAGAAGAGAAGAGAAGAGAAGAGAAGAGAAGAGAAGAGAAAGAGGTTGAGCAAGAGGTGCCATGTCAATAAGGATGTGACTGAATGGGACTGTGATCAAAGAGACAGCCAGTCCCCAGGAAGGAGAACATACTTTTGTCTAGCCTGACTGTGGAATGCCAGGTCAAGCAACAGCCATATGAAAGTGGAAACTCTGGATCTATTTTCTCTTCCCTGCATTGGCTGAAGCACCAGGGTGTACCTTCTTAGGGCTCAGTGTGCTGTCCTTATGCCATTTCCCCTTCCATTGGTGCTAGCAGATGGAAGATCAGGATGAGCACTAGAGAATCCATTGGCTGTGGTCTCCACCACCAAAGCAGAGTCACTGGGGAAGAGCCACTAAGAAAAGGAGGGATTGTGATGATTGCTAAATAAGAGAAAGTGTCTACTATACTGTGTTAAATAGGCCCAAGCCACTGAATGCATTCTTGTTTCTCTTAAACAGAATCTCCTATAGTTTTAAAAACAACTGGTTTACATTAATACCTTCATATCAAACCAATAGTGAAATTTTTACTATCACTGTCACAGAGACATTGACAGAATATACTGTCTTTTTAAATATTAAAGGTGACACTCAATATAGATAAAATTTCAGATTTGTAGAATGCCCAAGGGAAAGACCATTTATCCTGTGATAAGAATCTCTTTGTTTGTGCTTCTCTGTGTGAACACTCAAATGCTAGAGGGATAGACAAGACTGAAATGGTTTGGGAATACTTTGTTGACTTTCTAGTTACAAGTTTGTTCTCATTAAAAGCTGCTGTGTAGTGTTGGTCTCTTAAGCTTACAGGTCATTAATAGTATTTGCTCTGTTTCTCAAGAATGGTAAGTCATTTCTTTTACCGAGAAGTGATGCAACAATATCTAGGGAAGACAGGAAAGATGTAAACCAGACAGAAAGGGGCACGGCAGGAAAAGATAAGGTGTGGCCTAACTTCTCCACATCAAAAATTGTGCATCACAATTTAATGGTTATATAATTCCTGTACCTTTATAGTTTTCAATCAAGAAATTTACTGAAACAGCAAATCATTTCCTATAACTGAGTGTCAAAAGGGGTCCGTGAAGTGTTTAGAAATAATGAAACAAGTTGGAAGTATAGGCACTACTAATGAGGTAAAGGGGAAAAAATCAAATGGACTTTGAAACAAAGGGCAATGAAAGCCATTTTAGGAAGCCTGTGCAGAGAAATTTTTAAATAGTTCATAGAACTACACGATGTGTCAGCATTTCTCATCAAGCTTGGGGATATTATGTGAAGTCTTCCTTCAAAGTTTCTGACTTGAAATTATAATTCATGTGTCACTTAGCACCCATTTCTCAGCACTGCGGATAGAGGTGGCTGACATTTTCTCTGTGCACTGTGACATCCACACATCCTTAGGTCACATAAAATTATGGGTGCCCCGAAATTATCTCAACTCACCTTTCATGTTGATAGAAATTCTGTCAAGTAAGGGTGCTTTATAATGAAGCACAGTTTTCAGTCTGTCTATGCTAGCTAAACCCTAATTACCTTAGGAACAAAGTATATGATAATATATTCTCTAAAAATAAATTATAAAATCATGAAGGATATAAGTATTCCTGCCTGGTAGGCAGCAAATACGAAGATTGATTCAGTCTAAGCATTGGCAACAATAAAACAGAGTACAGCTCCCGTGGAGCTGGGGATATATGCTAGAGTGGATCTAAGAGAGAGTAGTTAGTCTCGTGCTTATAATGTATTACGTCTAACAAGGGCAGATAAGGGCACATTCCACATACAGGCATTCTGTTCGATGACAAACCTAATACTGCCTAATTTTCACCTAAGGACATCATAAGTTTTTCAGTATATGGATATAGATCCTGTGATGGTCATGCAAAGGAGACATTGCAAACAACACATTCCTTAGAATGCTATTTCTGTCATCAAATGGCTCATGACTACACACATGTAGCTCAGTCCTCCAAACATGTCTGTAAGAATTATGAAATTGAAGCCCATAATTAGCTCCCTCATTGACACAATTCTCCCAACCCAGATTTAATTTCCAACATTTGCAGATATCTAATTGCCTCCAAATTACCTAACAGCACTCCTTTATTGGTGCTTAAACTCTTTTTTTTTTTCCCTTTTTGTTTATTTACAGTTCTGGGAAATGTAGATTTTTCCTTCATCCTCTACCCTTCCTTCCACAATGTATAAAATTCCTCCATCTTTCCAAGAAACTTACGGCATAATTTTAGTTAGATGAGTTATTAGTATCTACAACATGGTATTATGGTGAATGCTGGACAGGCTGCATATTATGATAATATAACTTTCCAAACTGGAACAACTTTTCAACACCTTGCTGTTGTGGAGTGCTATCTTTCATTGATAGTCTATGTTCTAATTCTCCAGTTTAAAAATGCATTAGAAAAGGGTCAAAAATCTCCTAGTACACAGTTTTTAGAAGCCCCCAATATTCCCAGACAACAGTGTCATTGCCCTCTACCACAGAAGTCCCATGACCCCAAAATCTATATTGAACTTTAACCTGAAGAGAATTCGTTCTCCTTTCCTGAGACTGTATGCACGAGTATCTCAGCTATCTATATGAGAGACTCATATCTGACTGATGAACCTCCTACGTTTAGAATTGACAATTCAAAGTCATTTTCCCCAAGTTCTGAAGGCATTTTTTTCTCCACTGTCCTCTTATTTAATCAGACTTTGTAAGGCCTTTGAACCGTTCTTGTTGTTGCTATTGGAATTCTCTTTGCAGACGTTCCATCTCCTTGGTCTACTACCCTCCAGTTGCTATTTTGGCCACAATCTGGAAACTCATATTCGGTGATTTAAAGTCAATTTCTTTAATTACCAATGATTGCTTACTTATTGGTTTCCTAGTTTCTCACTCTGAATTTTCTATAAATCAGGTGTTACACTTTGTAAATGGATTCTCTAGTTTTCTTAGGGTTACTGTAAAAATATTGTATCTTATGATTTAAATGAACCTAATTTGATCTATTTTTAAGCATTACTTTATCTTTCAAATGTTTTTGAACATGATTTCTTTGTATAACAGCCCTGGCTATCCTAGAACTCACCATGTAGACCAGGCTAGCCTCAAAACTCAGAGATTCGCCTGTCTCTCTACAAAGAGCTACAATTAAAGATACCCACAGCCTTTGTCTCTGTATTTCCTCCAGTGAGTATTTTGTTCCCCTTCTAAGAAGGAGGAGAAGAGACTGAAAAAATGACCATCCAGAGACTGCCCCACATGGGCATCCATCCCATATTCAGACACCAAACCCAGACACTGTTGTGGATGCCAAGAAGTGTTTGCTGACAGCAGCCTGACATAGCTGTCTCCTGAGAAGTTCTGCCAGAGCCTGACATATACAGAGGCAGATGCTTTCAGCCAACCATTGGACAGAGCAAAGCACAGGGTTCCCAAATAAGGATTAAGAGAAAGGACTGAAAGAGCTAAATGGATAAGAACAACAACAATATCAACCAACAGGACCCCTCCCCAAAACCCAAAGCTCCCAGGGACTAAACCACCAACCGAAGAGAACACGTGGAGGAACTCATGTATTCACCCGCATATGTAGCAGAGGAGACCTTGTTGAGCATCAGTGGGAGGAGAGGTTCTTGTTCCTGTGAAGGCTCGATGCCCTAGTGTAGGGGAATGCCAGGGTGGGGAGGCAGGAGTGGGTGGATGGGTGAAGGAACACGTCACAAAAGCAGGGAGAAAGGGATGGGATAGGGGCTTTGTGGAGGGGAAATGGGAAAAGAGGATAACATTTGAACTGTAAATAAATAAAATATCCAACAGAAAAAGGTGTCCACCACCACTGTCTGGCTCAAATGCTTTTAAATGAAATGTTATTCATATTTCTTTTAGATGTTTTTTTCTTAAATCTTAGTTGCAAGGTTGTTTTACATATCATCCGATGTTTTCAGATAGCTGGGTAGTGTTTTCTAAAGATTCACATACTGATGTGAAACTCCACTGTAAAGTACTAGGCAGGTAGAAGCTTAACTTAATTGAGGTGTCCATGTGAAACCGTTGGCAATGAATTAGGGTTTAAAAAAAGCCATTAAAGTGAGCTCTCCCAAGGCTGATTGCTATTGAATTAGTAAGCAGAGAAGTAAGAAGAGGAGACAGGGAAAATCTGCCTTCTGCCTTATGAGGTCATGTGGTCCTCACTCTGCACTGGATTCCTCTGTCAAAAAAAAAAAGAAAGAAAGAAAGAAAGAAAGAAAGGAAGGAAGGAAGGAAGGAAGGAAGGAAGGAAGGAAGGAAGGAAGAAAGAAAGAAAGAAAGAAAGAAAGAAAGAAAGAAAGAAAGAAAGAAAGAAAGAAAGAAAGAGAAAGAACCACCACTGGATGCAGTGTAAGTCATTTAAACCTCCATAATGATGATTCAAAAAAAATCCCTTAAGTTCTTTATAAAGTAACTTAATTTCACATGTTTTCCTATTACAATAAAAAGTAACAACATGTTCTATTATTTTTGTTAATGTGTCTATGTGTTTTTGGTATGTTATTTTACTTTTTCCCTAGTTTTCTTTTGTGGAAAACATTTTTCTTTCATATAATTTATTCTGATTATAGTGAATTCATTTCAAGACTGACTATGAGGAACATAGTAGAAAGGAATACTGTGCATAGTGAGCATGTGATCGGATGTCTACTGTCAAGACATTCATGTCTTCACATGCACAAGAACTCACCTCCTTTGAGAGCATCACCAGTCTTCACCTTAGCAGAGTGGGGACAGCAGCTTTCGTTCCCCACTAAGAGTTCTCAAACACCGTTGACTCTGATTGTAAATCATTACCAGAATTATTGGTAATAGTTTCAGTCCCCCACCTTTGTGCTTCCCGCCTTCGTTCTCTTCCTCATTTGGTTTAGTTATTCAAGTCATTGACAGTAATGCTAGGGACAAATAGCTGGCATTGAATAGAGTAAAAATACTTTGGCCCTCTTTCTCTCTCCTGCCATTCTCTGTCACCATAGAGCTCCTGGGAAAGCCATCTTGAGGAATGGGTTTATCCTTAATACTGGAAATCCATGCTTTGTGAAATGAAAAAAAAAAAAGGACAACAGTGATTTGCTTTAATGAGATTTGTTTCCCTTTCATTAATGATGATTAAAGCAATGAAGGAAATTACCCACACTCTAAAATGAGAGCAAAGCACCCTAGAATTTGCTATTAAATATCCAGTAATATGCAACCTGACCTTGGGCTGTTCACTCAGTATATCTGTGAAAATGAAGAGAATGTTATTGTCATTGAAAGAATATCTCTGCTCAGGAAAAACTGGAAAAGTGCACTTGTAAATATAATTCTGTGTCTCAACACATGATTTACACTTAAACAGCTGATGTTTAAACCCGCTCGCATGGAACTCAGGAATCAATGAAATTCTGTAATGATTAACATATCCAGTATCAACATCATGACCATCTCATCTTATGACAGAGTTTTTGATTCACAACCATAAGATTCAACCAGTGGAATCAAGCCAATACATTAAGGATAAATGTAATTGTATGGCTTTCACAGTCCTCATTTTTAGCCTCCAAAAACAGTGAGACTTTAAACTTTTATATAACAACATCTATTTCAGAGTTAATGATCTACAGATACATTTGACAATGGAAACAAAGACCAACTAATTTCAAAATAACCTTAGCAGGACTGATGCACATATGAACACAGAGACCATGATAGTATGCACAAGGCCTACACAGGTTCATGACAGTTCTGAGAAGACAAGTGTCCATGAGCTACCTCCCTGATGAAGAAACCATCTCCATTTTGTGCCTCAGGAATTATGTACTCTAATCTGAAAAACCTATGATGCGGCCTCCCAAGGCAGCTAGGCCAGGCCAACTCCATCATTCCCCGTAGCATACCACCTAGTTTATAATGTTTTTTGATAAGTGACCAGGTAGGATATTATAAGGATACAAATAAATGTAACCAAGTGTATAAATTCACAGATACAGAAGACGTAATCCATGGCACCCCCTGGGATTTCCAGGTATATTGTCTTCGATTTCTGGTATTTGGCACATCTGAGCTTAACATTCTTTTTAGGTTTATGCATATGTCATGATTCTGAGTTGGATTCCACAATGCCAACATCTTCATATGCTTCTATGTGATAAGACACTACAGTTCATACAGACATTCACTAATGAACGCAGAAGACTTAAGATTCAGGCATGTAGGAACATAGTATGTCCAGTTTCAGCCCATTCACTTTATCCACGGATGATGATTTCAATACACTATGGATTACTTTATTTGGTCCATACCTGCCATTATTGCATATGAAGTACCTAGGATTTTAGAGAAAAAAAATATATATATATACTTATTCCAATTTCTTCAGTATTGTGTTTTGACCCAGGTAGCTCTGAAAGATAATTACATTTTGCTTATTTTTCTCTTTCTATAGAAAACCCTTTTTAAAAATTCAAATATGAGCTGAATCTGTGCTCATAATAGAGGACAATGTCACATCATCTTCAGTGGCACCTGCGAGAATCTGATATGTGCTTTGCCCTAGACCTTTTATTTTGACCTTGTTAGGAATTCACAGATAAAGAATGCTCAGAGCCTTAGCAGAGATAAGAAAGCTTTCCACTCTGGTCGTAATGATATGATAAAATAGAACTCCAAGTCACATGTGGATGAATAGCCATAAAACCTCACGGAGCTTCTGCTTTCACGCTCGTGCCCTCAAAAGCTAAAAGGTAAGCCAAAGTCTATAGCAGTCAGGACTGAAATGTGTGGCCAATGTCTTGACCCACCCTGCCTCGATCTAAGAGAGTGTGCTCTGTCACTGAATACAGTAAATATGATGCATTGTGTTTTCCTATGTAACTAAGGTGAAAACTATTTAAAATTCATTAACTTTTCCCTGAACATGAGAACTGATATTTAAAAGATGACAAGGTAGCAAGATGAGTAAAATAATAGAATCTTCCTTTGCAAAGCTTGCTGAGTCTTTTCATTGTCCAGTAAACAAATTTTGAGGGCCCTCTTATTCTTGACTCTGTGATACAATAAATCTTATATTTCAGCTCTATTTAAAGTTCTTATGCTTCAGACCTGTGTTGTTCCATACAACAGCCACATACTACATAAAATTTAACGTCAATATGATTTTATATTTAATACTTTGGCCCAACTCACAACATTTCAAATACTCAGTAGGGCTGTGTAGACAACCATTATTATATCTGAAAGTTCGGATATACATAATTATGGACATTTATGTTGAATTGTGCACAACTCAATTCTAATTTTAAAGCAACAAAATGTTGTACTAAATTTAATGCCTTGCTAAATAGTTTAATTTTTTAATTTAAAAGAAGTAAAGGGAGAAACCATGGTTGGTAGATGCCACAAATGCATAGAATTTTGTCCTTAGGAAATAGAGAAGTCCACATGACTTCTTGGTACTGAGAAGAGGAGGTCTGTGAGACCTACCTTTGAATTCTGCATATAAACTAAGGAAATGTTTATTCTTCTGAAATGACTTTTCAAACAAGCTCTGATTCTTTTCTCAGCAGCTACTTATCCCAGGCTTTTACCAATAGGGATGAAGTCTCTGCAATTGTATATAAACTGAGAACGTACCAGTCTTTGCTGTGCATTCTTGCTGTGCCTTAGACCTTGTCTTACTCATCTTTTTTTAGTTAGGTATTTATTTCATTTACATTTCCGATGCTATCCCAAAAGTCCCCCACACACTCCCCCACTCACCTCCCCACCCACTCCCAATTCTTAGCACCGGTGTTCCTCCATACTGAGGCAGATAAAGTTTGCAAGATGAATGGAACTCTTTTTCCACTGATGGCCAACTAGGCCAGCTTCTGATATATATGCAGCTAGAGACACGAGCTCTGGGAGGTACTGGGTAGTTCATATTGTTATTCCACCTATAGGGTTGCAGATCCCTTTAGCTCCTTGAGTACTTTCTCTAGCTCCCCCACTGGGGGCCCTGTGATCCATCCAATACCTGACTGTGAGCATCCACTTCTGTGTTTGAAAGGCCCCGGCATAGTTTCACAAGAGACAGCTATATCTGGGTCCTTTCAGCAAAATTTTGCTAGTGTATGCAATGGTGTCAGTGTTTAGAAGCTGATTATGGGATGGATCCCTGGATATGGCAGTCTATAGATGGTCCATCCTTTCATCTCAACTTGAAACTGTGTTTCTGTAACCCCTTCCATGGGTGTTTTATTCCCAATTCTAAGAAGGGGCAAAGTGTCCCCACTTTGATCTTCATTCTTCTTGAGTTTCATGTGTTTAGCAAACTGTATTTTATATCTTGGGTATTCTAAGTTTCTGGGCTAATATCCACTTATCAATGAGAACATATTGTGCAAGTTCTATTGTGATTGGGTTACCTCACTCAAGATGATGCCCTCCAGGTCCATCCAGTTGCCTAGGAATTTCATGAATTCATTCTTTTTAATAGCTGAGTAGTACTCCATTGTGTAAATGTACCACATTTTCTGTATCCATTCCTCTGTTTAGGGGCATCTGGGTTCTTTCCAGCTTCTGGCTATTATAAATAACGTTGCTATGAACATAGTGGAGCATGTGTCCTTCTTACCTGTTGGAACATCTTCTGGATACATGCCCAGGAGAGGTATTGCGGGATCCTCTGGTAGTACTATGTCCAATTTTCTGAGGAACCTCCAGACTGATTTCCAGAGTGGCTGTACAAGCTTGCAGTCTCACCAACAATGGAGAATTGTTCCTCATTCTCCACATCCACGCCAGCATCTGCTGTCACCTGAATTTTTGATCTTAGCCATTCTGACTGGTGTGAGGTAGAATCTCAGGGTTGTTTTGATTTGCATTTCCCTGATGATTAAGGATGTTGAACATTTTTTCAGGTGCTTCTCAGCCATTCAGTATTCCTCAGGTGAGAATTCTTTGTTTAACTCTGAGCCCCATTTTTAATGGGGTTTTTTATTTTTAGGAGTCAACCTTCTTGAGTTCTTTATATATATTGGATATTATTCCCCTATCTGATTTAGGATAGGTAAAGATCCTTTCCCAATCTGTTGGTGGCCTTTTTCTCTTATTGATGGTGTCTTTTGCCTTGCAGAAGCTTTGCAATTTCATGAGGTCCCATTTGTTGATTCTCAATCTTACAGCACAAGCCATTGCTGTTCTATTCGGGAATTTTCCTCCTGTACCCATATCTTCCAGGCTTTTCCCTACTTTCTCCTCTATAAATTTCAGTGTCTCTGGTTTTACGTAGAGTTCCTTAATCCACTTAGATTTGACCTTAGTACAAGGAGATAGGAATGGATCAATTCGCATTCTTCTACATGATAACCACCAGTTTTGCCAGCACCATTTGTTGAAAATGTTGTCTTTTTTCAACTGGATGGTTTTAGCTCCCCTGTCAAAGATCAAGTGACCATAGGTGTGTGGGTTCATTTCTGGGTCTTCAATTCTGTTCCATTGGTCTACTTGTCTGTCACTATACCAGTACCATGCAGTTTTTATCACAATTGCTCTGTAGTAAAGCTTTAGGTCAGTCATGGTGATTCCACCAGAGGTTCTTTTATCCTTGAGAAGAGTTTTTGCTATCCTAGGTTTTTCGTTATTCCAGATGAATTTGCAGATTGCTCTTTCTAATTCTTGGAAGAATTGAGTTGGAATTTTGAAGGGAATTGCATTGAGTCTGTAGATTGCTTTTGGCAAGATAGCCATTTTTACTATATTGATCCTGCCAATTCATGAGCATGGGAGATCTTTCCATATTCTTAGATCATCTTTAATTTCTTTCTTCAGAGACTTGAAGTTCTTATCATACATATCTTTCACTTCCTTAGTTAGAGTCACACCAAGGTATTTTATATTATTTGTGACTATTGAGAAGAGTGTTGTTTCCCTAATTTCTTTCTCAGCCTGTTTATCCTTTGTGTACAGAAATGCCGTTGACTTGTTTGAGTTAATTTTATATCCAGCTACTTCATTGAAGCTGTTTATCAGGTTTAGCAGTTCTCTGGTGGAATTTTTAGGGTCACTTATGTATACTATCATATCATCTGCAAAAAGTGATATTTTGACTTTTTCCTTTCCAATTTATATCCCCTTGATCTCTTTTTGTTGTCAAATTACTCTGGCTAGGACTTCAAGTACAGTGTTGAATAGGTAAGGAGAAAGTGGGCAGCCTTGTCTAGTCCCTGATTTTAGTGGGATTGCTTCCAGCTTCTTACCATTTACTTTGATGTTGGCTACTGGTTTGCTGTAGATTGCTTTTAACATGTTTAGGTATGGGCCTTGAATTCCTGATCTTTCCCAGACTTTTATAATGAATGGGTGTTGGATCTTGTCAAATGCTTTCACCGCATCTAACAAGATGATCATGTGTTTTTTGTCTTTGAGTTTGTTTATATACTGGATTATGTTGTTGGATTTTCGTATATTGAACTATTCCTACATCTCTGGGATGAAACCTACTTGGTCAGGATGGATGACTGTTTCGATGTGTTCTTGGATTCGGTTAGCAAGAACTTTTTTGAGGATTTTTCCATCTATATTCATAAGGGAAATTGGTCTAAGTTCTCTATCTTTGATGGGTCTTTCTGTGGTTTAGGTATCAGAATAATTGTTGCTTCATAGAGTACCTTCTGCTTCTATATTGTGGAATAGTTTTTGAAGAACTGGGATTAGATCATCTTTGAAGGTCTGATAGGACTCTGCACTAAAGCCATCTGGTCCTGGGCTCTTTTTGGTTGGGAGACTATTAATAACTGCTTCTATTTCTTTAGGGGATATAGGACTGTTTAGATCATTAACCTGATATTGATTTAATTTTGGTACCTGGTATCTGTCTAGAAACTTGTCCATTTCATCCAGGTTCTCCAATTTTGTTGAGTATAGCCTTTTGTAGAAAGATCTGATGGTGTTTTGGATTTCTTCAGGATCTGTTGTTATGTCTCCCTTTTCGTTTCTGATTTTGTTAATTAGGATGTTGTCCCTGTGCCCTCTAGTGAGTCTGGCTAAGGGTTTATCTATCTTGTTGACTTTCTCAAAGAACCAGCTCCTCATTTGGTTGATTCTTTGAATAGTTCTTCTTGTTTTCACTTGGTTGATTTCACCCCTGAGTTTGATTATTTTCTGCTGTCTACTCTTCTTGGGTAATTTGCTTCCTTTTGTTTAGAGCTTTTAGGTGTGTTGTCAAGCTGCTAGTGTGTGCTCTCTCTAGTTTCTTTTTGGAGGCACTCAGAGCTATGAGTTTTTCTCTTAGAAATGCTTTCATTGTGTCCCATAAGTTTGGGTATGTTGTGGCTTCATTTTCATTAAACTCTAAAAAGTCCTTAATTTCTTTCTTTATTCCTTCCTTGGCCAAGGTATCATTGAGAAGAGTGTTGTTCAGTTTCCACATGAATGTTGGCTTTCTATTATTTATTTTGTTATTGAAGATCAGCCTTAATCCATGGTGATCTGATAGGATGCATGGGACAATTTCAGTAATTTTGTATCTTTTGAGGCTTGTTTTGTGACCAATTATGTGGTCAGTTTTGGAGAAGTTACCATGAGGTGCTGAGAAGAAGGTATATCCTTTTGTTTTAGGATAAAATGTTCTGTAGATATCTGTTAAGTCCATTTGTTTCATCACTTCTGTTAGATTCACTGTGTCCCTGTTTAGTTTCTGTTTCCATGATCTCTCCATTAATGAAAGTGGTGTGTTGAAGTCTCCCACTATTATTGTGTGAGGTGCAATGTGTGCTTTGAGCTTTACTAAAGTTTCTTTAATGAATGTGGCTGCCCTTGTATTTGGAGCATATATATTCAGAATTGAGAGTTCCTCTTTGAAGATTTTACCTTTGATGAGTATGAAGTGCCCCTCCTTGTCATTTTTGATGACTTTGGGTTGGAAGTTGATTTTACTAGATATTAGAATGGCTACTTCAGCTTGTTTCTTCAGACCTTTTGCTTGGAAAATTGTTTTCCAACCTTTCATTCTGAGTTAGTGTCTGTCTTTTTCCCTGAGATAGGTTTCCTGTAAGCAACAAAATGTTGGGTCCTGTTTGTGTAGCCATTCTGTTAGTCTACGTTTTTTTTATTGGGGAGTTGAGTCAATTGATATTAAGAGATATTAAGGAAAAGTAATTGTTGCTTCCTATTATTTTTGTTGTTAAAGTTGGCATTCTGTTCTTGTGGCTGTCTTCTTTTAGGTTTATTGAGGGATTACCTTCTTGCTTTTTCTAGGTCGTGGTTTCCGTCCTTGTATTGGTTTTTTTCTGTTATTATCCTTTGAAATGCTGGATTGGTGGAAAGATAATGTGTGAATTTGGTTCGGTCATAGAATATTTTGGTTTCTCCATCTACAGTAATTGAAAGTTTGGCTGGGTATAGTAGCCTGGGCTGGCATTTGTGTTCACTTAGTGTCTGTATAACATCTGTCCAGGATCTTCTGGTTTTCATAGTCTCTGGTGAAAAATCTGGTGTAATTCTGATAGGCTTGCCTTTATATGTTACTTGACCTTTTTTCCTTACTGCTTTTAATATTCTATCTTTATTTAGTGCATTTGTTGTTCTGATTATTATGTGTCAGGAGGAATTTCTTTTCTGGTCCAGTCTATTTGGAGTTCTGTAGGCTTCTTATATGTTCATGGGCATCTCTTTATTTAGGTTTGGGAAGTTTTCTTCTATAATTTTGTTGAAGATATTTGCTGGTCCTTTGAGTTGAAAATGTTCATTCTCATCTACTCCTATTATCCTTAGGTTTGGTCTTCTCATTGTGTCCTGGATTTCCTGGATGTTTTGAGTTAGGATCTGTTTGCATTTTGTATTTTCTTTGATTGTTGTGCCTACATTTTCTATGGAATCTTCTACACCTGAGTTTCTCTCTTCCATCTCTTGTATTCTGTTGCTGATGCTCGAAACTATGGTTCCAGATTTCTTTCCTAGGGTTTCTATCTCCAGCATTGCCTCACTTTGGGTTTTCTTTATTGTGTTTACTTCCCTTTTTTGGTCTAGTATGATTTTGTTCATTTCCATCATCTGTTTGGATGTGTTTTCCTGTTTTTCTATAAGGACTTGCAACTGTTTAGCAGTGTTCTCCTGCATTTCTTTAAGTGAGTTATTAAAGACCTTCTTGATGTCTTCTACCATAATCATGAGATATGCCTTTAAATCCGGGTCTAGGTTTTCGGGTGTGTTGGGGTGCCCCGGACAGGCTAAGGTGGGAGTACTGGGTTCTGATGATGGTGAGTTGTCTTGGTTTCTGTTAGTAAGATTCTTATGTCTGCCTTTTGCCATCTGGTAAACTCTGGAGTCAGTTGTTATAGTTGTCTCTGATTAGAGCTTGTTCCTCTCGTGATTCTGATATTCTCTACCGGCAGACCGGATCAGAGAACTCTCTGCCGGTTCAGTGGTCAGAGAACTCTCTGCAGGCAGGCTCTCCTCTTTCAGGGAAGGTGCACAGATATCTGGCATTCAGACTTGCCTCCTGGCAGAAGATAAAGGCCCGAAACAGGACCTGTCCCAGAAGCTGTTAGCTTCTGTAATCCACAATCTCACCTGTGCAGAGTAGTCTCGGTGGAGTCCGGGAGCCAAGATGTCTCCAGCAGATGTCTCCTCCTGCTGGAGGTAAAGCCCTCCCAGGCCCGGTGGACACCTATCCTCTGGCAGGGAAGGTGCCCGGATGTCTGGAGCCCGAAAAGGGGGCTGCCTCAGAAGCTCTGTGGCTCCTGCCTGTCCCAGATGTTGTTAGCTTCTGTAGTCCACACTCTCACATGTGCAGAGTAGTCTCGGTGGAGTCTGCGATCCAAGATGTCTCCCGCAGATGCTCAGGCCATTACTCATCTTTTTATGCCATAGCAGAGCATCCCTGAATAAACAGCTGATTCCTAGGCAAAATTTCATTTCTTGGAGTTCTGGAGCAGGAAATCCAACATCAAGGGGATGGAGTATGTTGAAACATCTTATGGTACATCTTGACATGATGAAGACAAGATAACTATGAAACAATGACTTTGTATTGCTCTTTACAAAGCACCATTATTCTCATCTCCCAGATTCCCCCAGCCATGAACTTCTTCAACACCATATTCCTTGTAAAATGTTCTCAACTTTAAATGCCATCAACATAGGAACTTTGGGATGAAGTTTTGAATACTTGAACTTTAAGAGAGCTGTTTGACTTGTAATATGTCTCTGGATGTTAGTTACCAGCTAAACACCTAGTTGTTGTGTAATACAATGCTTTACCCATTTGTTCAGCACATAATAGGCTTATTATTAAGTGCGGATAGTTTAGAAACTACAATGTTACTATGTGTAATTAAAATGTTCATTAGAATGTTTTTCAGTTCAAGGCTTAGGCACATGGAGTGCTCTGAGTTCAAGGCTAGCCTACTCCACATATTCAAATTCCTGTAAGCCTGGACTGCAGAGTAAAACCTTACCTCAAAACAAAAGCAAAACAAAAAACAAAAAAAAAACCCAAAAATCTGTGAAAATATAAAGTATAATGTATTTCTGTATATTAAAATATTAATATGTCATCTCTGCAACTTAGTTTGAAAACACCAAATTAGTATTTATGTTGGGAGTTTTGAGAAAATACATTTTAATAAGTAATAATCTAGGTAGTGGGAAAGTGACTCAATTGGCAAACTGCTCAGAAGAAATATTGTCTCAAAAATTAAGGTAGAGTACTACTGAGGAAGATATTGATCCTAAAACATGACACATACCTGTATAACTATGGGCACATATATGAACATATGTACATGAATACATGCATACATAAATACATACACAAACACACCTACATACATCGATACACACACATATATACCAGAGGGGAGGGTCACTAATATTTGCTTGATAATTATCCAAAATGTCTTCATAAATCATTTTTAACTAACTCTAATTCATACCATTAATAATTCCTATATCTCCCTTTTTCAATTTTGTCCATTCCACTGCATTGAAGCCCAGTCTTTATGAATGGGCATAGATGTCTGTGATAACTGCAACTGTCTGTACATTTGGTTAAATGTTTACATTTGATGTACTTTTCTTACCTCTATGATCCATAAATTCTCAGTGATGAATCTGGTTTAACTTCTTTCTAAATTGGTCACTAATTTCATGAGTAATGTTAACCCTAGCTAGTTTTCTTCCCTATACTAACAACAGTGCTACTTTATTGACTATAATTTTGCACTCCTTTGGTCCATCCAAGCTTCAAGCTCAGACATCCAAGTTATTCACAGTTAGAGACACCAGTTGTGCCAAGCCCTGTCACATACAACTTTGCTTTACACTTGCTGTCACTATAGCGGCTATGGCCATCTGCAGTTCACTCTTGCCTCTAAAATAGAACACACAAAGCATCAAATGTGTTTGTTAAAGGCAGATACACTCCCAACAGAGTCTTCTCAAAATAAAAGAAACTTTCAAAATACTAGCCTTGTCGCACTGTTGATGGAAATGTTCCCTACATGTTTTCGAAGAGTAGTTTCGAAATCCATACCTACGAATAGTTGGGAGTTTTGTTTCTGATGAGGTGGAGCATGAGCAGAGTTAGAAGGGGGAGAGGACAGGGGAAAATGAGCTAATTATATTTAACTTAAAATTAAAATGGAGAGAGATATAACTGCAAAACATAAATATATAGACATGTCTAGGTTTTTGGCATTGTGCTAAAAATAATAAAACAAGATTATCATGAGGGCTATTTGTTCAAAGTTTCACAAAAATGCTAAAATATAATTATGGCATTTTTGCTTTTAAACTAATTTCCATGTGTCATATGTACAAAAGAAGCTGTCGCTGAAACAAAAGTGGTCCGTGTTGAGTAGAATGTACTATCTTGGGTCTGTGGTGATTCTATAGATAACTGTCCTAATATGTGATAATATCCTAATATCTAGGATACTCGGTGCAGGAACATGATATGTGAGATAATTCCAGCTCTGTTTAAAAGTCAGTCATTTTATCCAGATAATTGTAGGATTTCTAAGGTCACTGAATAGATAAAGACAGACAGCATTTATGTATGGGAATTTGTGGGGTCATGTGTGAGTAGTATCAATCTTTCAGAGATACAGGATATTAAATGCACTGGATATAAAGTGATGTTCCAAGTACTGTGGGTTTTGTGTTTCATTCAGTGGGCACTTGACTTTAAACAAATGCTTCAGTAACCTTCCTAAGCCTTCTTTCCTTTCCCATCAAAGAGAATAATATTACTACCAAGCTCATTTGGGTATTTATCTTGTAACTTATTTTCTATATGTTCTTGTGGGTATAAATGTGAAGTAAAAAGAGACCTGTAGTATCAGAGAACTCATACCTTACCATAAGAGATTAAAAAGAAGAAGACACAATGGAAAAACATGAATTAAGATTTACAATAGTTCTTGGGCCCCATATCAGTTTGTGCACTCAGCTCATACCATAATACAGGCAGAGCAGTGATAACCCAAGTCAATTAGGGTGGAAGATAGATTGCCAGATGTGACCAGGAGAATATAACTCTTCCCCCACTGGCTTCTCTACTCATCTCCTGCTCACCTCATTTGTATTAGGCTATCCAGTTTTCATTCCTTTCCAGGATAACAGAGAGTTAAGTTTAGAATTTCATTACTGTTTGATTATTGACCATAAGAAGAGAAAATCGTGTTATATTAAAGTAAAGTATATACTTCCAACATTTAGTTACTTTTCTCTAAGTAAAGTACGTTTTTACCTCTCTTGGCCAAAACAAGCAAGCCTGCAAGGGCCAGACTGGCCTTCTGCACCAGTGTGAACTTTTAATATTGGCTTCTCTATCAGGAGCTTGCACCTCACTGAGGAGGTTAAATTGGTGTGGAAAGAAAGAGGCAGTTTAAAAGTGAGTATAAAAATTGTTAGAGTGGAAATAAAATATCAGGAATGTTACAGACCCAGGGATGTTTTTTACCTACTTTATATCATTATCTTGGATATAGGCAGAGTCTATAATTTCTCCAAATTTATCCTTCTATAGTCTTTCTGTCTCTGAAAAACAAGTCAAGTTTGCAGGACAGTCAATTTGAATGACTAAGACACATGAAACAAAAAGAAAAAAATATAATTGTATATATACATATGTATGTATATATGTGTGTATATATACATGTATATATATATACATATATATATATATATCTTCAGGTCAAAGTTTTCCATTTGTTCTTTATATTGGAAAATTTAAAGGCTAGCTATGTCGGTTTCATTTGAATTTATAGAGATTGTAAGTAGAAGAAGCTATTTCTAATATTTCCAACTTTAAAAAAAATCTACAGTTTTTTTTTTTCTTAAATAAAAAAGGCCTTTCTGGTAAAATTCAAAAACAAAACAAAACAAATATGCATAGGTAATGTACACTGAAGTGAATGGCACATCCTCCTGGAGACACATATATGTGGTGGTTGGTATTTGCTGTAGCCATAATCAATCATGTTCCAACCTCCATGCAAAATGCACGCCTCAGTAGTATAAAGTGGACATATTCCCTTTAAAGCAGAGTCCATGAACAAACAGATTGAGACTGTTTCAGTAATAGTGGCATGGAACACACTGCAGCCTATATTTTGGTAACTCTGGAGCAAAAACTAAAGGGACTGCTTTCTTTAACTCCATATTCCATAAAGATGATACAAAGATTTAATATGACTTTTTTCACTCACTTCTAAAGAGTATGTTGTAAATTCTCATGCCAGACAGTGGCTCTTTTTTTTTTAAAAATTAGGTATTTTCCTCGTTTACATTTTCAATGCTATCCCAAAGGACCCCATACCCACCCCCCCCCAATCCCCTACACACCCACTCCCCCTTTTTGGCCCTAGCGTTCCCCTGTACTGGGGCATATAAAGTTTGCAAGTCCAATGGGCCTCTCTTTGCAGTGATGGCCAATTAGGCCATCTTTTGATACATATGCAGCTAAAGACAAAAGCTCCCGGGTACTGGTTAGTTCATATTGTTGTTCCACCTATAGGGTTGCAGTTCCATTTAGCTCCTTGGGTAATTTCTCTAGCTCCTCCATTAGGGGCCGTATGACCCATCCAATAGCTGACTGTGATCATCCACTTCTGTGTTTGCTAGGCCACAGCATAGTCTCACAAGAGAGAGCTATATCTGGGTCCTTTCAGCGAAATCTTGCTAGTGCATGCAATGGTGTCAGCGTTTGGAAGCTGATTATGGGATGGATCCCTGCATATGGCAATCACTAGATGTTCCATCCTTTCGTCACAGCTCCAAATTTTGTCTCTGTAACTCCTTCTATGGGCGTTTTGTTCCCATTTCTAAGAAAGGGTAAAGTGTCCACACTTTGGTCTTCCTTCTTCTTGAATTTCATGCATTTGGCAAGTTGTATCATATCTTGGGTAGCCTAAGTTTCTGGGCTATTATCCACTTATCAGTGAGTACATATTGTGCCAGTTCCTTTGTAATTGGGTTACTTCACTCAGGATGATACCCTCCAGGTTCATCCATTTGCCTAGGAATTTCATAAATTCATTTTTTAATAGCTGAGTAGTATTCCATTGTGTAAATGTACCACATTTTCTGTATCCATTCCTCTGTTGAGGGGCATCTGGGTTCTTTCCAGCTTCTGGCTATTATAAACAAGGCTGCTATGAACATAGTGGAGCATGTGTTCTTCTTACCGGTTGGGACATCTTCTGGATATATGCCCAGAAGAGGTATTGCGGGATCCTCCGGTAGTACTATGTCCAATTTTCTGAGGAACAACCAGACTGATTTCCAGAGTGGTTGTACCAGCTTGCAATCCCACCAACAATGGAGGAGTGTTCCCCTTTCTCCACATCCTCGCCAGCATCTGCTGTCACCTGAGTTTTTGATCTTAGCCATTCTGACTGGAGTGAAGTGGAATCTCAGTGTTGTTTTGATTTGCATTTCCCTGATGATTAAGGATGTTGAACATTTTTTCAGGTGTTTCTCTGCCATTCGGTATTCCTCAGGTGAGAATTCTTTGTTCAGCTCTGAGCCCCATTTTTTAATGGGGTAATTTGATTTTCTGGAGTACACCTTTTTGAGTTCTTTATATATATTGGATATTAGTCCCCTATCTGATTTGGGATAGGCAAACATCCTTTCCCAACCTGTTGGTGGTCTTTTTGTCTTATTGACAGTGTCTTTTGCCTTGCAGAAGCTTTGCAATTTTATGAGGTCCCATTTATCGATTCTTGATCTTACAACACAAGCCATTGCTGTTCTATTCAGGAATTTTTCCCCTTTACCCATATCTTCGAGGCTTTTCCCTACTTTCTCCTCTATAAGTTTCAGTGTCTCTGGTTTTATGTGGAGTTCCTTAATCCACTTAGATTTGACCTTAGTACAAGGAGATAGAAATGGATCAATTCACATTCTTCTACATGATAACCACGAGTTGTGCCAGCACCATTTGTTGAAAATGCTGTCTTTTTTCTACTGGATGGTTTTAGCTCCCCTGTCAAAGATCAAGTGACCATAGGTGTGTGGGTTCAACTCTGGGTCTTCAATTCTGTTCCATTGGTCTACTTGTCTGTCACTATACCAGTACCATGAAGTTTTGATCACAATTGCTCTGTAGTACAGTTTTAGGTCCGGCATGGTGATTCCACCAGAGGTTCTTTTATCCTTGAGAAGAGTTTTTGCTATCCTCGGTTTTTTGTTATTCCAGATGAATCTGCCGATTGCCCTTTCTAATTTGTTGAAGAATTGAGTTGGAATTTTGATGGGGATTGCATTGAATCTGTAGATTGCTTTTGGCAAGATAGCCATTTTTACAATGTTGATCCTGCCAATCCATGAGCATGGGAGATCTTTCCATCTTCTGAGATCTTCTTTAATTTCTTTCTTCAGAGACTTGAAGTTCTTATCATACAGATCTTTCACTTCCTTAGTTAGAGTCACGCCAAGATATTTTATATTATTTGTGACTATTGAGAAGGGTGTTGTTTCCCTAATTTCTTTCTCAGCCTGTTTATTCTTTGTGTACTGAAAGGCCATTGACTTGTTTGAGTTAATTTTATATCCAGCTACTTCATTGAAGCTGTTTATCAGGCTTAGGAATTCTCTGGTGGAATTTTTAGGGTCACTTATATATACTATCATATCATCTGCAAAAAGTGATATTTTGCCTTCTTCCTTTCCAATTTGTATTCCCTTGATCTCCTTTTGTTGTCGAATTGCTCTGGCTAGGACTTCAAGTACAATGTTGAATAGGTACGGCGAGAGTGGACAGCCTTGTCTAGTCCCTGATTTTAGTGGGATTGCTTCCAGCTTCTCACCATTTACTTTGATGTTAGCTATTGGTTTGCTGTAGATTGCTTTTTTCATGTTTAGGTATGGGCCTTGAATTCCTGATCTTTCCAAGACTTTTATAATGAATGGGTGTTGGATTTTGTCAAATGCTTTCTCAGCATCTAATGAGATGATCATGTGGTTTTTGTCTTTGAGTTTGTTTATATACTGGATTACATTGATGGATTTCTGTATATTAAACCATCCCTGCATCCCTGGGATGAAGCCTACTTGGTCAGGATGGATGATTGTTTTGATGTGTTCTTGGATTCGGTTAGCAAGAACTTTATTGAGGATTTTTGCATCAATATTCATAAGGGAAATTGGTCTGAAGTTCTCTATCTTTGTTGGGTCTTTTTGTGGTTTAGGTATCAGAGTAATTGTGGCTTCATAGAATGAGTTGGGTAGAGTACCTTCCGTTTCTATTTTGTAAAATAGTTTGTGAAGAACTGGAATTAGGTCTTCTTTGAAGGTCTGATAGAACTCTGCACTAAACCCATCTCGTCCTGGGCTTTTTTTGGCTGGGAGACTATTAATAAACTGCTTCTATTTCTGTAGGGGATATGGGACTGTATAGATGGTCAACTTGATCCTGATTCAACTTTGGTACCTGGTATCTGTCCAGAAATTTGTCCATTTCGTCCAGGTTTTCCAGTTTTGTTGAGTATAGCCTTTTGTAAAAGGATCGGATGGTGTTTTGGATTTCTTCAGGATCTGTTGTTATGTCTCCCTTTTCATTTCTGATTTTGTTAATTAGGATTTTGTCCCTGTGCCCTGTAGTGAGTCTAGCTAAGGGTTTATCTATCTTTTTGATTTTCTCAAAGAACCAACTCCTCCTTTGGTTAATTCTTTGAATAGTTCTTCTTGTTTCCACTTGGTTGATTTCACCCCTGAGTTTGATTATTTCCTGCCTTCTACTCCTCTTGGGTGAATTTGCTTCCTTTTCTTCTAGACCTTTTAGGTGTGTTGTCAAGCTGCTAATGTGTGCTCTCTCTAGTTTCTTTTTGGAGGCACTCAGAGCTATGAGTTTTCCTCTTAGGAATGCTTTCATTGTGTCCCATAAGTTTGGGTATGTTGTGGCTTCATTTTCATTAAACTCCAAAAAGTCCTTAATTTCTTTCTTTATTCCTTTCTTGACCAAGGTATCATTGAGAAGAGTGTTGTTCAGTTTCCACATGAATGTTGGCATTCTATTATTTATTTTGTTATTGAAGATCAGCCTTTGTCCATGGTGATCTGATAGGATGCATGGGAAAATTTCAATATTTTTATATCTGTTGAGGCTTGTTTTGTGACCAATTATGTGGTCAATTTTAGAGAAGGTACCATGAGGTGCTGAGAAGAAGGTATATCCTTTTGTTTTAGGATAAAATGTTCTGTAGATATCTGTTAAGTCCATTTGTTTCATCACTTCTGTTAGTTTCACTGTGTCCCTGTTTAGTTTCTGTTTCCATGATCTGTCCATTGGTGAAAGTGGTGTGTTGAAGTCTCCCACTATTATTGTGTGAGGTGCAATGTGTGCTTTGAGCTTTACTAAAGTTTCTTTAATGAATGTGGCTGCCCTTGTATTTGGAGCATAGATATTCAGAATTGAGAGTTCCTCTTGGAGGATTTTACCTTTGATGAGTATGAAGTGCCCCTCCTTGGCTCTTTTGATGACTTTGGGTTGGAAGTCAATTTTATCAGATATTAGGATGGCTACTCCAGCTTGTTTCTTCAGACCATTTGCTTGGAAAATTGTTTTCCAGCCTTTCATTCTGAGGTAGTGTCTATCTTTTTCTCTGAGATGAGTTTCCTGTAAGCAGCAAAATGGTGGGTCTTGTTTGTGTAGCCAGTTTGTTAGTCTATGTCTTTTTATTGGGGAGTTGAGACCATTGATATTAAGAGATATTAAGGAAAAGTAATTGTTGCTTCCTGTTATTTTTGTTGTTAAAGTTGGCATTCTGTTCTTGTGGCTGTCTTCTTTTAGTTTTGTTGAGGGATTATCTTCTTGTTTTTTCTAGGGCGTGGTTCCCATCCTTGTATTGTTTTTTTTTTTTTTTCTGTTATTATCCTTTGAGGGGCTGGATTCGTGGAGAGATAATGGGTGAATTTAGTTTTGTCGTGGAATACTTTGGTTTCTCCATCTATGGTAATTGAGAGTTTGGCTGGGTATAGTAGCCTGGGCTGGCATTTGTGTTCTCTTAGTGTCTGTATAACATCTGTCCAGGCTCTTCTGGCTTTCATAGTCTCTGGTGAAAAATCTGGTGCAATTCTGATAGGCTTGCCTTTATATGTTACTTGACCTTTTTCCTGTACTGCTTTTAGTATTCTATCTTTATTTAGTGCATTTGATGTTCTGATTATTATGTGTCGGGAGGAATTTCTTTTCTGGTCCAGTCTATTTGGAGTTCTGTAGGCTTCTTATATGTTCATGGGCATCTCTTTAGATTTGGGAAGTTTTCTTCAATAATTTTGTTTAAGATGTTTGCGGGTCCTTTGAATTGAAAATCTTCATTCTCATCCACTCCTATTATCCGTAGGTTTGGTCTTCTCATTGTGTCCTGGATTTCCTGGATGTTTTGAGTTAGGATATTTTTGCATTTTCCATTTTCTTTGATTGTTGTGCCGATGTTCTCTATGGAATCTTCTGCACCTGAGATTCTCTCTTCCATCTCTTGTATTCTGTTGCTGATGCTGGCATCTATGTTTCCAGATTTTTTCCCTAGGGTTTCTATCTCTAGCGTTGCCTCACTTTGGGTTTTCTTTATTGTGTCTACTTCCCTTTTTAGGTCTATTATGATTTTGTTCATTTCCATCACCTGTTTGGATGTGTTTTCCTGTTTTTCTATAAGGACTTCTACCTGTTTGGTTGTGTTTTCCTGATTTTCTTTAAGGACTTGTAACTCTTTAGCAGTGTTCTCCTGTATTTCTTTAAGTGAGTTATTAAATTCCTTCTTTATGTCCTCTACCATCATCATGAGATATGCTTTTAAATCCAGGTCAGGTGTGTTAGGGTGCCCTGGACTGGGCGAAGTGGGCGTTCTGGGTTCTGATGATGGTGAGTGGTCTTGGTTTCTGTTAGTAGGATTCTTACGTTTACCTTTCGCCATCTGGCAATTTCTGGAGTTACTTGTTATAGTTGTCTTTGTTTAGAGATTTTCCCTCTGTTGATTTTGTTACCCTCTATCAGCAGACGTGGGAGACTAGCTCTCTCCTCTGAGTTTCAGTGGTCAGAGAAGTCTCTGCAGGCAAGCTCTCCTCTTTCAGGGAAGGTGCACAGTTATCTGGTGTTTGGACCTCCTCCAGCCTGAAGATGAAGGCCCAAAACAGGATCTTTCCCAGAAGCTGTGTTGCTTTGGCCAGGAAGGTGGCCAGTTGTCTGGAGCCGAAGATGGCACCCCCTCAGAAGCTCTGTGGCTCTTGCCTGTCTTAGAAATGGCTGACCTCTGTATTCCACACTGTCACCTGTGCAGCCTGCCCTCCGAGGAGTCCAGGAGCCAAGGAGGCTCCCGCCGGGGCCCGAGGCAGAAACCTCTCGGGCCGGTCGGACCCCTGTGCTCTCACCAGGAAGGTGGCCGGTTGTCTGGAGCTGAAGATGGCGCCGCCTCACCAGTCAGTGGCTCTTGATTGTAAATCTATATGTATATTTCTTGAGAGGAGCAACTTGACTTTATTGATAATTTCGATATTAGAATCAGTCATTGTATTGGTAACATATATTCAATGAATAAACGAACAAGTGAATGCAGGAAGCTAAAGATGCAAAATAATCAATGAAGTCATGGAAATCGTTCTCTTTAGTTTAAATGATCATCCATATGCCCTGGGTTTGTGTCAAACTGTCTATCACTCCATGTCGTTTTATATGCATCAGAGATTATGTTATCTACACGTTAAACCTGAACATGAACACACAAAGCCTTCTCTGCCTGCGTTCTCATGACCATGTGATAAAGCCTGACAGTGCCTCCTGGAGGTTGACTTTGATCTGGACCCAACAAAGGGTCAAGCTTCTGGGAAGCTCTGCGAGGGACCACCCAGATTGGATTAATTTCAGGCAGACACAAGAAGCATCTTTCTGGTGGCATTAACTGAAGCAGATGGCCCACCATGATCATGGTGGCAATTTTCCTTTGTGGCCAATATAAAAGGAATGCCGAGAGCAAACCTTTACTTTTTACTAGCTTGCCTTTGTGTTTCATTGACAAGATTATCCACCCACCTTTAAGAGTTCTTCTTCCCCACTGCTGTCACGGCCATCCTTGGCTACCTGTGCCATGGACTTCTTGCTCACAGACCCTACCTGCCCTTGTGGGTGGGAGGTGAGGTGGTATGGAATCAACTACGCAGACACTGATAGCATGAGAAATGCGGCAGCTCCATTGGCCCAATAAAGCATCCCTTCTGAACAGCAGTTCCCAGTTGGCTGGCATTGCATGCGTCAGTAATCCTGGGTCTCTCAGGCAGTCTTCAATTAGGTCCTTCTGCATAAGCTGCCTTAGTGGCTGCAAACTACCACCACCTGGGGTTTTGGAGAGGTGACCACCGTGGTTCCTCCTACAGGCAGCCCACTCCCTCATCCTTCAGATGGCCTGAAAAAACTGTGGCTCTCTATACATCCTCCATATCATCATTGTCCTATTGGACTGCTGAGGCAGCTAACTTGTGGACCAGGCAGCTTCTTGTTGTTAACCTCTCCAGTGCAAAGATGGCTATTGATGGACTACAGAGACCTGTATCCTGCAAGCAAATCTAAAACATCCCATTTAATATGCACTCATTCTATTGCTTCTGTTATTTTTAAAGAACCTCAACATCTCCATTTACTGGAGATGCTTTCCCATTTCCTGAAGATGAACTTACAGTTGTCAGCTGTTTGATGTAGGTTTAGGGACTTTAACTCTTGTCCTCTAAAAAAGCTATGAGTGTTCTTTAATATCAAACCCATCTCTCCAGCCCTGTTATGAAAAAAAAAAACTGAAGAAAAATAACAACTTAATTCCCTTGATAATTCTTCACTTGTTGAAGGTGGTCAATGGTCATTATACCTAGCAGGTTATATTTTGCCAGTTCCAGGCTACTGAGGGTGAAGGCCTGTTAAATGCATTGTTCACAAGCATTTAGCAACTCAGGACTTTGTGTCCATATCATGTTGGGTCATACTGGGGTAAAAACTAGTACAACCACAACCTCAGAAATAACACTCAAAGAACATTGTATTTAATTTCTTCATCTTTCTGTCCTAGGCTATCTTTCCCTGGGTGTCTCACATTGTTAGGGAAAACAGTAAGAGATTAGAAAATTAAAGAGAATGTAGCTAAGTCAGCCTTTCTAAAAATTTGGTAGCATTCCTTTGGAAAGGAAGAAAAACCAGAATAAATTCCTATGTGAGCAAGATAACGGACTACTTGGGAATCAAAATAGCAAAATATATAGAAATGCCTCATAATATTATAATCCCAGAGGAAAGAATCTATTTACATAAAGACATCTGGTGATTTATTTATAGAAGAAAAACTTCTGGAAAATTCTATTCTCACTGTTTTAGCCCACATATGCTTTCCCTGGGGGTGTTTACACTTGTCATGTGGTTTCTAGTCCTAAATCAGAGATCTCTCTTTGTGGTCTTTTGTGAAAATAAAATTCATGATAGTAAGGTTGATTTTCATTTCTGAAAATAGCCACTACTTCAATGACTAAGTGGAGAGTTTTGTAAGCTTTTTCCTTCTTAATAGCTACCAGGAAAGGCACATCTGAAAAGCCTAGGATATAAGCTGATTTGACTGGATCAACATCCAAGACTAAGCAGCCCTGCTGTAGATGTAGATACATATACCTCATATTCCAGAGGAAGCCAGAGAACAAAGAATAACACTCTTGGCAAATAGGAGGCAGGGGAACTAGGAGGTGAAGGCAAATGTGTATTTAATATACACAATGCTGAGAATTTTCATTTTGCAATAAAAGCAAGACATTATAAAATATATCAAATTTTTTACGCTAAAGGCATTCTAAAACTATAAAACGTTATTTATGGTAACATTCCCCAATAAATTATCGAGTTACCTCAGCAAGAGAACACAGTCTGCATTTTTTACAAAACACACACCCACACACACACACATCTTTCCCCATTGCTTTTTTTTTTCTTTTATTAGATATTATCTTTATTTACGTTTCAAATGTTATCCCCTTTCTGACTCTCCCCTCTGGAAACCCTCTATTCCTTCCCCAATCCTCCTGCCTCTATAAGGGTGTTCCCCAACCCTTGCCTTCCTGCCCTGGCATGCCCCTCCATTGCTTTTTAAGACAAAGTCTCATTATGTAGCTGTTACTGGCCTGGGACTATATACCATTCTAGCCTCAACTACACAGACACCTGTCTGCCTCTACCTTCCTGAATGCTGATATCCATTTTTCTGTCTTCTGGAACAATCCACACATTGAACAAGTTAAAGGGAATTAATAGAGAAATCCAGCCAGAACCATGAGCTGCATGTTACGTTTTGAGGATAAATATATTGCAAGGGAGTTTCAGAAGATGCAAGAGAAAGCTACCTGCTGAAGGTGTAAAACACAACTTGTAGATTCTCTGTGAGGGTGTGGTCCTGTAGATCATTGGTTCTTAATCCTCTCAACCATGGCTCCAACCCTTTAACGCAATGCTTCATGTTGTGGTGACCCACAACCATAAAATTACTTTCATCGCTACTTCATAACTAAGTTTTTACTGTTATGAGTCCTAATGTAAATGTCTGATATGCAGGATTCCTGACATACAACCCCTGTGAAAGGTTTGGTGGATACCCAACAGGGTCATGCCCCACAGGTTGAGAACCACTGCTGTTGCTTTTTGAATCTTCAAACGCATATTCTGTATTCCTGGGAATTTCAAATGTTTTTCCTGTCCATAGCAGACTGATCTTGATACTACTATGTTTCTTTCTTTTGAAACTCTACCAAAGAGAATGCTAATCTTTCAAATTCCATAAGGTTAAATAGATGTGCAAGTACATTCTGAAGCTGGAATGTTGAAGGACAGATTGTCTCTGCCCCAAAGAACAGCCCATGGGAACATTAGAAACAAGATGACAGACACTTGAGACAATGAAGTCTCGCTGTGCTCACTGGTGACTTAGAAAGTTGGTAAACAAAGATATTTCAGATGTAGATGTGGCATAGGTGTTCAGCCATTGTGGGTGAACCTTGGTGAAGGAAGGAATATGAATCTGAAAAACAGTGACTGAGGTCAACAGAAAGAAGAACTGGATGCAGCTGAGAGGACGTCAGAAGTTTCTAGGGCTCAGCTCATGTAGCAAGATACAGAAGAGCCTAGGAGTCTGAATACGAAAGTAAAGGTAGGTCAAACCACAAACAGGAAACAGGTGAGAATTGAATATCCTGTCTGCTCGAAGACCGGATGTTTCTAGGAATTTTAAGCCTGAGTATAAACGGTGGAGTCGATTTATATTAGCTGGTTTAGAGAATATTTCCTTTTAATAAAATGTTTTGATTGGGTGGCTAAGCATCCTCACGACATAGGGCACGGGGAAGAAATTATGCTACCCCGAAACATCGTCAGTGGAACTGATTATCAGGTTGAAGTTCGGAAAAAGGTGTGGGGATGGTGGGGGAGCCCTGTACACTTCAGTTGCCTTAGAATCCATTTGAAGATGATTTGCTGTTACTAATGTTTCCAAGCTCATCCTCCTCCAAACCGAGGTCCCTACAGTACCGAAGGTCACTGTTCTAAGGTATCAGAGTCAAACTCACACTGTTGTCTTTATGTTCCAGCTCTGAAGGTGTCATTGCAATAGGCCATGAATTATAAGCCATGGAATGAAAAGAAATGTACATATATGATAGTAGGAAATAATAATAATTTGGTTATTTTTTAAAATTACTCATTGGTCTCAAAAAAAGGAAAATTTTGACAGATTAGAATTACAGATAGAGGTTTTTAAACATAGCAACACACTGTTCTTCACTCCCATTTATTTTTCTGCAATGATAAGATTTAATTTTTAATTAATTAATTAATTAATTACATCCCAAATGCTGTCCCTGCCGCCCCCTGCAGAGTTTTTCCCCGACCCCCCTTCCACTCTGAGAGGGCAGCCCTCCCACATATCCCCCCACCTTGGTGCATGACGTCTCTGCAGGATTAGGCATATCCGCTCCCACTGAAGCCATACAAGGCAGCCCTCTGCTACACATGTGTCAGGGGCCTCTGACCATCCAATGTATGCTCTTTTGTTGGTACCTCAGTTTCTGGGAGCTCCTAGAGGTCCAGGTTAGTTGACACTGTTGGTCTTCTTGTGGGGTTGCCTTCTCCTTGCTGGCCCTAAGTCCTTCCCCTAGGTCTTCTATCAGGGTCCCCAACCTCCATCAAATGTTTGTCTGTGATTGTCTGCATCAGTCTCAGTCCGCTGCTGGGTAGAGCCTCTGAGAGGGCTGCTACACTAGGCTCCTGTCTGTACATACAACATAGCCTCATTAATAGTGTGAGAGATTTGTGACTACCCATGGGATGGGTCTCACAGATTGGCCATTCCTTCGTTTTCTGATCAGTCTTTATCCCTGAATTTCTTTTAGACAGGACCAATTTTACGTCAAAAGTCCTCAAAATTTTAGGTCCCCATCCCTCCACTAGAGGTCCTGTCTAGCTACTGAAGGTGATCTCTTCAGGTTACTTATCACCACTGTCAGGAAAGATTTCATTTTGAATGGATAAGCCATATTCCATCCATACACACACACACACACACACACACACACACACACACACACACACACACACACACATATACAATTATACCAGTTTCATTGCTTCTCCTAATTTTATTTTTATATAAATATACAAATAATAAAAAAGTATCTATCCACACTAATCAAGAGTCATGATCAGAAGTAAAGTATGGGACACACCTATAATTCCTGGCTTTGGGCATTCCATAATGTCTCTGAACCTCCTCAAGTCTCTATACATGGACAGACAGACAGACTGCTACATACAAACCTCCTTGTAGGTACATTTTGACTCTACCTCTTGACAGAGGCAGCTCTGTGCCAGAATCTATTTTTACATTGATTCCCACACCACTACAAACTTCTACAACACTCAGCAGGGGCCGGGCACTCATATCCGTGCCTGGGGAGTCACTCAGGGAACAAACAATCTGAATCATCCCACACAGTGGCTCAGGGGCCATCTCTGAAGGTCTCCTCTTTGCAGCTAGCCTTAGATCTGCTTTGACTAGCCCACAGCCAGCAGATGAAAAGACAGGCCTTGGAGTGAGCCTGCTGTAGCTTAACCCTTGGAGGTAAATTCAGCCTTGGATAACAGATTTTTTTTCCATGGAGGCAATATAGATAAAGTCTAGGTCAATTTTCCTTAAAGGCACAGTCCACTCACAACTGTCCCAACTTCCTTTCTCCTACACTCAAATACTAAAAGACCCATGCCTGGACAGCTTGAGATAAAACTTCCCTCTGCTAATCACATGTTTGTGCTTGCAAATGGTAAGCCATGTTAACCACAAACCTCCTGTACTCACAAGACACTGGAATTCCTCCTCTTCATCCCTTCTGACTTTTAGTAAATTGTAAGTTTAGTGGGCATTATGGCTAATATTTATTGTCAGCTCGACAAAGATCCGTGATTATATAGGTGACAAGCCTCTAGGCATGTCTTCGAGAGAGTTTCTAGGCTGGGTTAATTAAGTTGGGAGGACTCATTCTCTTCTCAGGTGGCATCGATCCATGGGGCTGCATTCCCAGACTAAAATAAAAAGAGAAAGCACACAGAGACTCAGCCTGAATCCCACTCTGCTGACCAATGGCAAATATAATGAGATCAGGTGCCTCTTGTTCCTGCCACCGTTTCTCTCTGCCATGATGAACTACACTCACCTCTGAGCCAAAATAAACTCAGTTGCCCTTATCAGGTGTTTCATCAAATGATAAAAGTCACTAAAATGACCCAGCCAACCTCTCTTTCGGTCAGTCTGCATACCTCTATATTTTTTCATGATGGCTCCTGGATAAGAGATCCACTGTTATTTGCATTGAAAACCTCAATCACAAAAGAACACACACGGTATGTACTCAGGAATAAGTGGATATTAACCTAAAAGTTAGGAATACCCAAGATTCAATTCACAGACCATATGAAGCCTAAGAAGAAGGAAGACCAAAATGTGGATGCTTCAGTGCTTCTTAGAAGGGGGAACAAAATACTCACAAGAGGAAATAGGGAGACAAAGTGTGGAGCAGAGACTGAAGGAAAGGCCATCCAGAGACTGCCCCACCTGGGGATTCATCCCATATACAGTCACCAAACCCAGACACTATTGTGGATGCTGGGAAGTGCTTGCTGACAGGAGTCTGATATGACTGTCTGCTGAGAGGCTCTGCCAGAGCCTGACAAATACAGAGGCAGATGCTCACAGCCATTGGACTGAGCACAGGGGTCCCTGGTGGAGGAGTTGGAGAAGGAACTGAAGGAGATGAGGTGTTGCAGCCCCATGGAAGGAGTAACAGTGTTAACAGGCCAGACCCGCCGGGACTGAACCACCAACCAAAGAATACACATGGAGGGACCTGTGGCACTGGCCACATAGGTTGCAAAGGATGGCCTTGTTGGATATCTGTGAGAGGAGAGACCCTTGGGCCTGAGGGTGTTCAATGCCCCAATACAGGAGAATGCCAGCGTGGGAAGATGGGATTGGGTGGATGGGGAGCACCCTCATTGAGGCAGGGGGAGGGGTATAGATAAGGGGTATCCAAAGGGAGACTTGCAAAGGGGAAAACATTTGAAATATAAATAAAGAAAGCATCCAATTAAAAAGAAACGACTTAACTCCAGAAAAAATGGAAAGTACTAGCAGAGCTGGTAGTTTTCTACCAACAGTCTTTGGAGAGAAAAATGCTACAATTACAAAGTAGACACTTTATGACTTGATGTTGTAACCTCCTGCATAAACTAGTGAGGCATCATGTTCAAGTATTTGTCTTTTATGTGAAGAGCTGTTCAAACTTGCACTAGAACATATACATAGCATTATGCCTTAGGGTGATAGTTACACAGAGCGACATGGTTGATTTAACAGTATCCCAGGGAACTATCCAAAACACTGCATTCCTTCTACCACACCCTCAGCCTTTTTCAGATTAGGGTAGAACTACAAAGATGGGACAGCTTGTAGCACTTTGTGTGTAGAGTGAAGTGCACCAACATCTTAGCCTCCTGAACCTGTTACCTAGGTTTCTCTGAAACAATTCAACTAGAATCAACTGAAAAGGGCACACGAGCCCTTATCCAGGTAAGACTGTGGCTTCCACTAGCTTCTGGGAGATTTAGGCACAGTGCCAGTCACTGACAGTGAAGATGAAGTCAAGTCACTGTGTAATAAATTCTTTAACAAAACAAGTTAAAATGTGATCATTTAAACTATTGGAACTCATTTTAATAAATGCTTGATAATTTTTAACACACTTTTGCTGATTTCTCACCTAGACTGAATTGACTTCTGAGTCCTTGTGCTATTATTTACATAGAGTCTCTGATTCCACAGCTCTCCATCCACCCCTGCATGAGGTAACCTGGAGTCTTTCTAATGTGCCTGTTGTCCTGCTATCCAACTGCTCTCAACACAGAGACACCACCATCTTACCTCACCCTGTGTATCCATTGGTGTAGAACCATTATCAGAAGTAAAAAGATGGCACACTCCTTTAGACCCACAGAGCACAGCTGACTAGTTGCTATGTTGCTATTGGAGTTCCAGTTTCATGGTCTTGCTTACAAAGCAGCAGGGGTACTTTAGAAATGATGTAAAAGAAACACAGAGGCTCCAGTACAACTCATATTTTCTTAGTAATCGCAAGCTTGTGTTCAGGTCAAGGAACAGACTGGAAACCCTCACATTGCCATATTCAGGATGGATGGAATTGATTCAACCTCATGACTGGTACTTATTTCTCTGGTATCATAAGGAGCCTGATTATGAGGCACTGAACATTTTATACTTGCTTCTGGGAAGCCAATGACAGACCTCTAAAAGTAGAACTCAGATCAGAATTCCGGAGTGGCAGATCACATAAGGCTCCTGTATTCTTACTTCTTTCTTCAAAGTTCTTTGATAGTTATAAACAGAGGACAATAGAAACCTGGGGCAGCATCCTTCTCAGGTTCCATATATACACAGTTTTTTCTTTAAACTGCCATCACCGTGACTACCTACTCTTTTTAGACATTGTTGTTATTATTTTGCATTATACTACAACATCAAGAACATCCTCTCAAACTGCAGAATGATCTCTGGATTCCCCAGAACTAAATTCTACAATCAAACATGTCTTACTATGGAACACAACTTTAGTGACTTTACATAAGGTGTTGGTTGAAATCCAATTGGTACTGTTTGACAAGGTAAACACTAAAACCAAATAGCATTTATTTTAGCAAGGCCTCCTTCCCTCACACAGAGCTCCTAGAAATACCAAGATGCTATTAGTGAACTCAACATATTTTAAGTAAAATGAAAGTGTCACATCTCAAAATAACGTAGAAACATAAATTTTATGTGTAAATGTATATTGACATAAATGCCACCAGGAGTGTATTTAACACTAATAAAGGGTGGTTGCTAATTCATAAAATAAAACAATTTTCAATAGTAGTGTGGAACCAATAAAGCTGAAAAGGAGAGGGGCAAGTAGAAGCCATGGCCAGGGAGAAAAACATAATCTCTGTATGGCACAGTCTCAGAACTGTAGCACTCGCAGTACACTGTTTGGATCTGTGAGTTTTACATCCTCACAGTTAACAAACCATGGATGAAAGAGTCTTTAAAAACAACAAAGGAGTTTACATCTGTGCAGAACATGTGCAGATGGTTTTTCCTGTCATTGTTTCCTAAACAGTTCAATATAACAACTATTTGATAACATTTGCATTGTACTCACTGCTATAAATCAGCCTCAGATGGCCTAAAGCATGTGGAGATATGTGCTTGCATTATCTGTGAAACTAGACTATTTTATAGGAGACTCATCACCCATGACGCTGGTGTCTATGGGGGTTCTCAGAAGCAATCTCTCTCTCAGACATAAAGGAATGCCAGTCTTTATTTTCAGTTTTGGAAACCAATCACATTTCAGACCAAAGAAGGATGGAAAATCAGACATGATTTTAAAAGGCATCTACCTGAGGGATAAGGCTAACCCTTCAGCTATCTGAAATACTTCTGACTAGAGCTCGCTACAAACCTTCAGCATCTATATACATTTAAGAAAAAAAAAAAAAACTAGGATGTCAGATTTCTGAAATTGCTGCCCAAGGGAGGTCTAAAAACAAAATTTAAAGTTCAGCGAACTGTTTCATTGACATCTTTTTCTACTAGTACCTTTTCAAATGGAAAGTATCAATTTCTCCAAAAGTCAGAAATAGTTCACTAAAATCTTATTTTATTTTTTTCTTGGACAACTTTATAACTTCAACCAGCACCTACCAAACTCACATTTTAGGAAACTCTTTGTTTTCTTCTGTTTCCGTGTACTTATTTAGGTCAGGGATAGTACACATCACTACATGGGGATGGAGATCAAAGGGTATCACTGGTATGAGTTCTTTCTTTTCACCACATGGATTTCTAGAACTGAACTCATGTTGTTAGGTTTAGTTGCTCTGACAGATTGGTCCTGGAGAGACACAGGACATGAGCCTATTAACCCCAGCTAGGGAACTTATAACTAACCAAAGATTGGAGGCACCAAAGTCAGACTTAGTGAGCCAATGAGTTTTGTTGGGGATACCTATGGGGACATGGGTAAGAGTTCACTTGCAGAAGTAAAAATGACTCAAAGACAGATGAATTTCCAACGCCCACCACATCATGGGTTACAGCTCATTGGAGCTTGAAACCTCAAGCATATTGTGCAGCCTATAGAGCACACAAGAGGTTAGATTGTATCCTTTTCAGGTGAGATTACTGACTCATTCTGAGTGTCTTCTAGGCAACTCATTTAGCCTGTTTCTTTGAGGCAGTTCTGCTGGTCTTTGCTTCTTACACTCAGGCTTATCTGAGAATCTTCTCTGCAGCTTGGCCTGTCTGAGAGTGATTCTCATAGTCTCTATTGTTTATGTTCCCTTGGGGAAAAAACAGTACCATGGAGTGAATCTGCTCAGTTTTAGGAACTTCCTGAAACAGTTGGCTGTTTACTTCCTGCTCTGAGAGCTTTATTTAATAATGGAATGTTTCAACCTTAGAGTAAACTGTTACACAACGGTCAGTTGTACCTTTTCTCAGAAGCCATTTTGTCTACCTGTTTTAGGTAATTTTTTGAGTGTTTTTGAGATTATAATATTACATAATTTTTCTCTTCCCCTCTCCAAACGCTCCCATATAACCCTCCTTGTCTCTTTCAAATTCACCAGCCTTAGAAAGGCAGAGGCAGATGGATCTTTGTGAGTCTAAGGCCAGCCTGGTGTTCAGAACAAGCTCCAGGTTAACCAGGACTGCACACAGAGATCTTTTCTCACAACAAACCAACCAACTGAGGTAATTCTTAAGAAGTTAAGTCAGTATTTTCTTATGTAATGGGTTTTTTTCTTCCATTCTAAATTATAATCTGTAACATTGCATTGTAATAATTTAGCCTTCATCTCACAAGTCCCAGTGGTTTTACTCACCTGCATAGCTAGGTAAATACTATAATTACCATTTATTTTTCTAGTAAGTAAATTTAATTTCTCAGGATGAGCTCAGTTTCCCCATGAAACAAAGCAGAAAATACAGAGTTCTTATCTATTCATTTCTCTCCTCCATGGACACAGCTTGTCCACAACTAACATCTTTTATGAGAAGGACACATTTGTTGTCAATGGGCATGCTTTCCAGTCAGCTCTGTGCACAGTCTGTAGATTTTGACAAATGGATAATGGCATGCCCACTGTTCTTTCACTTTGCTGACAGTCCCTGTTCTCTACCTCTTCATCTCTCACATCTACCCCTGGAGAGCACGTATATGTTCTTATTGCCCCCATAGTTTAAGCTTTTCTTGATTATCAGATAGTGTTTGCCCATATTTTTGCATGCGTTTTAGATAATAATCATTTATAGAATAAGTTTTACATGTATTTTCTCTTCATTTTTAATTATTTGTTGTTCTTTATAATTTTTTTATTTTTTGCTTTTTAATAATTACTTTATTATTTTAATTCTCTCCCCACTCTCTTATTCTTGCTTGCTTGCTCTCTCTCTCCCTCTCTCTCTCTCTCTTTCTCTCTCTGTTGTGTGTATGTTTGTGTGTGTGTGTATGCGCACATGTGCACACCTGTGCACTCCAAAGATACTATCAGTTGTCTTCCTCTACTGTTCCTCGCCCTATTTTTTGAGACAATTGGCTGGGTACTATTGTAATCTCCAGCTGACTGTGAAGCTCAGTGATTAGTTACATTGGCTTGCCAGGGAACCCCTGAAATCCTCCTATCTATACCTCCCAGAGCTAGGATTACAGTCATGTGCCTCCATGTCTAGGGTATAACCCGTGGTTTTCACTCAGTAGATATTTTCATTGTTGAAAAGCTCCATCTTTCATCCTTCACGTTTTTAATTTTCGATTTTGAAACTATGGCCACAGTGAAAGTCATGAATGTTTCTTCCTGTGTTATCTTCTAACAAGTTTATAGTTTTCCATTTTCATTTGTGGGCTACAATCATTTTGATTTATGTATGATATATAATTTATGCCTAGGTATCTTTTTCTGCACACTGGTTGACTGGCACCATTTGTTGAATCTTTGCTTTTCTGTGTTGCTTGTGCTTCTGTGTCAACACCCATCTGAGTATGGTTATACAGTATGCTCCTCCAGTCTCTATTCAGTTATGTTAACACATTTGTCTTTCAACAGATGCCACCTTTGTCTCAATTCCTCTATCTCTCCTACAGGCCTTTAAGTAAGTTAGTATCAGTTCTCCATCTCTGTTCTCTTTCAACAGGAAATTGAGTATTTGAGATCTTTTGACCTTCTTGCAAGCTTCTTTGGTCAGTTAGCCATTGCCCACGTAACAATTTGCTGGAATTGTGAGTGAAATAGCGGCAAGCTATAGAGCAGCTGAAGAATTGATCCTTTGACAGCATTGACTATATGAACTTGATGTAATTGTTTCTTACATGTAGTTTCCTCTCAAATAATTCCTATATAAATATTTATGGATTTGTATGTATACATTTCACTTCTGGAATGCTGATATAAATAATAATGCGATTATAATTTTAAATTCCACTTGTTCATGGCTATGGCATATTGAATTGACTCTCATATATTTACCTTATTTTTTATAATGTTCCTATAATTACTTTTATTTTTTTAATTTTATGTGTAAAGTGTTTTGCTACCATGTATGTGAGTGTACTACAGTCATGCTTCGTGCCCATCATGGTCATAACAGGGCATCAGATGCCCTGGAACTGAAGTTGCACATGGTTGTGCATGGCCATATTGGAGCTGGGAATAGAACTTAGGTCCTCTGCAAGAACAACTATTGATCATATCCACTGAAGCATTTCTCCATCTCCTTTACAATTGTTTTGGTTTTTGGTTTTTGTTGGTTTGTTTGCTTATTTTTCTGACTAAAACTTTCCCTTAGCCCCCCTTTTTTTTAGTTTATTAATCATTTTATTCATTTATATTTCAAGTGATATCCCCCTTTCTAGTTTCCCCTCCCAAAATTTCCCATCCCATTCTCCCTCCCCTTGGCCTCTATGAGGGGGTTCCTCCATCCACTCACGCACTCCTGCCTCACTGCTCTAGCGTCCCCCTATGTTGAAGCATCATTCTAGTCCTTCTCCAAGCTTCTCCATTGGGGTCTCCTCCCCACCCCCCAAACTCAGACTGGTGGTTGCTGTGAGTATCTGCATCTGTACTGCTTAGGTGCTTTTTAATTATAACAATCTTCTCAGCTTTTTGGTTTTGTTTGTTTCATTTTCTCCGAGGAGGGAACTAAGGCTACCTTTTCTTTCTTTCTTTCTTTCTTTCTTTCTTTCTTTCTTTCTTTCTTTCTTTCTTTCTTTCTTTCTTTCTCTCTCTCTCTCTCTCTTTCTTTCTCCCTCCCTCCCTCCCTCCCTCTTTCTGTCTTCCTTCCTTCCTTTCTTTCTTTCTTTCTTTCTTTCTTTCTTACTTTCTTTCTTTCTTTCTTTCTTTCTTTCTTTCTTTCTTTCTTTCTTTCTTTCTTTCTTTCTTTCTTTCATTCCATGCAGCATTTCAAGTATAATACTGGAAAGACTGAAACATCCATGCTTTTCTGCTGACATCCAAAAGGAAGTTTTGAGATTTTCACCAATAAATGCACGCTTCATTACAATTTGTTAGAGTTTCATTATCAGGTTGAGTACGTTTTTACCTTTCCCAAGATTTTTGAGAATGTTTGTCGTGAATTGATGCCACATTTTCATTGAACACATTTCCACATGCACTGATATATGACTGTGAATTTTTAATTATTAACTTGTTAGTGCTATAAGTTACACTGCTTAATTTTCAGATGTTAAAACAATCTTGCAAGCCTAAGACCAATTAATCTTGTATATATTTTAATTTTTATATTTCATTTGGTAATATTCTTCTGAGTTTTCATGCATCTTTGCTTGTGATAGGCATTAGCCATGATTTCCTTGTATGTCTTAGTACTAGTATAAGAGAATAGAATCGATTTCAAGGAATTTGCTCTGCTTCTATTTTCTGTTATTATTGGCACATAAATGGACAGTTTCTAACTTATACCTTTCAAAGATTTCACCAGCAAATTCCTTTAAACCTGCCTCCCCCCATGGAATATTGTTAAATACTGGCTTAATTTCCTTAACAAATATAGACTGCCTATTTCTGCCTTTCAGAATATTGGCAGATGGTGCCACTCCAATAATTGGTTCATTTCAGCTGGGTTATATAACCTGTGCATAGGAAGTTATTAATACTGCACCTATATTATTCTTTTACCATCTGTGTACTTTTCAGTGTTCTTTCTTTCATCCTATATATTAATATTTATAACCTTCCTCTTTTTCTTAATTAGCTTGGCTAAATGATTATTGATCCTTTTAATTTTGTTGACATTCCCTGTTAATGTCTTGTTTGGTCTCAACTTTCTAGAGTAGCATCTTAGATTACACATTTTAGATATTTCATCTTTCTGATGTCTGCACTGAATGCTTCCGACTGCTTCTGAAAGTCTGCCCTCACTAGATCCCACACATATCAATAACTGTATTTCATTTCCCTTTAATTCAAAATATTTTCAACTTTTTCTCTTTAGTCTTTATTGGTCCGTGCTTAATGTCCCTGTGGTGAAGATTTCCTTTCTGTATATTTCTGGTATAGGTTTTTAGCTTAGTTGTTTTGTTAATTGACTTCCACTGTGCCTTGAGATAAGACAGGGCAGGATATCTAGTCTTTTTTAATTGTTACAATGGTTTCTTTGTGGCCTGGACTGTATCTAGTGTTCTACTGTTGTGGAAGAGCTTACTAAATGTCAGTTAAAGGATGATCTGTTTAAATCTGTCCTAAATAAGTTTCTACTAGGTGGATGCATCTGTTTCTGACAGAGTGATACTAATATTCTACCAGCAAATTTGTCTCCTTCTCCTTGCAATTATGACCAGTTATGTTCCATGTTTTTAAATGCTTTATGTTTGTTTTATTATATGTGTGTATGGGTGTTTTGCATCCATTTACAGATGTGTACCATGTACATGCCTGGCACCCACAGAGGTCAAAAGAGATCATCAAATCCTCTAGAACTGGAGTTAGTGGATGGTTTTTAGCTTGGAATTGAACCAAGGTCCTCTGAGACAGGAGCAAGTGCTCTTAAACCACTGAGCTGTATCCTTAACCTCACCATTGCCAAAATTAACTAAATTGGGATTGTGATTCAATTCAATCAGGGAAAAAGTTCAGAAAAGAACACTGTATTGCAGAGTTTGTATTGCTTAAATATATATAAAAAAAGAATGTACAAAAGTTCATTACAGTAGAAATTATACTAAGCAGAATGTGATAGCTATAATAGTTAAGAAAATTATAAATGTTCCTACAATACACTACAAAGAAAGATGTCAAAATTGAACAAAAGGTAAGCGATATGACTATAATTTTCTACCTGCCTGCCTTTCCTCAATTTGCTCTATATTAAGTGAAGAAAGGTGGATACAAAACTATTCTTATTGCAGTATATAATGAAAGAAAATAGTAGTTGTATATGCTAAGCTTTTTATAAATGTATATTTTGATTATTATATATTACATGTATCTTTTTAAACTGCAACAATGTTTTTTTTAATATATGAAGTTGATGTTGTACTAGTCTTTAGAACAAAAGAAATCTATTTCTTTCAAATTTACTTTAAAATTTAGAATCTCAAATATCAGTTTTGAAAGGACTATAAATGTCATTGTTTACCTAGTGCAAAATGCTTGTATAGGGGGTGCCAGGTTGTTCCCTTTGCTACAACATGTACTCAAATGAATAGCCCTTCAGAGGCTTTCAAAAATGGCATTGTGTGTCAGTTTAAACTAGGTGTTTGTGGTGCAACAATGCAGAGAATAAAGGGATTGGAACAGCACAAGATTTCTATAGGAAGAAAAAAGGATTTTAGTAACGTACGTAGTGGGTGCAAAGCACTGTCAATGCAAGCTTGCATTCAATTGAATTCATTGAACACAAAGTGAAAGATGCATGTGTCTAAATCCAAGAGAGTAGATAAGTCTGACTTGAAATGTGTTGCTCTCTGGTAGAATGCTTCTTTCTTTTAAGTTCTTTTTCAATAATTCCTTGCAGCCCCAGCTCATACACAATGAATTGTTAGTTTCTTTATTGAAAGTGTGTTGGGGGGGGGGGAACCACTTCTAAAAGCCAATACCAAAGAAAACAACTCCTTTTGTGTAAAGAGGATCAATAATGGTCTCTGTGTTCTTTCTATTTCTTGTTTGTGTTTCTATTGATGTGTACGAAACCTAGACATTTGGCTTTAAGTGTTGTTTGGATTTTTTCAGAAAGAATAAGAGAAAAAGCAGAAAAATTGTTATTCTTGACCTACTTTAAAATTTTTCACTTAGTGTACATACTCCAACAAAGAAGTATTGAAAACTATCTACATGCCAAAACATTTACGAATTTTTGTTTCATTATTCCTATGGCAATTAATAAAAAGGTATATATCTGTGTTCATGTTATGATCAGAGACTGCTCATCCCCTATAATTGCTTACCAAAAGCCTTGTGTGCATTTGATTGCTATGGGAAGATCATTGCCTTACTCCAAACAAGCAGCTTCATAGAATCATAGAAGAAAATTCCTTCCTTGTTGATGGTCTTTTATTCACTCCATACTTGTTTCCTGATTGCTTTTGTATCAAACCAAGAATAGAAAAACATGATTCTATCAGAATGTCTTGTTTCATTATGAATATCATGCATCAAAATTCCATTTTCCTCAAGTATTTATAAACTGAAATGACAAATAGAAACAAGTATATCTTCACATATATAGTCTGGAGAATACAGTGATATAAAAATAACAGGAATGTCTGATGAGATTTTGTTAATCCATAGGACAATTAAAGCTAGTATACAAAAAATATGAAAATTCTTAGTAGGTTCAGGGAGGTTAGGAATTTTCAGAGTAAAATGACTATACAAACTACTCATTCATTTTTACTATTCAAACTATACTATGTTTAAGCACCATGTAAAGGGTATAGCCAAAGGACAAGAATTGAAGCCCAGTTTTTACATTTTTAAAACTTAAAATAAGGTATAATTGTAATATAGATGACAGACAGACAGATAGATAGCTAGAGATAGCCAGGTGGGACCTGGCATTAAAGGCATTAAAGACTAGGCTCATAACCAAAAATATGAGAGATAGTTAGATGCAGAGAGAGAGAGAGAGAGAGAGAGAGAGAGAGAGAGAGAGAGAGAGAGAGAGAGAATATGAAGAGAATAAACAGAATAAAAAAGAATTATCAAGAATAGTGATTACAAGGAATTGATTCATATAGTGATGGAAGTCTGAGGCATCCATATTAAGGTATTCAGTTGGTAAACGGGCAATCAAGGATGGATGTTGGTATAGTTTTGTCTCAACTTCAAAATCTGAAAAATTGGGAACCTAGTGGTGTAAGACCAGCTCAAGAGCAGGAAAAGAATGGGCACCTGCTTTAACTGGAAGGCCACAGAAGCTCCCAGGTTTGGTGTCTGAGTCTACACAGGTCTTTAATGGTTTGGATGATATCCACATCATATGAACAGTTGGACTTAAAACCTACTAAATAGGTGGAGTTTTGCCTGGTACCATAACAAGAAACCTAGAGGAGAACCTGCTACTTCCAGTTGTTTTTAAACAGCATAATTTCTAACAGCATTCTAAATACTTATCCTCATACTCAAAGGTAAGTGTAACTATTCTTCAAGAAGTTTCTTTTTGTAGCAGATGGAGATTATTATAGAAGTCCATAAGCTTGTAAAAATGCAGAGGACATGGTCATATAGAAATAGTTCACAATACATTACTCTTACAGAAGACCCTGATTCAATTCCCAGCATCGACACGAGCTCAATACAATCTACAAATTCATGGATTGGCAGGATTAGTATAGTGAAAATGGCCATCATGCTGAAAGCAATCTACAGATTCAATGCAATCCCCATCAAAATTCCAGCTCAGTTCTTCATAGAGTTAGAAAGAGCAATTCACAAATTCATCTGAAATAACAACAACAACAAAAAAAAAAAACAGGATAGCAAAAACTATTCTCAACAATAAATGAACATCTGGGGGAATCACCATCCCTGACTTCAAGCTGTACTACAGAGCAATAATGGTAAAAACTGCATGGTATCAGTACAGTGACAGACATGTAGATCAGTGGAATAGAACTGAAGACCCAGAAATTAACCCATACACCTATGGTCACTTGATCTTTCATAAAAAGCTAAAAAATCACATGGAAAAAAGACAGCATTTTCAGCAAACGCTGCTGGTTCAACTGGCAGTTAACATGTAGAAGAATGCAAGCTGATCCATTCTTATCTCCTGTACAAAGCTCAAGACCAAGTGGATCAAGAATCTTCACATAAAAACAGATATACTGAATCTAATAGAAGAGAAAGTAGGGAAGATCCTCAAACATATGGGCACAGCAACAATTCTCCTGAACAGACCACCAATAGATTATGCTTTAAGATCAAGAATCGACAAATTGGAAAAAAAAAAAAAAGAATCGACAATTGGGAACTCATAAAATTGCAAAGCTTCTCTAAGGCAAAGGACACTGTCAATAAGACAAAAGGGCAACCAGCAGATTGGGAAAAGATCTTTTCCAATCCTACATATGATAGAGGGCTAATATCCAACATATACAAAGAACTCTAACAAGTTAGACTTCAGAGAACCAAATAACCCTATTAAAAATAGGATACAGAACTAAATAACAAATTCTCAACTGAGGAAACTCAAAAGGCAGAGAAGCACCTAAAAAATTGTTTAACATCCTTAGTCATCAGGGAAATGGAAATCAAAATAACCCTTAGATTCTACCTCACACCAGTCGGAATGGTTAAGATGAAAAACAGCAGATGCTGGCAAGGATGTGAAAAAGAGGAACACTCCTCCATTCCTGGTGGAATTACAAGCTGGTACAACCACTCTGGAAATCAGTCTGGTGGTTTTCAGAAAATTAGACATAGTATCATCTGAGGACTCAGCCATACCACTCCTGGGCATATACCCAGAAGATGCGCCAACATGTAATAAGGACACATGCTCTACTATGTTCAGATGCTGGCGAGGATGTGGAAAAAGGGGAACACTCCTCCATTGTTGGTGGGATTGCAAGCTTGTACAACCACTCTGGAAATCAGTCTGGCGGTTCCTCAGAAAATTGGACATAGTACTACCGGAGAATCCCGCAATACCTCTCCTGGGCATATATCCAGAAGATGTCCCAACCAGTAAGAAGAACACATGCTCCACTATGTTCATAGCAGCCTTATTTATAATAGCCAGAAGCTGGAAAGAACCCAGATGCCCCTCAACAGAGGAATGGATACAGAAAATGTGGTACATTTACACAATGGAATACTACTCAGCTATTTAAAAAATGAATTTATGAAATTCCTAGGCAAATGGATGGACCTGGAGGGTATCATCCTGAGTGAAGTAACCCAATCACAAAGGAACTTGCACAATATGTACTCACTGATAAGTGGATATTAGCCCAAAACTTAGGATACCCAAGATATAAGATACAACTTGCCAAACGCAATTCAAGAAGAACGAAGACCAAAGTGTGGACACTTTACCCTTTCTTACAAATGGGAACAAAACACCCATGGAAGGAGTTACAGAGACAAAATTTGGAGCTGTGACGAAAGGATGGACCATCTAGTGATTGCCATATGCAGGGATCCATCCCATAATCAGCTTCCAAATGCTGACACCATTGCATACACTAACAAGATTTTGCTGAAAGGACCCAGATATAGCTCTCTCTTGTGAGACTATGCCGGGGTCTAGCAAAGACAGAAGTGGATGCTCACAGTCAGCTATTGGATGGATCACAGGGCCTCCAATGGAGGAGCTAGAGAAAGTACTTAAGGAGCTAAAGGGATCTGCAACCCTATAGGTGGAACAACATTATGAACTAACCAGTACCCCGGAGCTCTTAACTCTAGCTGCATATGTATCAAAAGATGGCCTAGTCGGCCATCACTGCAAAGAGAGGCCCATTGGACTTGTAAACTTTATATGCTCCAGTACAGGGGAACGCCAGGGCCAAAAAGTGGGAGTGGGTGGGTAGGGGATTGGGGGGGTGGGTATGGGGGGCCTTTGGGATAGTATTGAAAATGTAAACGAGGAAAATACCTAATAATAAAAAAGTAAAATAAAAAAAAATAATAATAGCCAGAAGCTGAAAAGAACCCATATGTTCCTCAACAGAGGAATGGATACAGAAAATGTGGTACATTTACACAATGGAGTACTACTCAGCAATAAAACACAATGACTTCATGAAATTCTCAGGCAAATGGAAGGAAATAGAAAATATCATCCTGAGTGAAGTCACTCAATCACAAAAGACCACATGTGGTATGTACTCACTGCTAAGTGGATATTAGGCAAAGAGTGTGGAATACCCACGATACAAATCACAGACCACATGAAGCTCAAGAGGAAGGAAGACCAAAGAGTGGATGCTTCAGTCCTACTTAGACGGAACAAAATAATCAAGGGAAGTAGAGGGTAGAGGGGACTTGGGAGGAAGAGAACGGGGGAAGAGGGGAAGAATGAGGTATGGGAGGAAATGGAGATATACAGAGGATCAGGAAATTGACAAAGGTGTGTAGCAATGAGTGATGGGAAACTGGTGATTGCAACTAGAAAGCCCCAGATGCTAGGAAAGCAAGAGCCTCCCTGAAACCCATGGGGATGACATTAGCTGAAATACCCCACAAAAAAAGATGGAGACCATTTTAGACCATATCCAGAGGTTAGGCATGGCCCCCTGGTTGAGGGATGGAGCTACTCACCCGTCTCCAAATTTTTATTCCAGAATTGCTCATGTCTAAAGAAATACAGGACAAAGAGTAGAGCAGAGACAGAAAGAAAGGCCATCCAGAGACTGCCCAACCTGGGGATCCATCCCATAGCCAGACACCAAACCCAGACACTATTTTGGATGCCAAGAAGTGTTTGCTGACAGGAACTGTGTACAACTGTCTCCTGAGAAGCTCTGCCAGATCCTGACCAATACGATGCTGAGGCTCTCAGGCTATCATCAGACTGAACACAGGGACCCCATTGGAGGAGTTAGCGGAAAGACTGAAGGAGCTAAAGGGGCCTTATCTGGCATCAGTGGAAGGGGAGGCCCTTGGTCCTGTAAAAGCTTGATGCCCCAGTGTAGAGGAATGCTATATCGGTGAGGCAGGAATGGATAGGGGGGTGGGAGAGGACCCTCATAGAAGCAGGGTAAGGGGGATGGAAAAGGGAGTTTGCAGAGGGGAAACTGAGAAATGGGATAACATTTGAAAGGTAAATAAATAAAATATCCAATTTAAAAATAAAGTAATAAACATTTCTTTACACAGGTCCTTTAAGAGCCTAAATAAAAATAAAATGTGAGGATGTCTTTGATCTTTGAAATGAGAGATCGCTGCATTATTTAGATTAGATTTATCTAGTTACAATAGTCTCTCTAGCGATAAACAGAGGATAGAAAAGTGTAAGACTGAGGAGAGATTAACAGGAGAGTGGGCAACTGGGACTCCTTAAAGATGGAGATTGGGGGCAGAAACCAAGAAAATGATGTCATTAGATAAAAGGCATGGTGATGTGAACCTCAGCCCTACACCTAAAGGGACTGAGCTCTGCCATTGGTTCACAAAACCAGCAGAAAAGATCTTCCCCTAACATTGTACAAAAGCCATGCTATCGGGGTCACACCTGTGGACAGCAAGCTCTCGTACTTAGAGAAACCTATGCTGGATGTAGTTAGTCATTCATTTTGGCTTGGCTTTGTATAATATGGTAAAATTAATATTTCAGAAGCAAAATCAAGCAATGTGGGGAGATCTTGGATATTTTGTTGGCTGTTTCTCTCATTTATTCTTTTCCCTCTCTCTGCTTTTGTCTGTAGAGAGAATACCTTATCTACTGAATGGATGCATCACCTGTCAATTTAAAAGCCTGTGCCATATAGCTTAAACAGGAGATGGGACATCCAGGAGGCAGAGAGGATTCTGGGAAAAGAATGTGTGGGAAGATCTGTCTGGGAAGATGTGAGGAGCGAAATGCATACTTGAGCATAGGTAACCAGTCACGTGGCTGCATGTGGTTTAAAATGAATGGGAGAATCTAAGTTAGATCTAGTCAGAGAAGAATATAGCTATATGGCAAAGGAGTATGTAAATATGTTTTGAGTCTGAAGACTATTTCTGGGAGCATGGAGCCAGGAGGTAAAATCAGATCTAACTCATGTGTGTGTGTGATATTTTTATATATAGCTTTTAGAATTACCTTTGAATTATTTGTTGTCTTTGAATTATTACTTTTTATTATTTATTTATTTATTTTTATTCTTAGTGTTTGCTACCTCAAATTACAATATGTCTACTTTCTTCATTCCTGAGTTGGTATTCATGTCATGGAATTCTAACAAACATATGGGACGTCCATGGTGCAATTGTTCATTATGTCTACATGCATTATAAAACTTACATCATTTTAAGATATCCTATAGGATTCCATGTTTTACAAAAAAAAAAAAGTAGGGAGATGGCAAAAAGAAACAAAAGATAAATGCATGTCATTCCAGTATCCTTTTGCGTTATCTTGAGGAATTTCCTTGAGTGTTCCTTATACTGCTGATCTATACACTCGTTTTCTTGTAACTGGAAATGAATTTTCCCTTCATTCTTGAGTGATAATACAGATATATGAGTTTGTATTGACAGTTTTCTTTGTGTAACTATTTTAACTGGATTATTCCAGACTTCATGATTTCACATAAAAATTATGTATTTGTTTCCCCTTATGTTACACATGATGTTTTCTCACAACTTATTATATTTGCTCTTTATTTTCTAATTTAACAGTCTGATTGTTATGCATCTTAGCTGTACAGCCTGTGCTTCAATTTTTTATTTTCTTCTAATATCTTTTGTCTTCAGGTCTCACAGTTTTATCAGTTATGAATGTTTTTTAGTTTTAATTTTTAACATATTTTCTCTCTCATTTTTCTCTCCTTCAAGTGCCAAAAATGCATCTGACCAGAAAGTATAATCTGAGAGTAAATTATGCAGATTACATAGGACATGTATAGTGCTGACCATGTGTTTTGTTATATTTTTAATTATAGCAGAATAATCATGAAGAATAACATGTTGATCATGTTCAAGTGTACATTCTCATGGTATTAAGTAAATCCAGTGTCATCTTCCATCACCTCCATCCATCTCAAAACCCTTTTCATCAAAACCCAAACTCCATACCCATGTCTCTATCCCATGATAACAGTCAATATATGCCTTGTCTTTGTAAGTTTCTCCACTCCAGTTACCTCAGGTGATTCAACTCTTTTTTAAAAAATATTTTTATTAGGTATTTTCCTCATTTACATTTCCAATGCTATCCCAAAAGTCCCTCATACCCTCCCCCCCACTCCCCTACCCACCCACTCCCACTTTTTGACCCTGGTGTTCTCCTGTACTAGGGCATATAAAGTTTGCAAGTCCAATAGGCCTCTCTTTCCAGTGATGGCTGACTAGGCCCTCTTTTGATACATATGCAGCTAGAGTCAAGAGCTCCAGGGTACTGGTTAGTTCATATTGTTGTTCCACCTATAGGGTTGCAGATCCCTTTAGCTCCTTGGGTACTTTCTCTAGCTCCTCCACTGGGGGCCCTGTGATCCATCCAATAGCTGACTGTGAGCATCCACTTCTGTGTTTGCTAGGCCCAGGCATAGTCTCACAAGAGACAGCTATATCTGGGTCCTTTCAGCAAAATCTTGCTAGTGTATGCAATGGTGTCAGCGTTTGGAAGCTGATTATGGGATGGATCCCTGGATATGGCAATCACTAGATGGTCCATCCTTTCGTCACAGCTCCAAACTTTGTCTCTTTAACTCCTTCCATGGGTGTTTTGTTCCCAATTCTAAGAAGGAGCAAAGTGTCCACACTTTGGTCTTCGTTCTTCTTGAGTTTCATGCTTTTAGCAAATTGTATCTTATATCTTGGGTATCCTAAGTTTTGGGCTAATATCCACTTATCAGTGAGTACATATTGTGTGAGTTCCTTTGTGATTGGGTTACCTCACTCAGGATGATGCCCTTCAGATCCAACCATTTGCCTAGGAATTTCATAAATTCATTCTTTTTAATAGCTGAGTAGTACTCCATTCTGTAAATGTACCACATTTTTTGTATCCATTCCTCTGTTGAAGGGCATCTGGGTTCTTTCCAGCTTCTGGCTATTATAAATAAGGCTGCTATGAACATAGTGGAGCAAGTGTCCTTCTTGCCAGTTGGAACATCTTCTGGATACATGCCCAGAAGAGGTATTGCAGGATCCTCTGGTAGTACTATGTCCAATTTTCTGAGGAATCGCCAGACTGATTTCCAGAGTGGTTGTACAAGCTTGCAAAGGTGATTCAACTCTTATAGTGTTTGTTTTAGGAGGTTTGGCCTATTAAATTTATAGGATGCCTTACGTTTCACTTATATGTAGTATGAAAATAAACATATTCGACTGCACAATGTCACACTGTGTGTATATAATCCACAAATTTCACATCTGCTTGTCCATAGACAGATATTTGAGGTGCTTAAAATTTAGTCTGATACTCATATTGCTCATCTAAAAGTGTTTCTCCATTTTTTCCTATCTGAAAAAGCAGAACTTTTAAAAATGAAATATCGAACAAGTGCTGAACATGTAACACACTCACATATGTATGCTCACACAGAGAGAGACACACACCGTACTCAGAAACACAATCACACACAGACACATACATACTCACACATACACACACTCACACTTTCTCACAGAGAAAGACAGAGGCACACTTACATATAACCATGCACACATAATAACAGAAGAAAAATATATTATTAGCTTGAAGTCCCTTCTTGCCTATGCTTTGCTTTGCAAACTTTAGAAATAGATCTTTTAACCTATTCATTTACATTTTCTTTTCAAATTATTGTTTTCACATTCCCCAAGTTTCACACTTTGGAGAATTTCCTTTGTATTTTCCAAAATTAATCCACTCTTTCATCTTGCTTGTGCTTTTAGCAAGCACATCTATTCAGAGAACTTTTTTAATTTTAGAGAATGAATTTTCTTTAGCGCTAAATTTTTCATTTATGAAACCTTTATTTTCATAAGCATCTTTGATCTTTACTTGGGTAATTATAGTTAGCAGAATCATTTTTAAATCCGTGTCTGGCTGCTTAAAAATTGGCTTCATTTCTAGGATATATATGACTTATCTTGCTTTTGCTTAAAGCCGTGATTTTCTAAATATGTATTTCGACTATCAAGTAATTAAACTTCTTTTTTTTTTTTTGTTTTTGGTTTTTAGAGAAAGGGTTTCTCTGTATAGCCCTGGCTGTCCTGGAACTCACTCTGTAGACCAGGCTGGCCTTGAACTCAGAAATCCGCCTGTCTCTGCCTCCCAAGTGCTGGGATTCAAGGCGTGCGCCACCACACCCGGCTTAAACTTCTTATTTTTAATTTATAATTTTAAAGGTATAAGTGTTTGCCTGTATATGTGTCAGTGGACCACATATGTGTCTGGTGCCTCCAGAGTCTAGAAGAGCGCATCATATCCAATCCCCTGCAACTAAAGTTACAGATGGTTGTGAGTTATTATGAGGGGTTTGGGAATCAAACCCGGGTCTTCTGTAAGAGCTTCCCGTCTTCCTAACGACTGAACCATCTCTCCAGTACCAAGTAAGCAGATATTTAGAAAGATATATATGAATTTTTTTATGGAGAGTAATTGCAAATGTTGGATTTGGGCTATCTTGAGTTAGGTTATTGTTCATTGGTATGCTTTATTTCCTTTGTTTATACTGATACACTTTTGACACATCTTGAATTGACAACTCCGATTTTGGCCAGTAGCGCCTTTCTGTTTATATCTCTTTGAATTCAGTGCACCTGCATTGCACAAGACCTCCAAGTGTTCAGAGACCAGAGATGGAGTAAGCGGAGCTTAGGAAGCCAATCTCCTCTTTCCTTAGGGGATTTCCCTGACTCCTCAGCACACAGAATTCTAGAGCCTCAGATTCAGGTTCTTTTTTCCCCCCTTTATTTACATTTCAAATGTTATTCCCTTTCCTGGTTTCCCATCCCCCATCCCCCTGCTTCTGCTTCTATGAGGGTGCTCCCCCACCCTCTCACCTCCAGACCTTGCATTCTACACTGGGGCGTAGAGCCTTCACAGGACCAAGGGCCTCTCCTCCCATTGATGACCAACAAGGCCATGCTCTGCTACACGTGTACTCATTGGTTGGTGGTTTAGTCCCTGGGACCTCTGGGGGTCTGGTTGGTTGCTATTTTTCTTCCTATGGAGTTGCAAACCCCTTCAATTCCTTCAGTCCTTTCTCTAACTGCTCCATTGGGGACCCCGTGCTCAGTCCAATTGTTGCTGCGAGCATCCGCCTCTTTCTTTGGGCAAAAAGCTTAAGGCTCTGTCCCTGTCATGGCTCTACTCACTACGTGGATTTCATGGCACCCTATTAAAGGAGATGAAAACTTAAATGAAAATAACAATGAGGTACCTTTTGATATATTTCTGATACCAATGTCATTAAAATTCTTTTCTTGTGTTGTTGGTCATTTTTAGAAAAAAACAATCAAATTCTTTGCTCATTTTCCAAACTTTCTTGACTATTTGTTAAAGCATAAAAGTTCCTTATGTATTTTAAATATATATCTTTTTCTAAAAATATAGGATTTTCACCTATATTCTGTTTCTTTTATTGAAAATTGATCCTTCTCTCATACAATACGTACTGTCCAGTTTCCCCTCTCTCCAGTCCACTCAGCAAACCTACACATTTCCTCTCCTATCCAGACCCACACTCGATCCACTGTTCTTCAGAAATGTTGTAGAATCCAAAGACAACCAAGAGAATTTGGCCCACTGAGTCAAGTAATCAGGGCTCATAAGGGCTCACAGAAATTGAAGCAAGAAACCTGGGACCTGCATGGGTCAGTCTACCCCAGGTCCTCGACATGTGCGTTATAGCTTCTTATTTTTTGTGGGACTTCCAACAGTAATAGTGGGTATTTCTCTGACTCTTTGCTTTCCTCTTGGGATTTTATTCCTATTGAATTGCCTTGTCCTGCCCCTATATAAGGGCTTTTGCCTTGTCCATCTCAACAGAATGAGAAAACTGTTTTCATAGTAGTAAAATAAAATCATTTTGTCATTTTGGAAGATTATTTGGCAGTTTCTAAAAACGTCCAATATAGGACAATACTATAGAATCCAAAATATGCAACCCCAGAGAGGTAAAGATGAAAACACTTGAGACTGTGAGATGTCTCCTTGAGTAAAAGTGCTTGCTGGCATCTTACCTTTGATTTTGGTCTTCTGTTTGCACATGGTGGATGGAGAGAAACAACTCTGAAAGTTGCCCTCTGACCAATGTACGCATACTATGGCATGTGTTCCCACCAACACCCACACATACACAAAGCCAATAAATATATAGCACAAAAACTTGTGCATAAACATTAATAACCAGCTGATATGAGACCCCCAACACCTATACAGCAGAAGAATGCTTGGTCTGGGCTCAGTCAGAGAAGAGATTGGAGGCCCCAGGGAGTGGGGAGGTCTGATGAAGTGTGGGTTGAGGGGGTGGGGACATCCTCATGGAGACAGGGAGCAGGAGGAGGAGGTATGAGATGTGGAACAGTCAGAGGGTAGACCTGGAGGAGGATAAAATCTGGAATGTAAAAAAAAATATATTAAATAAAATTTTAAAAAGAAAGAATACAACAAAGAAAATATTAATAACATTATCCAAATGGCCATCAACACACATAGATGAATAATAAAGTGTGGCATTTCTGTAATGACAAAAATAAAGCATGAATATATGCTAAAACGTGGATAAGCCTTGAATACACAATGCTGGATTAAATGTTTCCTGTCATACAAGAATAATATTGTTTAATACATTTTGTTAAAATCCACTAGATTATAGAATCTGTAGACACAGAATAGAAGTTTGGTGAGATTAGTTCTTATCTCATACTACAGTTAAAAAAATATAGAATGAACTGGTAATGGGTACATGTTGCAGTAAATCTGTAACCCAAATATGCCCCAGCAATACAAACACAATTCAATTAATTTGAATACAAGCTGTGTGCCTAGATTGGGCATATCTACCACTACACTACCATCTTCCCCATATAACAGACCCCTTACAACTTGTGGTTTCTCCAGGTCAGGTGTTTCTGCTCTGCTTTCCTTCCACCTCTTCCTCCACCATCCTCGCTCTGTCCCATACCTCCTTCTTTTCAATCCCAACTTTTAGCTCCATCTTCCCATCCTCTGCCCAATCACCAGCTCTAGCCTTTATTTTACAAATTAAGGTAGGAAGAAGGTTTACAGGAAATCACCTGAGTGCTGATTCATTCATATACACACATATATGTATATGTGCATATATACATATATATTATATATTTTTATTTCACTTTGGATATGTAAATATATATATTTCACTTTGGATATGTAAATATGTATATTATTATGTGTATATATGTATATATGTGTGTGTGTGTGTGTATGTATAGGCATACATACATATATGTGTGCATATATGTATATATATGATGAAACAATAAATATTTTTAAAATTACATGATAGACTATGTGCAAAAGAATGTTAGTACATGTTGATGGTCATATGTATATGTAATATTATGTACCTATATTGAATAATCTTTATATCTTCACATAAGCAAAGATATAAGGCAATTTTGCTATATTTGTTGAACAGTGTGCTAATTCTAGGTCTAACGAAACAGAATGTAAAATCTCATATATATGACATTGTCATATGACCATGTCAGATGTAATACATCTGATTATCCAAAAGCTAAGTAAATATTTCTGATTATCCAAAAGCTAAGTAAATATTTCTTCCACACAGTTCTCCAATAGTTTATATGCTGACTTTTATTTTATTCTGTAAATACATAATACCATAAAAAATCACCCAGTCTAAGTGCAATACTCTTCCCCAGTGATGAAAAGCTGTAAGTCCTGTTATGGCTGAATATAAGTTGTCCTTCATGTTTTGAACACGTGGTTCCTATTGATAGTGATATCTAGGGGGTTGTGGGTGGATGCTTTAAAAAGTCCGATCTAACGGAGAGAGCAAATCGCTGGAGGCAAGCCTTGGAGGGTCACATTTTTCGCTGGTGCCCTCCTCTGCCTGCTGTCTGCCTCTAGTAACAGAAACGGGGGTCTTCTTTGTAGAGTCCTGCCATTGTGGTATTATAACAGGACCAGAGTCTACGTAAGCAAAGGCTGTGGAGTCAAAGCTCTGAAACTCTAAGGTGGAGTAACGTAGCCCTCATTTAAATTGTTTCTCTTAGGTTGGTTAAGACAGTTTCAGAGTGGAGAGATTTGGATACTGTATTAGTCAGGGTTCTCTAGAGTCACAGAATTTATGAATAGTCTCTAGAGAACCCTGACTAATACAGAAGTTGGTACCAGAAGTGGGGTATTCCTGTGACAACCTGACCATGTTTTGGGGAGGACTGTGGAAGGACTTTGGAACTTTGGGCTTGAAGATCCATCCGTTGTTAAAAGCTCTGTCAGATGTTGTGTAGGAGCTTGGAAGATAATGTTGAGAACACTGCAGAAGATGGAGGTCTGGTTTGTGAAATTTCAGAGGGAAAATTAAAGACTCTTTTCAGGGCCATTGCTGTTTTGATTGTGAAGATTCTGTAGTTCTGGTTAGTTGGGGCTGAAGAATAAGCTGTGATTAACAAGATACCAGAACTACTAAAGCAAAAAACTTTGCATTACTGGGACTATTGATGCTGGTTAGCTGGAGCTAAGAAATTAGCGGTGATTAAGAAGAGACCAGCATCATTGAGGTGACATCTTCTGGGAAGTGTTTTCTGAGAGCACAGTGGCTGTGTTCCAGATATAGCCAAAGTTGTACCTTGTGCTGTGGCTGGACTTGGTAATGTGTAAGGGTCACCCAGGTGGTACTGGTTTTGAAGGCATGAAGGAGTTGAGCAGAGCAGCTGAGGCTTGGCACTGTGAGAGGCCATGGAAGGCCATTGGTGAAAGTCCAGCCTCAGTTGCAATTGATGGCCCAGGACTGAAGGGGTCATGCAGTGTTTTGGAGATGCCAGTACCAGGAGATGACCACCAAGAGCAGCAGCAGCAGTGGAGTACAGGCATCTGGAGCCTAGAGGATGACGCGTGTGCTACAAAGGGCATGGCTGGAGAAGTGACCCAAGCCCTTGGAGGAGCCCAGAAGATCGTAAATTGGATCCCAGACATTGGACGGTTGGAGATTGACTTTTGCTTTTGATTGTGGCTGTGCCATGATATTTTCCCTCTTGAAGGAAGAAACTGTTTTAGTGGAGCCCACAGTTAAGAGACTTTTATATTTTAAAGAAATTGAAATTTTAAGAATATGTAAAGACTGTGGGACTTTTAAAGTTATTTAAATCTTGGGGATGAATAAGAATGTAAGGGTTGAGGCTTACTAGTGATGTGTTTGTGTGTCAAGTTGACAAGGGGTCAATTGTACTGGCTAGTTTTGTGTCAACTTGACACAGCTGGGGTTATCACAGAGAAAGGAGCTTCAGTTGAGGAAATGCCTCCATGAGATCCAACTGTAAGGCATTTTCTCAATTAGTGATCAAGGGGGAAAGGCCCTTTGTGGGTGGGACCATCTCTGGGCTGGTAGTCTTGGGTTCTATAAGAGAGCAGGCTGAGCAAGCCAGGAGAGGCAAGCCAGTAAAGAACATCCCTCCATGGCCTCTGCATCAGCTCCTGCTTCCTGACCTGCTTGAGTTCCAGTCCTGACTTCCTTTGGTGATGAACAGCAGTATGGAAGTGTAAGCCGAATAAACCCCTTCCTCCCCAACTTGCTTCTTGGTCATGATGTTTGTACAGGAATAGAAACCCTGACTAAGACAGATACAAAACAAAATATAAAACTCATTAACTTTCCACAGAAGAGAGTGTTACATAACAAGATGAACCTACTCTGTGTTCTCTCAGCCTCTATTATGATCCAGTGCAAAATACTATTCCAGTTTCTTACAGTATGTGTGTGTTTTCTTAATAGTATGTGTGTGTGTTCTTAATAGTGTGTGTGTGTTTGTACAGTTTTAAAAATTTGTATAACTAGAATCATACAGAAATTGTCCTTTCTGTAATTTTCCTTTTTTTTAGACAGGGTCATTTTTGGAGAATCATTCAGAGTGGTTTCATGTATCAATAATGTATGCTTTCCCATTTATATATATATCATCCCATTGTGTATACTGATTTTTCTTACCTGTTCTAATTGTATGTTTAGTTTCTAAGTTTGAGGTTTTTCCAAAATGTCATTGTGGAAATTCTTCCTTTCTTTGGGCACACATTTGTAGGAAGGCTTTTTAAACATGTCTTTATGCCTGGAGCGTCTAGATTATGAGATGAGTATATCTCTACCTTCAGTAATATTCATATTTCCAGTAGTATGGTGAGTATAATGACATACTCCACAGCAGTGTTTGAGAATCCCCATTGTGCCAGATACTGGTCACCTTAGTTCTTTTAGTTTCTATGCTATGACAAAATTTTTATTTCAGTTTTCCAAGTTCTCAATAATTAACTGGGTTGAGGATCTTTTAATGGATAAATCTGGCACTTTAGAGATGTGTTCATATAAGGGATGTGTTTTTATTTTTCTGCTTCCTTTCTTTACTGGCAAGAATTAGGTACATTCTAGCTTTTGGGTACTTTTTTATTTTAATTTTTATTAGATATTTTCTTTATTTGCATTTTAAATGCTATCCTCTTTCCTCTTTTGCCCTATGAAAACCCCAAACCAATCCCCCCTCCTTCTGCTCACCTACCCACCAACTCCTGATTCCCTATAATAAGCATTCCCCTACACAGGACCAAGGGCCTTTCCTCCCATTGATGTCTGACAAGGCCATCCTCTGCTGGAGCCAATGGTACCTCCATGTGTACTCTTCGGTTGGTGGTTTAGTCCCTGGGAGCTCTGGGAATACTGGTTGGTTCATAGTGTTGTTTTTCCATGGGGTTGCAAACCCCTTCAGCTCCTTGGGTCCTTTTTCTAGCTCCTCCAATGGGGACCCTGTGCTCAGACCAATGGTTGGCTGAGAGCATCCACCTCTGTATTTGTCAGGCACTGGCAGAGCCTCTCAGGAGACAGCTATATCAGGCTCCTGTCAGCAAGCACTTCTTGCCATCCACAATAATGTCTGGGTTTGGTAACTGTATATAGGATGGATCCCCAAGTGGGACAGTCTCTGGATTCCTTTTCCTTCAGTCTCTGCTACACATCTTTTCTTTGTATCTCCTTCCATGGGTATTTTGTTCCCCCTTCTAACAAGGACCAAAGTATCCACACTTTGGTCTTCCTTCATCTTGAGCTTCATGTGGTCTGTGAATTTTATCTTGGGTATTCTGAGCTTCTGGGCTAATACCCACTTATCATTGAGTGCATACCATTTGTGTTCATTTTGGGTAACCTCACTCAGAATGATATTTTCTAGATCCATCCATTTGCCTAAGAATTTCATAGATTCATTGTTTTTAATAGCTGAGTAGTACTCCATTGTGTAAATGTACCACATTTACTGTATCCATTCCTCTGTTGAGGGACATCTAGGTGCTTTACAGATTCTGGCTATTTTAAGTAAGGCTGCTATGAACATAGTGGAGCATGTGTCCTTATTGCAAGTTAGAACATCTTCTGGGTATATGCCCAGGAGTGGTATAGCTGGGTGCTCAGGTAGTACTGTGTCCAGTTTTCTGAGGAACCACCAAACTGATTTTCAGAGTGGTTGTACAAGCTTGCAGTCCCACCAAAAATGGAGGAGTGTTCATCTTTCTCCACATCCTCCCCAGCAACTTCTGTCACCTGTGTAACTTTGTATACTTTGTGAACTATATATACTGTATTTTGTTACTATCTTTGCCACTAGGTAGATAGTTCTTTTACTCTTTTGATGAATATAAGGTTTGTATATCAATGTAATCCAGTGTATGAATTTTTGTGTGCATGGTTAAAGCTTTTAAAGCTTATAAAGAACAGATTGACTGTGTTAACTTCATGTAGATATTTCTCTATGTCTTCTGTGTACTTAACCTTTTGTGCCTAATCTTTTTACATAGTACAGGGCAAGAATCAAAAGTTATTTTTAATTTATCACATTTGATAGTTTTAAAATATAATTATTTTTCTATCATTTTTGTAATGATTGTTGACAATGTGTTTTAGCATCTGTGACCTACTTCATCTGGATTCTGGTCTATTTGTCTCATCTTGACTTAAGAGAAATGTTTAATCATTATTGCTTTGTAATGATTTTTGACATACAATAACATGAGTCATAAAAACTTATATAGGACAATTTTAAATCCAATTATCAATTCCTTTGAAATGTTGACATTTTTATTAATATTTTATTGAATCAATAAATGAACCTAAAAATTGACAAATTTTCAATTGCTGTCTCCACACCATGAACACACTGTCTGCATCTCTTTGGGTTTTTGCCACTTTAACTTGTATGTTTGTTTTTTTCCTTATGTAAGGGTCTTACAAGTCTTGCATTATATATTCTCATAGATTTATGGTATTTACTTCTACTGTAGGTAGTATCACTATCTATAGTACTTACCAATCATTTTTGATAGTATATAGAAATGATCTCATTGAGATCTGTTGATTCATCTTGCACCTAATAAAACCTAAAGCCTCTGATTTTTGAGTTGTATCTTTATTCCTTATTTTTGTTACTCACTTCCATGGGCAACACAGTATTTCACATGCCAAAGTCTCGGCAAATGCATCGCTGTACTACTAGTCTCTATGACCTCATTGCCTCAGTATCTATCATTATTTACTTCTAATCCATGTTAGTAAAAATTTGTACTAATTGTGTTCCTTTCCTAACTTAAAGGCACTTGTAATTACCTGCAAATAAAGTTCACAGTATACAAGGTGATGGATAACTATAATCTGATAACTGAATTTCATTTACTGATTAAAAACCCATCATCAAGGCAGTCATTCCTAAGCCACTAACATTTTTCTTTTTTAAACTGAGCAATGTTTTGTACATTCATAGGCTTGGGTGCATCCTTGTTCCTCTACTTGTTACATCCTACACCTTTCTTTCTCTAGAAAATGGACTCCCACTGAGCCTCTGCACTTCCCTCAAGTGCCTTCTTGGTCACGGACACCCTTAGGATCACTACTCTGGCGAAACTATTCTTTACCCCACATTTTATTTGTAGAGTTAAGGAAAGAACATATTTACCATTTACTAAACTTTAAAATTTTATTTAATGTGTAGAATACTGTGACAAAACAAAAATGCAGTTAAATTAAAATAAGTAGTGGTTTCATACATTGATAATAAATAGCCAGGACTAAAAGTCTTTTTATTCTGATGTCCTCAGTGGACCACCTGTTAACCTAAAAAGCCAGCTGGAAGTTAACTTTCTGTCTATTTTACCAGTTCAGAAAGAGAAGCAATTAATTCTAATGCAATGTAAAACTTCCCATTTCAGAGATTGAACAATATCTTGACATATTTCATGTACAAAGTGTATGCAATAAAATTAAACAATGAGATGCAAATGCTTAAAAATGGTCATTCACAGGGTGTCAGTCTTGCCTCTGGTCTGTCATTCTTTATGTAGGTGAGATAAGCTGGCAAGAATCATACTGTTCAGAGAATTGGCTGAAATTCAGGGTTCTGAAATTAATTATGTTCCCAATGCTTATATACAACAAATGCTTGATACAGTGTTCAAAAGGTAATTATTTATTTTTGAAAACTTTCAATTAGTCTAGTTTATGGTTGGTAGGCTTCCCATTAATTATTATTGGAGTTGAAGACAGTCAAATCATTCATTCCATCAGGTAGCTGGGAAGGGAGCGACAAAGAAAACATGTTATTAATATATGTTACATGAACATATATTACTTAACATAGCCATTGGGAAGCCCCTGATAATTTTGTATAAGCAGAGATAAATTACATGGAGTTCTGTCTTCTAAAGTACACAATCTTTGCCTACACATTCAACACTTAGAAAGGAATCATCTTCCTGTTTTTACAGAGTTGAGAATCTAGTAAGAGATACATTTTTATCATAGTAGTGACTGAATAACAAAAACAAAAAAAAATTTTAAAGTGAGCACAATTCATAAACAGCTACAACAGAGAAGACATAGGATCCTTTACAAGATCTTACAGAATGTGTCCAAGTCATGAGATTTTGACTCAGAAATAGAGCTCAATATTGAAGTACAGGAAGCTCTCAAAGATCACATTTATAATTTTAATCTATACAACAGCAAGTATTATGCATAGATACATTTAAAAACTGTATTTAGAGTAAAAATCTCCAATAGCAGGTATTCAATGTTAATTTTCCATATAGCCATATGTTTTATTTTTGAATAAGGCTTTTAAATAAGGTTACATTTCTCAGGGTAGTCAAAAATCACCTTTTCCTTGTTTTATCAAAGATTTTCTTATCACGCAGTTGAACTTTAGTTCATGCTATGTGCTCAAAACATCAAGAAACTAGTTGTCCTCAGCATCACTTTTGACTAAAAAGCTAAAGGTTATTCTTTTTATATTTTTTATGTTTATTTATCTTATATTATGTGTATTAGTATGTCTGCATATGTACATAGGCATTACATCAGTTCCCGGTGTCAGATTCCTTGGAACTGGACTGACCTGATAGTAAACAACCATGTAAATGCTGGAATCTGATCACGGGTCCTCTACAGGAGCAGAGCATGATCTTATCTACTGAGCCCTCTTTCTAGGCCCTGTAGTTTTTTTCTTATTTAAAAGCATTGTTCTGGCTGGTTTAGAATTGTGCAGTTCAGTAAGATAGCCACATGTAACCATCTACATTTTAATTTAAAAGTCAACCATTTTCTTTCTTAGATTTATTTGTCACATTTTAAGTTTTCAATAGCCATACAGAGCCAGTGTCTTCATTGTATTGACTAAATCAATCACCACAAGAATTTCTACAGGACAGCTGTGGGAAAGTTCAGGAAATGGAGTGTGCTCTGTGAAATAAAATTTTCAAGCACAAAATGGCTCTATCAGTATCTATGCTGGTTTGGGAGCTGGAAATCAAGGATGCACCTCAGTGACCAGACACTGATTCATTGATTCATTTCATGTGAAAGTCTTACTCTGCTTTCGGTCAAGAAAAAAAAAATAGTAAAACATAATCCCAGGAGATGATGCAAAAATAAATCACTGCGTTTATATATACTTTTAAAAGCAGGGGAAAAGAAACCAAATGAAACAAAACGTGGTATCCCGTGGTTCATTAAACATCAATTCACCATCACTTTTCTTAAACATATGATCAGAAGCAAAGGGCTCCACTGAGGTAGAATGTTGTACCTTCTTTATTTCACCTTGGAGAATTTGTATTTATCTCACTGGTTTCCATGGACAAATCTCAACAGATATTAACTATTTTTCTTGGCTCCAGGCTTTCAGAAACTGCACCTTACGGCAAGGATTAAAGTGCTTATTTTTTATTTAGTCTGAGAAAAATTCAGGGTGGTGAAGATCAAGATGGATGACAACGAAAGGAGCAAAGAAGTGCTGCTCATACAGGGAATGTCTGCCTTTAGTACACAAGGCTTCCCAGTAAAGTTTTTACAAAGAAAGTATAGATTGAAGTTGTGAACTTGGAGAATAAACAAATGCTTGTATTTCTCGTTATCTTCCACCTCCATTCTTCCTCTAGATGAGGAATACACCATGCAGAAGAGACCCTCCACTTCAAAGATAAAGCTGTAGCAATCCACCAAGAATGTAGGTGGTGTCAGCCAGGTAAAGACTGCCCACCACATATTGCTGAATGTGGTAGAATGAGCTGTAATTGATTTGACACTCCAGAGAGACTGAAGATTGGCAAAGCCTGAAGGAGGTATGTGATCAGTGTTGGAATAAGGCTTTTGTATCCAAAGAGGGAGGGTGATTACAATGGTTTTAGTTTTAAGTAAGTGATAATCAAGCTACAATCCACAGAACCAGAGAGGTTATGTAAAGGAGGGCTATTGGGGAGACACATGGATCTTGGGGGAAAGAGAAATAGTTATAGATTTGGCTGATAGACTGGGGGTGGGTAAGGACCAGAGTTGAGTGGAATCAGGTCAGGGTAGGGACGGAGAGTATGGGGAAAACAGCTGGTATTTGGGGGTAGGAGGTGGAAACTTCCTGTAGTCTATGAGGGTCACCCTAGTGAGTACTACTAGTATAGGAGAATATGGAGTCTGAGCTGGCCATTTTTGGTAGCCAGGAAAGGTTTCTAATGGTGGGACTGGGCTCATAGAATTATTGACCTCATGAAGATCTCTAAACAACCTAGGCTGATGTTGCTCTCTGAAAACTGGGATGGGGATGCCATTACAGAGGACAACATCCATATAGGTCTTTCAACATAGAGAGTTACAGCTGGTATCCGCATGGAGCTGTCACACCTGTTCTAGTCTCTTTAGCACAGGATTATTGTGTTGTCAGTGCTACAGTATCTGTTTGTTTGTTTGTTTTTTTTTTAATGAAGAAGAGAGGGGGAATATTTTGTGAATGGACAATTAAGGAGGGAAAGATAAAATGAGAAACTATTATCTGTTGAAAAATCCTTAGCATTCTTTTGGCACACTATCAGGGTGAGGCAATCAGTATTAGGGAAAATAAAGTGAGAAGGGGCTGGTCTTCAAGAAGCATGTCTAGTCTACATAGACAACAATACAGCCCAAGAGATACAGGAGGATCAGAAAGTTCTACTGGTGAGGAGATATGAGAAAGAGGTGCGTAGACCACATGTTCACATTTCTTTACAACAGTGCTACATTTGGATGTATCACGGTTGGCAAATATTTACCACTGGCATGTATGGATGTTGTTCTCTTACATAAAACAGCAGTTGGTTTTTAAAAAGCTGACCCCTTTAGCTCCTTGGGGAATGCCAGGTCTAAGAAGTGGGAGTGGGTGGGTAGGGGATGGAGTGGGGAGGGTCTGAGGGACTTTTGGGATAACATTTGAAATGTAAATGAAGAAAATACCTAATTAAAAAATTAATTAAAAAAAAGCCACTGAATTATCTAGAAGTACTACTAAAACCATTTTCACACCGATCTAAGTCCATGGCAAAGAAAATTGATATCTTATATCTAATCACTCATTATTGATGATATAGACATTGTAGGCTTTATCTTTATCTGTGGGTGTGGTGGAAGGGTTCACATGGAAATTCTCATATGACTTTATGTAGCAAGCAGAGATTTTAAATAAACTATCTTTAATTTTCTGCCAAATATTACACTTTTAGAATAGTACCATTCATTGCCTTGGGCACCTCTTACCTCTATATCTGAATGTGTCATACTAAAATGAAATACTTACATCAATTCTAATTGCCATAAAATATCCTTTCTAGTATTTACTATTGTTTTTAATGTTAAGAAAATGTTGTTTATAAAATAAAGCAAATATTTTACAGGAGGTGAGTACATAGCATACCATTATTCCTGTTACATAAATCTTCTACATTTCCATTTGTGCTAATCAAACTACAATCTTTAGGAAATTGCTAAAAGCATGCAGTGTGGATACATATTAATGATCTTTATAAACCTGGAATAAATTTGCTTAGTCCTAAAGACCTTATATCCTTTTTTTATTTGCAGCAGAGGAGAATCTTTTTCTCTGTTTAGCTCTGTACACATTTTTTAAATTGAGTTAATTAGGGGAAGGAATGATGGAGCTGAAGGGAAGGGCAACCTCATAGGAAGACCAGCAGTTTCAACTAACCCAGACGCCAGGAAGCCCCCAGAGATTGAGCCGCTAACCAGGAGCATACACAGGCCAGTCCAAGGTCCCTAGCACATATATAGCAGAGGTCAGACTGGTCTGGCCTTAGTGGGGGAAAATGAGCTTAATCCTGGAAAGACTTGAGGCACCAGGGAAGGGGGAGGCCTGGTGGGGTGGGGAGCAGCCTTTTGGAGGCAAGGGGGAAGAGGAATGTGATGAGAAACTATGGGAGGGGCGAACAAGAGGGAAGGGCAATGACTGGAATGTAAATATATAAAATAGCATTTTTTTAAAAGATACTTTTTCAAAACTGAGTGAAAATTGCACTTTGCTCAAATACCTTAATATTCCTTCTCATGTATAAGACTATTTTTATTTAAATTTTGAAATATTTTTGGAGAGTTGCAGACACAAATACTGTATTTATGTCATATCCTCCCCTCTCTCTTCCACCTACAACTCTTCTTATGTCCCCTAACACCTTGAAAAATTATGGACCTGCTCTTCTTTAATTATTGTCCTTACAAATCTAAAAGTATACGTAAATAAAAAGTGCTGAGTCCATTAACTGGTGTGTCTGTGTTTGTGTGTGTGTGTGTGTGTGTGTGTGTGTGTGTGTGTGTGTGTGTGTGTGTGTGTATTCAGGGCTGAACACTTGGGATTAGATAACTGCCTTAGTTAGGGTTTTATTGCTGTGATGAGACACCATGACCAGAGCAACTCTTATAAAGAAAAACATTTAGTTGGAGACTGGATTACAGTTTCAGAGGTTTAGAGCATTATTGTCATGGCAGGAAATATGGTGGCATGCAGGAAGACATGTTGCTGGAGGAGCTGAGAGTTCTACATCTTTATCCAAAGGCATTAAAGGAGACTGTGTCATACTGGGGGTAGTTTGAGCATAGGAAACCTCAAAGCCCCACCCCTGTACCTTCCAATATGAGACACCTCCTAATAGTGCTACTCCTTATGAGCCAAGAATTCAAGCACATGAATCGGTGGGGCCATTCCTATTCAAACCTCCACAATAACCTATCTGAGGCTTGCTCTTGAGAGAAATCTCACTTGCCTTCTCCCCAAAGTCATTAACTGACTGTAGCTTTTCATCTAGGGGTAGGGCTGTATAAAATTTCTTCATCCCTGCTGGTGTATCAACTAGCTGTGTAATTGTGCAGTTATTGTTTAGGCACACATTATTGTTGAGAATCTATGGATGCAGCTTACCTATCATATATAGAAGACACTATCTTACTGCAGGCATTCTTGTCCTTGTGCACTTATAATCTTTTCACTCCCTTTTCTATGATATTCCTTAAGCCTTAGGTGAAGAAGTTGTAATGTCGATGTATCCTTTGGGGTTGGGCACCCTAAGTTTAGTTGTTGTCTGAATTTTAACTTTTTATGTGTCTTTGAGATCATATTTATCTGCTCCTATAGCATGCTTCTCTGTTGAGGATGAGTGCTTCACCTCTCTGTGCATAAGGGTAACTATTTAGAATACAATTAGAAATTCTATGAGCTCCAAAATGTGGTAGCAGTCAATTATTTACATTGGTCCTCAGTCATATTTGGAAAGATCAATATTTTATTAAATTTTTAATGGTAGACACTTGGGAAAGCAGGCTCCACCTCTTGCTGAGGTAGTGCTGGACAGCTGACCCTGGTGGCATGGGTATGGGAGAGCTGCCCCACCCCATGGTATGAACATGGGAGAGCCAATCCAGTTCCTTGCAGGTTGCCTTAAGCAGAAGAACTTCCCCTACCTCACCTGGGCAAAGTGGGAAACTGGTGGGCTGACCAACATGGCTAACACCCAGGCCCAGATCCAGGATTTTGAATAGACCTACCACAACATCTATGTCATCTATGCATTGCTAGAGCATGTGAAGGGACAGATCCTATATATCCAAAGCTGCAGGATATTTCACAGGGCAACAATAGGATGTCCAAGATGAGTCCCAGTGAGGATCCAGTGTTAATAGTATCCCAGATGCAAGAAGCCTGCAACCAAACCAATGATTCATTACAATTGACATTTGCAAGTAAAACTGGGTAAAAGTACTATCACATACAATATTGTGTGACAAACAATGACACACATCAGCTTCCATGTTGAGATGTCTTATCTCATTTTTTTTTCTTTTGTAAAGGAGGTTACAAGGGTGGAGGGCAGATATGGAAGTACAGTGGTGGGGGCCCATGTCTGTAATTCAAGCACTTGGAATGTTGAGTCATGAAGGTGACCCACGGTTTAAGATGAGCCTGGAGTACAGAGTGAAAATAATAATAATTTTCTAGAATTTAAACATTCTTTTATATTCACGATAGCGTTATAATGTTCGTTTTTAACTGTTTTGCATATTCAGTACTTACTTTTTTCTAACTAGATCAATTGTTTTTCTTTATTTTTTAATATTTATAACTACCTATTCTTGGTTACATAGTGCAAAACCATCTTTTGTCTATAAGTTTTGAATGATAAATTTACCAATATTTTCTTCATGGTCTTATGTAAAATTTCTACAAGTATTTTCAAGACTTTTCCTCCTTTTTCTCTGTCCAACTCTTCCCATGCCTCCTTCCAATCATATTCGTGGTCTCTTACTCTTTGTCTTATTGTTTAACACACACACACACACACACACACACACACACACAAAACCTTCTGTCCCTTTACTGTTTTCCATGAATACATGTGTTTAGGTCTAACTGCTTGTGATTGGATAAACTATCAAGAGGTCTTCCCTAGAGAACTTATTCTTCCTCTCTCTGCAGTCATTAATTGTCTGAGGCTATTCATCTAGGCATGGGACCTTGTGAGATTGCCCATATTCATGCTGGCATGTCAAGTTGGAAAATAAGCTTATAGTTTTGGAGGCTGGGAAGCAAAACAGCATGACGTTGGCATCTGGCAGAAGTCATACCACAGAGACCACAGCGTGTGAGCTGTTTCTAAAGGCTGTGTGACTTCGTTTTCATGTTTAGGACTTGGATCCGGCAGGACTATTTTGGTGCATATGGTTTGCAATAAAGAATGCCATGCTGCTCTTTTCTTACATGGAGCCAGCATACCCAGCTTGAGGTCCATCTTTGCAGGATTAATCTACTTGTTGCCTTGGTGTTCCTATGGGAATTCAGCACTCGGTTGAGATTCTGTTTATCTACTCTTGACATAAATACTGTGACATAAAGAAGTATTAGATAATCAAAAGCATATCCTTCTTCTCTGTTTTTTCCATTTTTCAGATCTGACCAGGATCTAAGACTTTTGCAATTACAGTAAGTACATGAGTTAAAATGATGAAGAGAATTATGACATTGTTTTGCTATTTGTCAAAATGATCCATATCCCTATCCACTTGCTTCAATGTTCATCTTTAATGTTTATTTTCTATATAAAATATATCTTTAATTATGTCTGGTATTATGTACCATATACCATATACTTTCAGTAGCAGTAAAATATTTTATATTCTAATTGATTAACTGTCATATAGCAATAATATTATATGGACCAAAATGTTATACTTAATTAGCATAATACTTTGTCTTACTCATTTTATAAAAGGTCTATAATTTTTATGAACCAAATAGTATTGTCTGAAATTAAAACAAATGTTTACTGATTAAAAAATAATTGATGCTTGAAATGAAGCAATGACACTTGTGTACTTTAAATAAGAATCTACTAAAATATGTTAAGATTCAAATTCTTAAAGCAGTATTAAACTTTTATCAACTTATATGTGTCAAATCATGTCCACACGTATTCCTTCACCAAAAGTTATACTGCTATATTATACTGAAATGACCCTAATTTGTCAATATATATTAAAATTTGTTAATATTTTGGTTAATAATTTGAGATTGGGGTTTGAAAATCAGTACAAGTTATTATATTTATATTCATCTTAGAAAATTTCTTTTCTCACAGTGTCTTTATCTGATTTTTCTCCTAAGGTTACACTGGCCTTGAAAAGGAATCTGAGTATGTCTTAGTGTGTTTCTGTGGCTAAACAAAAATACTGAGACAGGGTAATTTATGATAAGTGGTATTACCACCCAGTAAGGGCCTTTCTGATGTTCCACAGTTTGTCAGGGGATATCAGATACAGTCCAAATCTCTCCTTTTTTATTTTTCTTATAAAGCCATGAAATGGCATCTCATGAGCCCCCGTTTAATGATTCAAACTCTAACTGCTTTCCTGATAGGGTTGCTGTAAACTGCATCGCTTTTCTTATCTATAGTTTTGATAATGTTTTGGTGATAGGAATCACAGAAAATTCTTCACAGTCTCATACTTGACTGGTGATATCTAGTCAATTAGCATTTTTGAATACTTTAGCTATAATGGAGCACCATAACTCTTAGGTACTGGTGAATACTTTTGTTAGTACAGTGATCACCACGCTTTCGGAATTTGCCTTGAATTTGACTTAATAATTCCAGTTTAATTTTTAAAGATATTTCTTCTTTCACTTTTGTTTCTTTCATATGCTCGTTCATAGATTCTTTCTTTATTATTATTATTATTATTTATAATTTATTAAAAATAGGCTCAGCTATAATATGTTGCTGTATGGCAGGAAAGTAGAGGATATTAGAATATCAAATGGATTTTTCTTGAAAAGTCTATTTTACAGACAAATAATTCTTCTGAGAGAATATTTTCATTGTTTTCCAACTTTTTACGAATTTATAAGACAGAGGATGCCATGGTTGATCTTGATCGACATCTTTTTACAAAAAATTGTAAAACACATGAAACTCAAAAAGAAAGAAGACCAAAGTGTGGATACTTTGTCCCTTCTTAGAATGGGAAACAAAATATCCATGGAAGGAGTTACAGAGACAAAGTTCAGAGCAGAGCTTGAAGGACCAACCATCCAGAGACTGCCCTACTTGGGGATCCATCCAACCAACAAACCCAGACACTAGGCAGATGCCAACAAGAGCTTGCTGACAGGAGCCTGATACAGCTGTCTCCTGGGAGGCTCTGCCAGTGCCCAGCAAACAGAAGTGGATGCTTACAGTCATCCACTGGACAGAGCACAAGGTCCCCAATGAAGGAGCCAGAGAAAATACCCAGGGAGCTGAAAGGGTCTGAAGCCCCATAGGAGGGACATCAGTATGAACTGACCAGTACCTCCAGAGCTCCTTGGAACTAAAGCACCAATCAAAGAAAACACATGGTAGAACTTGTGGCTCTAGCTATATATGTAGCAGAGGATGGCCTAGTTGGTCATCCATAGGAGGAGAAGCCCTTGGTCCTGTGAAGGCTCTATGACCCAGTATAGGGGAATGCCAGGACCAGGAATAGGAGTGGATGGGTTGGGGAGCAGAGGGAGGGAGGAGGGAATAGGGGATTTTTGGAGGGAAAACTAGGAAAGGGGATAACATTTGAAATGTAAATAAAGAAAATATCTTTTAAAAAAAGATGTCATAGATTCTTTCTACATAGTCCAACAGTGCTGAGCTTCAGCCTCACAAGAGTTGAAATTATACACATGTTGCCACACCATGCTTGACTATGATAATTGCATTTTTAACTATTACAATATAGCCAACTCTTGGTTAACATGGTTAATAAATCACATTTTATTTTTGTTTTGTGTCTTTTTTTTTTCAAGTTTAGTTACTAGTTGTCGGTGTTCCTGCCTCTTACAAACAAGGTTTAAAATAGATATGGTAAACTCCATTTTCAGCCAAGCACGTTGGTGCACACCTTGTAAGGCCTGCAATCGGAAAGCATGGACAAAGGAAACAGGAGTTCAACCCAACACTGGATACACAGTAATAGTCTATGCTAATAAGTACAAATAATGAGGAATATTTTGACAAATTCCATATTTTCATAGCTAAGTGGGCTGCTAATTGTATGAGTTACTAAGCATCGCTGGCTGCATCATGGCAAATGATGCCCGACGGAAACTATTTAAAGAAGAAAAGGTCGTGTATGGACTCCCAGTGTTTGTAGAGCGTGTTTGTCTGTTTCCACGTCTGTGAGCCCGAGGCAGGGCAGAACACCATGGCAGGGATCATACCAGACACAGAGGAGGAGAATCTCCACCTCAAACATCCAATACTTTTATACTCCAATTGAACTCTCGTCTACCACTTAAATCAGTGCTGTCAAATGATGAACCCAGCAATGCTGAACCACTGAATACGTTTGCACACTTGTCCACTCACCTTAGGGATGTGGTGGCCCAAGAGAGACTAAGGCTTCACACAGGCTCCAGGCAGCCACTTCATTCTCAAACCCTAACACTGAACTTCACGTACAGCTGGCAATTTTTGTTTCTATTTTCCCATGACTTTTAATGGCTTCTCTTCATTTCTTTAGCTGTAAAAATATTTTTTAAAGCCTACAGCTTTTGTATAGTGTTGTTATTATTATTATTATTATTATTATTATTATTATTATTATTATTATTATACTATTATGTAAGTAGTTTTTGTGGATGTTTTCTGTACAGTCATGTAATAATCCCTATTATTTTCCCCTCGTTTCTCTCTACTCTACACCTGCCTCTGGAATATGATTTTCTTTGAGCTAAAATAAATCCCCCTGAACTTCTCAAAGCAGTAAAATCTATTATCCGTGCGTATACTATGTTTTCCTAGTGTCCTTATTATCAAACAGCAATTTAGAGGTGCGTGTAAGTGCTGTTTAATTTCTGACTTTGAAGTGAGTACTGGTATCTTGCCCTGGTCTCTGTTTCTTCTGAGCCTTTTCAATTTTCATCTAGCTTAGTTCTTGGTTAATCATTTGCTCTTCCACAACTTTTCACATGCATTTTGTAGGCCAGTCATCATTATTTCTAAATAATTAGTTTTCTCGCAGTTTCTAAACTTATGCTTATTGCTCAGTCTGGTGCTCATTCATCTCATTCAACTCTCTCTCTCTCTGTGTGTGTCTCTCTGTCTCTCTCTCTGTCTCTCTCTCTCTCTCTCTGTCTGTCTCTCTCTCTCTCTCTCACACACACACACACCTGTCTCTCTCTGTCTCTGTCTGTCTCTCTCTCTGTCTCTCTCTCTGTCTCTCTCTCTGTCTCTCTGTCTCTGTCTCTCTGTCTCTGTCTCTGTCTCTATCTCTCTCTCTGTCTCTCTCTCTGTCTCTCTGTCTCTGTCTCTCTGTCTCTGTCTCTGTCTCTCTCTCTCTGTCTCTCTGTCTCTCTGTCTCTGTCTCTCTCTCTCTCTCTCTCTCTCTCTCTCTCGCTGTTTTTCATTCCAGTAACTATATTTTTATGTCTAAAATTTCCCTGACTATTTGTTTTGGTCCACATTTTATTTCACAACCATTTTAGTATTATATTTTAGTACTGTAACCAGTAATTGCTTTCTTGTCACCCGTGCATTTTAAAACCTTAAAATTCTTAAATCTCCCTCAAACTGTTCAATCATGTCATCTAATTTATAGCTATCTGATAGCTGTCTCTCATGTTTTCTTTCTCCTAGAACGCTCTCAAATTTTAGTGCTTTTAAATATTACTTTCCTTTTTTGTTCCTATCTGAGCATTCTTTCTCATCTTTCCTTGTGTGACAGTTTTATGGGTGTTGATACTTGTTTCATTTTTTGTTTTTACTAAAAACACACGATTTTAAACTACAAGCATACTGCATACATGTTACCAAGCCACTGGGAAGCTTTGACTCAACAAAAGTAAAGCAATTATTTGTGCTTCTTCCCACATCAGCAGGCAAATGTTTGCTATTAGATTCAGTTTAACCTCTGAGCATGGGTGTCCTGGACAAAGCACAGAACACACACTGATTCTGAGTCTGTTCTATCACCCATTTCGACCCTAAGAATTTGAATAATGTATATATTTATATTCATTTCTCGTTCTGGAGATCCATTGACCTATGCCATGTCAAACCACATTTACTGTCATGTGCTTTTATTCTACTTCTGCTCCTTTAAAGATATCCATTTCCTTTGGATTGTAGCAATGTCTTTAAAAATTTCCACAGGAATAGTTGATGTCAGCTGCCAGTGCCACCTTCACTGGCAATTTTATTAAAGTGCTTTATGTAACCAAAGACCAACAATAACAGCTACAGATTAAAATATAATCTTTTAAAAGAACTAAAGCACTAGCCAACTACTCATTGATGCACTTCTGGGTGGCATCTATCCAAATGACTGGAGAGCTTAACCAGTGGTATACAGTTTCACAGTATTGATTAGTTCCTTTAATTCATTCATAATATGATCCCTGAAATTTAAGAGTGTCTGACATCAATTATCATCTTTTCTTTTGATATAATGTATTTTCCATGTTTAACAGGATTTTTAGGTTCATGTATTAAGGCCTAGAGCTTACTGTTACTGTTTAATAAATGGTTTCCTGAGATTAAGGTTCAATTACAAAGTATGGTGGTTGAAATATGGCTCCAATTATAAGTCTAAAGTAAGTTATAAGTAATTATAAGTTGTTCTTTACTATGATTGATTAAGAGTATATGGAATTGATCTGAGTATATTAATAGGAAGGGACATTGAACGAATATGAAGATGACTACCTTAGACTCGTGTATTTGAGTACTTGTTTTCCAGTTGATGAAACTATTTTGGAAGGATTTGGAGGTATGGCCTTATTGTAAGAGGTATGCCACTGTGTTGGGCTCTGAGGATTAAAATTCCATACCTGTCAGGTCAGGCATGGCCTTGGAAGGGACAATGTAGCAAGGTTCCTAACCCTGGAACAGAGCCAGAACAGCATAGGTCTTCTCTAGCGCTGAAAGTTGCTGTAGACATAAGCTTGTTTGTATAACAAAGTATGTATTTTCCTTTGTGTTCCCCCTTTTTGGAATGCTCTCCCTGCAATGTCGATGATTCCATGATAATCAGAAATAGGATGATTCCAAGAATCAAGAATGTGTCTGGAGGTTCTTAAGGCTGTGGGAAATAGCTCTGAAAACATGAATTCAAGAATATATAAATCAGTGTAAGAACGGTTCTGTACAGGATTCATTCACTATGCAAAATATAAGAATGCAATATAAATATAGGGAGGTGGGGCTTCACAGACATGAAAGAATAGAGGCAGCTGCACAAATGAGCCAGCTTTGTCAAAAAGATATTAAAGAAGGAGATACAGAGATTTAGGAAGTGGTAACCTCAGGGCAAGACACTACCCAGCTAACCTTATTGTTTGTGTTTATAGTTGAATGAGGAATAGTATGGACTCTTAATCTGGAATGAATGACAGTCCAAAAATAGAGGGTAAACTTGTAATCAAGATCTTGAGGTTGAAGGCACAGACTTTTGATCCATATCTTGAGGAAGAGTTGCCATAAAAAGCTTAGGCCCAGGCATGGTGGTACACACTTTTAATTCCAGAAGACAAATGCAAGATTTGTGAGTTCAAGACCAGCTTGAGACAGAGCAACTTCTAAATGAAGAAAATCCTAGGTCCAGGCATGGTGGTACATGCCTTTCATCCCAGCATTCAGAAAGCAGAGCCATATAGATCTCTGAGTTCAAGGTCAAGCTATAGAGAAGGTTCACTGACAGCCAAGATTAGGGAACAGAAAGCTGGTGATAATGTAGTAGCACAATGAAGCCATGTTCTAGCCCCAGCAAGCAGGACAAGTAGGCAGCTTTACCCATGTGGCTCTGTCTTTAGTGTCAAAGTGCAAAGGTCATAAAATGCTAATTTGTAGACTAATGAAAAGGAAACTGGGGTAAATGAAGAAGTTCATATGCAATTCCTAAGGAAGCTTATGCAAAATAAAGGGGGGGGGGCTTTGGCTTGCAGGAGATCTATCTCTAGCAGAGAGCTATCTCAAGCAGAACACAACACTGTCAGCTTGCATCCATCACTGACTCTGAGTTGTTCCTCTTCCACTCCCAAACAGCCTTCCTCAGGATCATCTCCCAAGCTGACACTGGTCCTTGACACCATACCATTCCCAGTTAGCTCTCTTTGCCTTATGCTTGTAGAAGAAGTCATAAACTCTTGGTACTGCCCTGTCTGCTCACTGCCATGTCTCTACCATGATGGTCATGGACAATAGCCCTCTGAAACCAGGAGCCCCAAATTAAAAGTTTTCATTTATCAGTTGCCTTGGTCATGTTGTTTTATCACAGCAATAGAAAAAATAATCAAAACAGGGGATAATTAAGATCATATAAAATCATTGTAACCATCATGACAGTATATGAATAGCTTTATAAGAAGAGACCAGACACACACAGGATCCATCAGTGTATCTTGCTGTGTGCTGTGGTTTGAATACATTTTGTGTGTTCTTGAGGGATCTACTGATTGAAAGCTTAGTTTGTGGGTTTATTTTACCTGGGACATGGTAGTATCTAGTGAAATGGCCTTGAGGCATAGTGAGGATGGCTTTGGAAAATGCTCCCCTGGGACTACTTGATAGTTCTCACAAGAAGGCTGTTATAAAACGTTGCGTTTGGTTTCGCTTATTCCCTCTTTTTCTGGTTCCAGATATCACTGTGGTTTTTCATGTACTCAAATGAATACCTGGACTTTGGCTATTAAGAAAACTGTAACTGTTATTCAAGCAAAATTAAGTTATAACTTATGCTGACACTAGACTCTGTAGTCCACATGGAATTGATTTTGTCAGAATACAGAATCATGGATAGTCCCATCCATGTTTCAAATAAGATCATTGGAGATTAAGCAACTTTTTGCTCAAGATCAAAGCCCAAGAAAAGTTCTTGATGGGAAGATGATCAAAAGTGTTTTGTGAACATGTGGAAATACCAATAACATAAGCACACATCTCCATGAGTGACCAGCTAGCCTATGATCAGCAAAATTTGGAGCTAGAGCTGCAAATTATTTGAGTCACCTCTCACCTCAATATTCTAGGCCAAACATGGAGTCTTAAGACATTAAGATTGAATGTCTCATTTGTTGACCTTTTATAAGTTTTTACTTGTACTTAATAATGTGTTTCCCTGTGACATTTTTCATAAATATATATACTATATTTTAATAATATCCAGTCTATCTTGTTCCATTATTCTTTCTTGTTCCCCTTCACTCTTTCCTCTTTTCACCTAGTTCCCTCTACCTCAAAGTCTTTTTTTTTATAACCCAATGAGTTTTATTAAGGGTTGCTTATAGATGCATGGGTGAGGGATAACTGAAGATATTTACAGAATCATGAACACTTTACTGGTGACCATACCATATAAAAATGTCTCAGCAAGCATTAACTGCCTATAGGTTCTGAAAGAAGAGCATATGGTGAGCCCCTCCTCCAGAAAAAATGATTTAATTGATTCTATTTAACTCATAAAAAGCCTTTAATTTATTTAACAGAAAAAAGTAAACTATAACTCAGTGAACTCATTATCAAGTGATAGAATCCAGTTTATTAAGATAATTTCAATAATATATTCTCAGTGAGCTCCTGGGATGACTCAGTGAGTCTACGCACTTTCTGAACAGGTTTGATGGCCTCCATTTGATCCCCAGAATCCACATGGTAGGAACCAACCTCTGTAATGTATCCTCTGACATCTACACACAGGTCTTTCTATGAATGCAAATACATGCACACAATCTAGATGAATAAACACATGTAAAATGTATTTAAAAGATAGCCAACTTGAATTAAATTAGCAGTTAATATAGAATTATCACTGCTATCAAAACAACTTAAAATTAGAAATTTTTAGGGCATAATACATACGTTCAGAGTAAACAGAACATGCATACAAGATTTAGAAGGAGACGTTTCGCAGGCCACTGGTGCTGTTACTATCCAAGGTGCATCTCTGGGCCCTTGCAAATAAAATTGCAACTGTTGAAGTATGCAGATAATACCTGTGCATAAAAATTATTTTAAATATCATCTTTCATCTATTGATTAAAGTTTTATATGAGTACACTATGTTGCACCATTTCTACATTGTTTTTCTCCCTTCCCTCTCTTGCATGTCTTCCTTCTGCTACCATCTTCTTTCTTCAGCATTGCTTCTTTCTTGCTATTTCTCATGTGTGTAATTACACAATATACCATGTGCCTGCCATACCCTTTTATATTGAGAGCAGATAACTTGTTTTGATTTTACACATCACATCCTTTGTTTTCATATTGAGTACCAAATATGATTTTGTGCTTCACAATTTAGATTATTGCTAGATTAAGGTAAGACTGTCAGTACTCAGGATGGAAGAGTTTATGAATCACAGTGGCAAGGAGACAAAATGCTATGGTTTGAAGATGGTTTGTATTTATCTACAAAGACTTCATATATCAAATTTGGTATCCATTGTGAGGAATGAAGAGGTTGGAAACTTGATAGAGCTTTGCTGTTTAGAGGCAGAGCCTTTGTGAGGTGCTTAGAATTAAATAATGCTTTTAGGATAGAGTCCCCATCATTGAATTGTAACTGCTTTGTAAGAAGAATAATAGAGAACCAGAAAACATACACTATGTACAGGCCTTGTGTCCTAATAGATAATGCTACCCTGTGCTGTTTTGGGATTCTGAGGGTGATGGCCATCACTAGATGCTTCCCTCTTGGCTATAAGTTTCCAGAACTGTAGTTCAAGGTAAATGAGGCCTTATTTTGCTGGGAAAGTAAATTTGGAGGAAAATTATATTATTCTTGAAATAACACTGGTCTGAAAAAGAGCAGAGAAGAAAGTTGTTGCCTATAGGTGGGTCATCTAAGCTTTACTATGTTTTATTAGTTTCAAAAATAGAATCTTCATGAATATTACATAAAATTAGTTAAAAGAAAGTAGAGAAGAGGGAAACTTTAAGCACTAAAAAAAAAAATCCAACAAAAACATCTTTTTGGTTATAAAAGCCAGAAAATAACCTGGATAAACAAGTTGTCCTACTAAGCACAAAATTAGACATGTGATCATTAATTTTTGGAAGTACTTTAGTGAAAAGACTTTATGATCAAGGCTTCAGATGAAACCATAGAAATTTGCATCAGCTGGGCTTAACTGCATAGCCCCTGAAGTTAAAGACAAAGAATAAATTCATTGTCAATGCACATCCACTGTTTTAATTGACAATTAGTTCTAAGTGAAGACTCTATGAACTAACAGTTTGGCAAAGAGCAAAACAAATGTCTTTGCAGAATGGCTAACTGGGCAACAAGGAGCAAAGAGTTTTTGCTATCTAAAGCTGTTGGCTTTTATTATTCCTTGGAGAGAGATAGAGAGCTGCCCTGGATTCTACCATTAAACAAAATCTTAAATTACAAAGCACAGATACATTCAAACTCATAAATTAGCCCAAACCCCTTGCTATATTCGTTTCTAACTAATTACATGTAATTGCTTCTGTATCAAAATTTAGCCCAAAGGATATTAATAACTCTATCTTATATTTCCATCATCTCACAATTTCCAAAGTACTTTTATAGGAATCATCTAACTTGAGTTTCACAATAAATCTATGGAGTAAAAAATGCTACTCTAGCACACAGTTAAGAAAATGAAGACAACTGTAATTCAGTTCTCCACCAAATAATCTGCACTTGGCAAGACTAACCAATATTCCTAGCACCTAACACAGCACCATCAACTTTTCTTGCATTTTCACTGAGGGGTGGAAAACTCAAGAAACTAAAAAAAATTACAATCGCACATTGTATTTCCAAAATACCTTAGAAGACTCATGCTATCTACTACAATCTTGTACAGTTTTTCGTGTCCACTACTTCACAGCTTATTTGAAAAATCTTCAAAAATGATAATGGAAGTAATTTATATGCATAATTGTGCATAACAGGAGAAAATGAATCAATAAGGAAAAAGTATCTCCCTTATTGTTGACAATGTAGAACATTCATAGATGTTCAGAATTTTCTTATGAGACACTGGTACCAAACTCAATAACCACACCAAAGACTTAAGCCCAGGGCTTGCATGAACACTAAGTTCAGATTCAGTTTGGGAAGTGCCCTGCTCCAGTTGTTGGGGGACCCTCATTAAGACCAAGTTGTTCATCTGCTATGTTTTTGCAGGGGCTTAGCACATACTTGCTCTTTGGTTGGTGGTTCAGTCTCTGGGAGCCCCCAAAGGTCCAGATTAGTTGACTTTGTTGATTCCTATACTATTTGGCTCCCTCAATGCTTTCCCCAACTCTAAGACTCTAATAAGACTCTCTGAACTCTAATGTTTGGCCGTAGGTTTCTGTATCTCTTTCCATTGCCTACTGGTTGGAGCTTTCAGAGGACACTTATGCTAGGCTCCTGCCTGCAAGCATAACAAAGTATCATTAATACTATCAGGGATTGGTTCTTGCCCATGGGATGGATCACAATATAGGGCAGTAATTGCTTGTCCCGTTCCAGTCTCTGTTCTATTTTTGTCCGTGCACATCTTGTAGGCAGGACACATTTTGGGTCAGGGTTTTGTGGTTGGGTTTCTGTCCTTATCCAACCAAGGGAGTCCTTTCTAGCTACAGAAAGAGGCCACTTCAGGATGCATATCTCCCACTGCTAGGTGTCTCAGCTCCCTACAGACCCTCTGGAGACTCCCCCAATCCCACATCTCTGGCACATCCCAGAGATTGCCCATACCCACCCACCTTCAATTTCCCTTCTTATTCTTCAGTTCTCCTTACATCTGATGTCCCACCTGAGACCTGTGACCTGCGACCTGCTCTCCTCTCTCCCACTTAGTTCCCTCCTTCCATCCACCTCTAATATCTATTTTATTTCCACTTAAAGATTCAACCACCCTCCCTTGGATTCTCCTTGCTATATGGCTTCTTTGGGTCTGTTAATTATAGCATGAATTCCCATGTTGGTTATAGCATGGTTTACAGCTAATATCCATTTATAAGTGAGTACATACTATGCATATCCTTTTGGGTCTGGGTTACATCACTCAGGATGAAATTTTCTAGTTCCATCTATTTGCCTGCAGAATTTATGATGTCCTTGTTTTTAATAGCTGAGTAGTATTCCATTGTGTAAATGAATCACATTTTTTTTTATCCATTCTTCAGTTGAGGCATACATATCTAGGTTGTTTTCAGTTGTAAACAATGTAATAGCTTCAGGGTATTATGAATAAACATACAAACATAATTGAGCAAATGTCCTAGAGGGATGGTGGAGCATCTTTTGGATATGTGCCCAAGAGAGGTATAGCAGGGTCTTGAGGAAGAGCTATTCTCAGTCTTCTGAGAAACTACCAAATTGATTTCCAGAGTACTTGTGAGAGTTTGTACTCCCACCAGCAATGGAAGAGAGTTCCTTTGCTCCACATACTTGCCCCCTTGTGCTGTCCCTTGAAGTTTTGATCTTAACCATTCGGATGGGTATAAGATGGAATCTGAGAGTCATTTTGATTTGCATTTCCTTGAACATTTCTTTAAGTGCTTGTCAGCGAACTGAGATTTCTCTGTTAAGAATTCTCTGTTTAACTTTGTACCCCATTTTTAAACTGGGTTATTTCGTTTGTTGATGTCTAACTTTTGGGATATACATATATATATATATATATATATGAGATTAACCCTTTGTTGAATGTAGGGTTAATGGAGATCTTTTTCCCATCAATAGGCTGTCATTTTGTCCTGATGATAGTGTCCTTTGACAAAAAGAAGCTTTTCATTTTCAGGACTTCGCATTTATTAATTGTTGTCCTTAGTACCTGAGCCACTGGTGTTCTGTTAAAGAATTTGTTTCCTGTACTGGCAAGCTCAAGGCTATTTCCCACTTTCTGCTCTATTAGATTTAGTGTATCTGGTTTTATGTAGAGGTCTATGATGCATTGGGTTTGAGTTTTTTGCAGAGTAATAAGCATGTACCTATTTATATTCTTCTGCATGTAGACATACAGTTAGACCAGCACCATTTCTTGAAGATGCTTTGCATTTTCCATTGAGTGGTTTTGGCTACTTTGTCAAAAAAAAAATCAAGTGTCCCTAGATGTGTGGATTTATTTTTGGGTCTTAGGTTCAATTCTAGTGATCAACCTGTCTGTTTCTATATCAATACCATGCAGTTTTTATTCTCCTAATTTTTAAAAGAATTAAAGTTTATATGGTGTCCTGCAAGATCTCTGGACCCTTATGTATACTACACAAGTAGTAGATAACTAAGGCCTAGGTCTAAGACTGACTAATTCTCCAGAGAGTGGATTAATCCTTTATTTTTTTTCTACGATACAGAACACTGTTTTCTTGAATACTCTATTTTAGGGTGTTTAAGTTTTGAAGCTTTTCTCATCCAAGAGGCCAGTTTCCTCCTGTGAATAAAATGAAGACCACAGATAATGAATTTGCATAATTGACACTGAAGTCACTCTAACATTTGTTAAGTGTCTAGAGTATAAAGCAATAATGTGCTCACTTTTATGCATCCTTTCATTTAAATACTTAACTACTCCTCATAGAAGGGGAGAGTAGTTCTCTCTTTAGTGATGTGTTGTGTCATTATAGGAGTGTATACATGTAAGTGCAAATAAATAATAGGGTCAGAAGAGGACGCTAGAGGCCATGAAGCTGGAGTTACAGGTCTTTGAGTTATCTGACGTGGGTGCTGAGAACCAAATTCTCACGCTCTTCGAGAACAGCAAACATTATTAATCACTTTACCATCCATCCAGCCCTCAAAGGGCAATTTTTTAAAAAATTAACTTGGATAAATACTAAATCTAAAGTTCAAGGAAATAAAACAATCTGTTCAGTGAACCACAGGGTGTAGTGAGAAACAACACAATCAGCATGGGTGTTTATTTGATCCTTCATCATGATGTTTAACTCAGTAGGGAATGAACATATTTCTAGTAAATTATAATGTATTAGCAGGACTTTTACAATATAAGATACAAGTTCTCCCTTTTAAATGTATTTCATTATAAACATAGGAGAGTAATGCTTCCAGTTATATAGTGTTAATCATGGCAAGAAGTGCTTAGTTGAGTTTGGTTTAAATCTATTTCCCTAGCTACACATACAAACACATGCTTTCACATATAATATACAGACCTGTGCACACTGGCACATACATAGAAAGTCTTCCCTATCCTTCCTGGAGCACTCATTATGTAAATTCTTCATAGCCAATTCTGGCTCCATAGATTAGGTTTGTTCAACTTCTAGACTATATATTAAGAACACAAAATGTAAATATGATAAAGATATAGAGGTAAATGTCACACTTCTTTTTTCTTTTTTCATTATTTTTGAGAAAGGGTCTTTATTTGGTCCAGTATTTGCTGATTGCTATAGTTTATCTCCAAGAACCTCTCCTTATTTAGAGGTAGTGTGAATGTAAAAATTGCATTTTAGTTGCTAAAATAAAAAGAGAAGGTGATACAGATAACAGAGAGATCGGTGAGCTCTTGGACAAAAGCTTTGCTGGAGGTGGACTAGATGATGCTAAATCCAACAGCATCATTACAGACAAATCTGACGGCTGCTTTCATTCCTTCTGTCTGCTCAGTAGTGCCTGAACACCTGTTCTTGCCAACAAGTGCTGTGCTGTTCTAACTCCAGAGCATGATTTTTGCTTTAAGTGATTCTAGTATCACACAAAGATATTCTGCACCTTACCAACATCGATTAGTCTTGAGATGTGTAAATAAATGAATATGTTGACCATTTATCACACAATCTCACGTGTGTCTTTAAGTGTATTTAAACAACTTGCTTGTAGACTCCAATTATTTTTCTTGGTTGTCTTGTGCCTGTGCTAAAGGTGAGGGTATGGCTTTAGAATGTTTGGATTTATTTGTGAAGCTGTGTTTTATCACAAGGAAGTCCTTCATGAGCAAACACTGGCATTCTGTTGACATTATTTTCATCGGATGTGGTAAGGTGTCCAAGACAGCACGATCCCAATTGTACGCACTTCCTCTTCCTCTCTGTGCCTGAGAAGGCAGAGTATCCTGCCTCCAGAGAGGAAAGCAACACTAGAACAAACTTCTCTTGTCTAGGAACGGGAAATTCTAAGTTAATAAAAATACATAGTGGAGAAAAAATTACCCTATGCAAGGAAAAAAATATAGGTTTTTCAAATATATTCTTTCTCAATCGTGTGCAAAAACACATTCTGATTTATTTTAAGATAACCCTATTAAATGATAAAATAGAAGAACTCTTATATTTGGAATGGCCTGGGAAACTAGAAAATGATGATACTGCAGTAATTATTCCACACTGCTCCTCTCAGCATGCAGAAGGACTTGGCTGCTCTTTGTATGCAGAGCTAGAGACCAGTGTCTTCAGAAGGTGAATGGAGATACTGACTGGTTTTCTATGGAAAGGGGGGAACCATGTGACACTTTGTTCCTTCAAATGTATCCTTAATGCTTAGCAGATTTTCTGTAGCATTTAAAAATTTACATTAATTTATTCTGCTTGTTTGCGTTTATTTTTCAATATAGTTATAAAATTATTTTTACAATTCATAACATCTGGAGGAGGTAAATGAAATATTAAGTATGTCAATGTTTACAATGTTCAATGCAGTTATGCACATTTCAAACACATATGTGTGTCGTCAGGTTTTCAACATCATGTATTTCATGTATTCTATATGTGGGGAATATTATATTTTACCTGCCCTTTCCTAGATGTTGCTTGAGTTCACATAGGATAATGTAACAAAATTTAAATCACTCTTATGCTATACATACATGAACGCATTCACGGGAAGACACATACACACACACACACACACACACACACACACAGAGAGAGAGAGAGAGAGAGAGAGAGAGAGAGAGAGAGAGAGAGAGAGAGAGAGAGATACAGACTGAGAGACAGAGAAAGGAACAGAGACAGAGATGCAGACATAAAAAGACAGAGAGAGGAAAGATCAGTTGAGAGGGGAGGAGGAAGGGAGGAAGAGAAGGAGAAAAGAAGGAATAAAAAGAAAGCTAGATCCCATAAACAAACATTTTATTACAAATCAGAATAAGACAAACAACAAAATACAAAACAATAGCTACAGAGGTGGCTCTATGTTTAAGCACTTGCTGCTCTTTCAGAGGAACCCAGGCTGGTTTCCAACAGAGACATCAAACACTCATAACTGCTTATATTTCCAGTTACCAGGCATCTGACAGGTTTTCCCAGTCCCTGTGGGCAACTACTCAAACAGCACACATAAACATGTGCACATATATATAGTTTTAGTTGTTTTAATGAAAGGAGAAAACCAAACAAGTTATCCAGTTTCTTATTCCAGGAGAACCACCATGCTCCTTAGACTTTTGCTCCTAACTTCTTCTGTGTATTCTATTTAAAGAGCTGCTCAGAAATCTCATGCTATTTAGCTTGAAACTCAACTTTCTACCTCTGTTTCTATATCTCTCTTGCAAGGAATTGTAATGAGTTCAACAGTAGACCACTCTGTCTGCACTCTGCAGAGGTTTCTTCGTTGGGGGGTGGGGGGATTATTGTTTTGTTGTCTTTTTGGTGATGGTGGTGGTGGTGGTTTTTCTTTGTTCTTTTTTCTTTTCTCTTTCTTTCTTTCTTTCTTTCTTTCTTCCTTTTTCTTTCTTTTTTTTTATTGTTAGTACCTTGGTTTCTGATGTTAAGTTTGTCAAATTTCAAAATGGTTTCTGATGGCAGTAAGGGATTTATCCATACCTGGATGCCCTATGTTTGACTCAAGGACCTTTTCGCTGTGCTTAGGTCATACATAGGATCATGCTTGTAGTTCAGCAGAGATACTTTGAAAGGCTGTTGTGGGGTCTTTGCTTGCTACTGAAATAAAATGTATTAAATTTGTTAATTTATAAAATAGTAAAGGCTTATTGCTCATAATTCTATGGAGTTGGTACCTCAAAAATCAAGATAAAAAACACATCAATTGTCTGTTGAAGATCTGTTCTTTATAGATGGCTTAAAATAATGGCAAAACCTCATTCATGAGGCCACTAATTCCACAATAAGGTCTATTCTCAGGAACTCATAGCCACCTCAGGTCTTATGTCTCCATACCATTATATTAAGGACTAGAGCAGTGATTGTCAACTTGTGGGTCCTGATCCCTTTGGTGGTCAGATATCTTGCAAACCATATATTTCCATTATGATTCATAACAGTAGCAAAATTACTGTTATATAGTAGCAACAAAATACTTTTATGGTTGGGCATCATCACAACATGAGGAAGTTTATTAAAGTGTCCCAGCATTAGAAAGATTGAAAACCACTGGACGAGAGTAACAAAACATGTATTTGGAAGAATGTGATAATTCACAGCACAGCAGTTTCTACTCTTATTTAGCAGAATAAAAGAACAAAACAGGACAAAAGACCACTCAAACTGTCCTCTCCCAGAAGGACTTCATTTATCCAGGAGATTCTGAAAACATAAAAGTAGTACTAAAGGTGCTGCTTCATCTTTTGTTGTTCCAGATGTTGATCTTGTTAATTTCATCAAAGCATCTAGCAGTTTTGTGCTGTGATAACAATAAGTACATTTAATGAGAAAATAGTGACTTTTCCCCAGAGGAGCAAGAACCAATGGCAAGAGGCAGCACATAGATGCTAATAGGAACAAAACATGCATAGGTAAACATATACTTAGACTAGACAAGCAAATTATATTAACAATTTAACAAGAATGATATCTTGCTCTTGTTTAAAATATCCTCTTCCTCATCTCTCTAGAGTCACTTAAAAAGAACTCCATGAGTGAAAAAGCTTTTTCTCTCCGTCAGCTGCTAAATGGGTTCAAATCCATATCCTCCTCCCCCTGTCTTCATCCTTGAAGCCCTTTCTTGTTTATCTTGCCAAATTATTCTCTTACTATATAAGATGCTGTATAGTTAGGTGGTTCTTGCGAACACAAAGACTAACCATCAAGACAGAGCACATCTGTCTCCAGAATCCCACACATCCTCTCTGTAAGTTTCCTTCATCCACCCCCACCCCCTCCCCAGGATCTGTTCTCTCTCATTAGACTTTTCTGGAATGTCATAGACATTGAATCATATAACCTGGGAACTTTTGGGACTCATTCACTTATCATTATCATCCAACATTCTTCCATCTTGTGGGAAAGTACCAAACATTGATGCTTCATTCCGTTTGTGGGAAAGATTTCATTTTGCAGCTGTATTGCATTTATTTTATAGCACCAACTAGGTCATGTAGGTTGTTTTCAGTTGGGAATATCATGATAAATGCTGCTGTTCATATAGGTGCCTGGGATTTTTAGCAGAGACCTGCCTTCCTTTATCTAAGTACATACCTAAGACTGGTATTGCTGGGTCATACAACCATATATATTTGATTTTATGAGTCAACTTGTCTATTTTCTAACCTTTTGACATTTTTATTTTCTTCAATTTCTCCCAGCTGCTTTTATGGGTAATCACTGACAAGAAGAAGGTCCTACAGATGTGCCTTGACAGTTATAAACGAAAAGTAGAATTTCCAGATCTGATGAGAGAGAGAATGCAGGTAGCAAGCATGGTGTCTGGTCCCACCTGGCTGTCATGGCTAAACTCTGCTGTCACAGTGAGGATGAGATCAAAGTAGCCCAACTGTTACTGGGCAGTCTCCTGCCTCCTAGCTCTGTATTTAGGCATCACACTCTACAGTTTTCATATCCATTCTAACATTGTACACAACCCTGACTCCACATTCTCAAAAATGGACTGATGGCATAATTAAAAAAAAAAAGAATGTATGCCAAGGAAAAGCAACCATGCCTCTAAAACATAAACAAACAAGAAATAAAATTTTTTATTATTAATTCTTTTCAGCTTCATCTGGTACTTAATCCAGCAAGAATTGAAAAAGAATGTATTGAAACACAGTTTGGAGAAGGACTCATGCATGTGAGTGTCTCTTGCTTTGACTGGAACCAAAAGTAGTGAAAGTTTTAAACATGGATGTCTACCTTTTGAGCCAATTTCACAGCTCCCATTTGCCAATAGTACTGCCACCTGCAGCTCTTCCTCCAAGTCTTCTGTGACTGGAATCTGGTTAAGATGGGACTCTCACTTTAAATCAAAGATTAATGGAGGTTTGCATGGAGAACGAAAAACAGAAGGCTTCCCTACTTCTGGGAAGCAAGAAACGAGATGATTTATTATTATTATTATTATTATTATTATTATTATTATTATTATTATTATTGGGTATTTATTTCATTTACATTTCCAATGCTATCCCAAAAGTCCCCCACTCCCTCCCACACCCACTCCCACACCCAGCTACTCCCACCTCTTGACCCTGGCGTTCCCCTGTACTGAGGCATATAAAGCCTGCACGAACAATGGGCCTCTCTTTCCACTGATGGCCAACCAGGCCATCTTCTGATACATATGCAGCTAGAGACACGAGCTCTGGGGGGTACTGGTTAGTTCATGTTGTTGTTTCACCTATAGGGTTGCAGATTCCCCCAGCTTCCTGTGTACTTCCTCCAGTTCCTCCATTGGGGGCCCTGTGATCCATCCAATAGCTGACTGTGAGCATTCACTTCTGTGTTTGCTAGGCCCCGGCATAGTCTCACAAGAGACAGCTATATCAGGGTCCTTTCACCAAAATCTTGCCAGTGTATGCAATGGTGCAATGGTGTCAGCATTTGGAGGCTAATTATGGGATAGATCCCCGGGTATGGCAGCCTATAGATGGTCCATCCTTTCATCTCAGCTCCAAACTCTGTCTCTGTAGCTCCTTCCATGGGTGCCTTGCTCCCAATTCCAAGAAGGAAGAACCAGGATTTTTAAGAGTCATGAATGGTGCCCTGGGAGATCCTGTAACCTTTAATGATGATAGAGATTTTAAAGTAACTTTTCACACAATGAAAACATCACCATTGAGAAGTCACACTATTTGTACACTAGCTGGGAATTGTACCTTTGTTACCACTCATGACTGTAATAGATGGACTGTGGGCACAGCCATTTGTGATTCCCAAGGCACTGTCTTCACAGAAGTTGAGCAAGTAGCTGGTGGGCTGTTGCTCATTAATTTCCTCTCCTACTGATGAAAGAGATACACTAGGCTGTCCACAATGGTAATACAGACCTTATGAAAAAGACATAAGCACAGAGAAATGGAGCCATTGAGAGTCTGTCAATGAACAGAGTCGGTTTCAAAAAAAAAAAAAAAAAAAAAAAACCTCTGTTTCATTAAAAATTTATTTATTCATGTTTAATGTGCTTTGAAATGAATTTGCATTTTACAAAGCACAGAATATATTTTCATAATATTTTATTAAGAAAATACCACCCCAGAAAGGCCACATCTGTGTATGACAATGTCAAATAAGTTCTGTCCTAAATTTGGCATACTGGAGGTTTAAATTCATGTTCCATGAATTACTCATGATGGCATCTTACCTTTTTAATATTACACAGCTTTCGATAAGAGTCTTTTCAAATACACTTTACACTTCAAACTGATTTAATCTGATATACACATTCTAAATTTAAAGAAATATGTAGACTATGCTTTTGCATAGTGTAATGACCTGGGGAGATATAGACAGATAGATAGATAGATACATAGATAGATAGATAGATAGATAGATAGATAGATAGATAGATAGATAGATAGATATGTGTGTATGTATATATATATATATATATACATTCATATATATAGCTTCTAAAATAATCTAAATATTCTGAAATAATCTAAAGTATAAATACTTGTTGTTTAAAAAGAAACTGATTCCAGATTCCTGTTATAGAACTTATTGTATTAATTATTCAAATCAAGTCGATTTTGTATAATATTTTGTTTTATTATAGTAATATTAAACAATTAGGGAAATATAAAATACTATCTAATTTAGGGGCAAGCAAATTATAATCTGAGAAGCAAACACTTTTATGAATAAAGCTTACTGGACCACAATTACAACCACCCATTTAAGCTTTATTTATGGTTGATATTTTTGGTATGGTGAGAGAGTTAGGGAGTGGCAAAAGAGATCATTTGATTTCTTTCTTTATTTCTTCCTTGACCAAGTTATCATTGAGTAGAGTGTTGTTCGGCTTCCACATGGATGTGGGTTTTCTATTATTTATGTTGTTATTGAAGATCAGCCCTAGTCTGTGGTGATCTGATAGGGTGCATGGGAAGATTTCAATATTTTTGTATCTGTTGAGGCCGGTTTTGTGACAAATTATATGGTCAGTTTTGGAGAAGGTCCCGTGAGGTGCTGAGAAGTAGGTATATCCTTTTGTTTTAGGATAAAATGTTCTATAGATATCTGTTAAATCCATTTGTTTCATAACTTCTGTTAGTTTCACTGTGTCTCCATTTAATTTCTGTTTCCAGGATCTGTCCATTGATGAGAGTGAGATGTTGAAGTCTCCCACAATTATTGTGTGAGGTGTAATGAGTGCTTTGAGTTTTAGCAAAATTTCTTTAATGAATGTGGTTGCCCTTGCATTTGGACCATAAATGTTCAGAATGGAGAGTTCATCTTGGTAAATTTTACCTTTGATGAGTAAGAAGTGTCCCTCCTTATCTTTTTTGAGAGGTTTAGGTTGAAAGTCAATTTTATTCAATATTAGAATGACTACTCCAGCTTGTTTCTTGAGACCATTTGCTTGGAAAATTGTTTCCCAGCCTTTTACTCTAAGGTAGTGTCTGTCTTTGTCCCTGAGGTGGGTTTAGAGTTTAATGATAATGAAGCTACAACATACCCAAACTTATAAGAAACAATGAAGGCAGTCAAAAGAGGAAACTCATAGCTCTGAGTGCCTCCAAAAAGAAGCTGGAGGAAGCATATACTAGCAGCTTGAAAGCCCACCTAAAAGCTCTAGAACAAAAGGAAGCAAATTCCCCCCTGAGCAGTAGACAGCAGGAAATAATCAAACTCAGGGCTGAAAATCAACCAAATGGAAACAAAAAGAACTATACAAAGAATCAACCAACCCAGGAGCTGGTTCTTTGAGAAAATCAAAAAGATAGATAAACCCCTAGCCAGACTAACTAGAGGACACAGGGACAGTATCCTAATTAACAAAGTCAGAAGTGAAAAGGGAGATATAACAACAGAATCTGAGGAAATCAAAAAAAAAAAAATCATTAGATCCTACTACAAAAGCATATACTCAAAAAACTGGAAACCTGGATGAAATGGACATTTTTCTAGACAGATACCAGGTAGAAAGGCTAAATCAGGATCAGATTAACAATCTAAACAGTCCCAAATACCCTAAAGAAATAGAAACAGTCATTAATATTCTCCCAACCAAGAAAAAAAAAAGAAGAAGAAGAAGAAGAAGCCCAGGACTAGATGGGCTTAGTACAGAGTTCTATCAGACCTTCAAAGAAGATCTAATTCCAATACTCCTCAAACTATTCCACAAAATAGGAACAGAAGGCACTTGACCCAATTCATTCTATGATGCCACAATTACTCTGATACCTAAACCACACAAAGACCCAACAAAGAAAGAGAACTTTAGACCAATTTCCCTTATAAATATTGATGCAAAAAATATTCAATAAAATTCTCATAAACTGAATCCAAGAACACATCACTACAATCATCCATCATGACCAAGTAGGCTTCATCCCAAGGATGCAGGGATGGTACAATATACTGAAATCCATCAACGTAATCTACTACATGAACAAATTCAAAGACAAAAACCACATGATCATGTCATTATATGCTGAGAAAGCATTTGACAAGGTCCAACACCCCTTCATGATAAAAGTCTTGGAAAGATCAGGAATTCAAGGTCCATATATGAACATAAAAAATATAACAACAGAATCTGAGGAAATCAAAAAAAAATCATTAGATCCTACTACAAAAGCATATACTCAAAAAACTGGAAACCTGGATGAAATGGACATTTTTCTAGACAGATACCAGGTAGAAAGGCTAAATCAGGATCAGATTAACAATCTAAACAGTCCCAAATACCCTAAAGAAATAGAAACAGTCATTAATATTCTCCCAACCAAGAAAAAAAAAAAAGAAGAAGAAGAAGAAGCCCAGGACTAGATGGGCTTAGTACAGAGTTCTATCAGACCTTCAAAGAAGATCTAATTCCAATACTCCTCAAACTATTCCACAAAATAGGAACAGAAGGCACTTGATCCAATTCATTCTATGATGCCACAATTACTCTGATACCTAAACCACACAAAGACCCAACAAAGAAAGAGAACTTTAGACCAATTTCCCTTATAAATATTGATGCAAAAAATATTCAATAAAATTCTCATAAACTGAATCCAAGAACACATCACTACAATCATCTATCATGACCAAGTAGGCTTCATCCCAAGGATGCAGGGATGGTACAATATACTGAAATCCATCAACGTAATCTACTACATGAACAAACTCAAAGACAAAAACCACATGATCATGTCATTATATGCTGAGAAAGCATTTGACAAGGTCCAACACCCCTTCATGATAAAAGTCTTGGAAAGATCAGGAATTCAAGGTCCATATATGAACATAAAAAATATAACAACAGAATCTGAGGAAATCAAAAAAAAATCATTAGATCCTACTACAAAAGCATATACTCAAAAAACTGGAAACCTGGATGAAATGGACATTTTTCTAGACAGATACCAGGTAGAAAGGCTAAATCAGGATCAGATTAACAATCTAAACCGTCCCAAATACCCTAAAGAAATAGAAACAGTCATTAATATTCTCCCAACCAAGAAAAAAAAAAAAAGAAGAAGAAGAAGAAGCCCAGGACTAGATGGGCTTAGTACAGAGTTCTATCAGACCTTCAAAGAAGATCTAATTCCAATACTCCTCAAACTATTCCACAAAATAGGAACAGAAGGCACTTGACCCAATTCATTCTATGATGCCACAATTACTCTGATACCTAAACCACACAAAGACCCAACAAAGAAAGAGAACTTTAGACCAATTTCCCTTATAAATATTGATGCAAAAAATATTCAATAAAATTCTCATAAACTGAATCCAAGAACACATCACTACAATCATCCATCATGACCAAGTAGGCTTCATCCCAAGGATGCAGGGATGGTACAATATACTGAAATCCATCAACGTAATCTACTACATGAACAAACTCAAAGACAAAAACCACATGATCATGTCATTATATGCTGAGAAAGCATTTGACAAGGTCCAACACCCCTTCATGATAAAAGTCTTGGAAAGATCAGGAATTCAAGGTCCATATATGAACATAAAAAAAGCAATATACACCAAACCAGTAGCCAACATCAAACTAAATGGTGAGAAACTGGAAGCAATCCCACTCAATTCAGGCACTAGACAGGACTGCCCACTCTCTCCCTACCATCTCAATATAGTACTTGAAGTTCTAGCCAGAGCAATTAGACAACAAAAGGAGATCAAGGGGATACAAATTGGAAAGGAAGAAGTCAAAATATTACTATTTGCAGATGATATGATACTATATAAAAGTGACCCTAAAAATTCCACCAGAGAACTCCTGAACCTGATAAGCAACTTCAGTGAAGTAGCTGGATATAAAATTAGCTCAAACAAATCAGTGGCCTTTCTCTACACAAAGCATAAACAGGATGAGAAAGAAATTAGCGAAATAACACACTTCAAAATAGTAAAAAATAATATAAAATATCTTGGTGTGACTCTAACTAAGGAAGTGAAAGATATATATGACAAGAATTTCAAGTCTCAAAAGAAAGAAATCAATGAAGATCTCAGAAGATGGAAAGATCTCCCATGCTCATGGATTTACAGAATTAATATAGTCAAAATGGCTATCTTGGTGAAAGCAATCTACAGATTTAATGCAATCCCCATCAAAATTTCAACTCAATTCTTCACAGTTAGAAAGAGCAATTGGCAAATTCATCTGGAATAACAAAAAGTCTAGGATAGCAAAAACTATTTTCAACAATGAAAGAACCTCTGGTGAAGAGAACTCCTAAACCTGATAAATAGCTTCAGGGAAGTACCTGGATATAAAATTAACTCAAACAAGTCAATGGTCTTTCTCTACACAAAGAATAAACAGGCTGAGAAAGAAATTAGGGAAACAACACCCTTCTCAATAGTCACAAATAATATAAAATATCTTGGCGTGACTCTAACTAAGGAAGTGAAAGATCTGTATGATAAGAACTTCAAGTCTCTGAAGAAAGAAATTAAAGAAGATCTCAGAAGATGGAAAGATCTCCCATGCTCATGGATTGGCAGGATCAACATTGTAAAAATGGCTATCTTGCCAAAAGCAATTTACAGATTCAATGCAATCCCCATCAAAATTCCAACTCAATTCTTCAACAAATTAGAAAGAGCAATCTGCAAATTCATCTGGAATAACAAAAAACCTAGGATAGCAAAAACTCTTCTCAAGGATAAAAGAACCTCTGGTGGAATCACCATGCCTGACCTAAAGCTTTACTACAGAGCAATTGTGATAAAAACTGCATGGCAGTGGTATAGTGACAGACAAGTAGACCAATGGAATAGAATTGAAGACCCAGAAATGAATCCACACACCTATGGTCACTTGATCTTCGACAAGGGAGCTAAAACCATCAAGTGGAAGAAAGACAGCATTTTCAACAAATGGTGCTGGCACAACTGGTGGTTATCATGTAGAAGAATGCGAATTGATCCATTTCTATCTCCTTGTACTAAGGTCAAATCTAAGTGGATTAAGGAACTTCACATAAAACCAGAGACACTGAAACTTATAGAGGAGAAAGTGGGGAAAAGCCTCGAAAATATGGGCACAGGGGAAAAATTCCTGAATAGAACAGCAATGGCTTGTGCTGTAAGATCGAGAATTGACAAATGGGACCTCATGAAACTGCAAAGCTTCTGCAATGCAAAAGACACTGTCAATAAGACAAAAAGGCCACCAACAGATTGGGAAAGGTTCTTTTACTATCCTAAATCAGACAGGGGACTAATATCCAATATATATAAAGAACTCAAGAAGGCGGACTCCAGAAAATCAAATAACCTCATTAAAAAATGAAGCTCAGAGCTAAAGGAAGAATTCTCACCTGAGGAATACGGAATGGCCGAGAAGCACCTGAAAAAATGTTCAGCATCCTTAATCATCAGGCAAATGCAAATCTAAACAAGCCTGAGATTCCATCTCACACCAGTCAGAATGGCCAAGATCAAAAATTCAGGTGACAGCAGATGCTGGTGAGGATGTGAAGAAAGAGGAACACTCCTCCATTGTTGGTGGGATGGCAAGCTTGTACAACCACTCTGGAAATCAGTCTGGCGGTTCCTTAGAAAATTGGACATAGTACTAGTGGAGGATCCAGCAATACCTCTCCTGGGCATATATCCAGAAGATGTTCCAACCAGTAAGAAGGACACATGTTCTACTATGTTCATAGCAGCCTTATTTATAATAGCCAGAAGCTGGAAAGAACCCAGATGCCCCTCAACAGAGGAATGGATACAAAAAAATGTGGTACATTTACACAATGGAGTACTACTCAGCTATTAAAAACAATGAATTTATGAAATTCCTAGGCAAATGGTTGGACCTGGAGGGCATCATCCTGAGTGAGGTAACACAATCACAAAAGAACTCAAATGATATGTACTCACTGATAAGTAGATATTAGCCCAGAAACTTAGAATACCCAAGATACAAGATTCAATTTGCAAAACACATGAAACTGAAGAATAATGAAGACCAAAGTGTGGACTCTTTGCCCCTTCTTAGAATTGGGAACAAAACACCAATGGAAGGAGTTACAGAGACAAAGTTTGGAGCTGAGACAAAAGGATGGACTATTTAGAGACTGCCATATCCAGGGATCCACCCCATAATCAGCCTTCAAATGAGAACACCATTGCCGCAGACCCTTTGGGCCCCTTTGTCTGTGTGGAACGGGTCTAGTCGCGGGTGGGCAAAGCATCAGATAAATTTGACAGACAGATGCACACAGGAGAGATTGTGTTGGATCTGAATGTAATGTCAAGTCGAGCATCAGACTTTTTATGCAGAAAACAATAAGGAAGTTGGATGACATACCCGCAAGGTACAAAGAGGTTACTGGATTCTTACATAAAACAGAGAAATGCAAACACAGAAAGTCTAACAGGAACCACCTGGGATAGAATTCATTGTTAACAACTGGGATCAAAAAGGGCTCCACCTAAGATTCACTTAATCTTAGAAGCCAGGTTCAAGGGCTTTGTGCCCTTGCCATAGTTCCTATTTTAGTCTATTATATAGTCCACCTTCCCCTTAGCCCATTGTAAATACGTGTGTATGGGTGTAACTCAGCTATAGTCTTAGAAGCCAGGTGTGAGGTCTTTACTCTCCTAGGGCAAGGGCTTTCACACCCAAGTCATGGTTTTAACTAGGGAGTTCCATTCTAGCTAACCATCTCATGAATAATGCAATATTCTAAAACAACATCCTGATCTACTTCCTAAACCATTGTAAATTCCTGTATATGAGAGCAACTTGGCTTTTATTCTAAGTGATAGTGTAGTACCAGAGGCTATTCTGAATGTCACTGAATAGGCAACACTCTTCCTGAATTCCAAACCCATGGTCTTGCTCAAGGATGTTCTAGGACTTTTGGAACACTGGTGGAAGGCTTTAGCTATGTCAGAATTCAATCTTAAAAGGCACTTATAATAAAGAGAGCACGTGGATCGATCCACTAGACTAATGCGGGAACGGAAAATTAATGTATGTTTTAGAGAGAACACCAGACTCCAGGAGCAAGTTTCTGTGAAACTCTTTTTGCTTCATGAGCAGCTTTTAAGCCTCTCGGCTTGTCAAACTGACTCCACCGGAGTGAGTGGCACACCATTGCATACACTAGCAAGTGTTTGCTGAAAGGACCCTGATATAGCTGTCTCTTGTGAGACTATGCCAGGGCCTAGCAAACACATAAGTGGATGCTCACAGTCAGCTATTGGATGGATCTCAGGGCCCCAAATGGAGGAGCTAGAGAAAGTACCCAAGGAGCTAAAGGAATCTGCAACCCTATAGGTGGAACATTATGAACTAACCAGTACCTGGGAGCTCTTGTCTCTAGCTGCATATGTATCAAAAGATGGCCTAGTCGGTCATCACTGGAAGGAGAGTCCCATTGGACATGCAAACTTTATATGCCCCAGTACAGGGGAATGCCAGGGCCAAAAAGTGGGAATGGGTGGGTAGGGGAGTAGGGGGGGGGATATGGGGGAATTTTGGGATAGCATTGGAAATGTAATTAAGGAAAATACCTAATTTAAAAAAAAAAGAACCTCTGGTGGAATCACAATCTCTGACCTCAAGCTGTACTATAGAGCAATTGTGACAAAAATTGCATGGCACTGGTACAATGACAGACAAGTAGATCAATGGAACAGAATTTAAGACCCAGAAATGAACCCACACACTTAAGGTCACTTGATCTTTGACAAAGGAGCTAAAATCATCCAGTGGAAAGAAGACAGCATCTTCAACTAATGGTGTTGGCTCAACTGGTGGCTAGCATGTAGAAGAATGCAAACTGATCCATTCTTATCTCCTTGAACCAATCTCATGTCTAAGCAGATCAAAGAACTCCACATAAAACCAGAGACACTGAAACATATAGAGGAGAAAGTGGGGAAGAGCCTTGAAGATATGGCATAGGGGAAAGATTTCTGAACAGAACACCAATGGCTTGCGCTGTAAGATCAAGAATCAATAAATGGGACCTCATAAAATTGCAAAGCTTCTGTAAGGGAAAGTACACTATCAATAAGACCAAAAGGCAACCAACAGATTGGGAAAAGATCTTTACCAAACCTAAATCCAATAGGGGGCTTATATCAAGAAGTTGGACTCCAGAAATCTAAATAAACCAATTAAAAAATGGGGCACAGAGCTAAACAAAGAATTCTCAACTGAGGAATACTGAAAGGCTGAGAAGCACCTAAAAATTGTTCAATATCCTTGTGATGGTTTGTATATCCTTGGGCCAGGGACTGGCACCATCTGAAGGTGTGGCCTTGTTGGGATAGGTGTGACCTGGTTGGAATGGGTGTGTCACTGTGGGTGTGGGTATAAGATCCTCATCCTAGTTGCCTGGAAGTCAGTCTTCCACTAGCAGCCTTTGGATGAAGACATAGAACTCTCAGCTCCTCCTATGCCATGCCTGCCTGGATACTGCCATGCTCTCACCTTGATGATAATGGACTGAACCTCTGAACCTGTAAACCAGCCCCAAATAAATGTTGTTTTTTATAAGACTTGCCTTGGTCATGGTGTCAGTTCACAGCAGTAAAACCCTAACTAAGATAATCCTTAATCATAAGGGAAATGCAAATCAAAACAACCCTAAGATTTCACCTCACACCAGTCAGAATGGCTAAGATCAAAAATGCAAGTGACAGCAGATGCTGGCGAGGATGTGGAGAAAGAGGAACACTCCTCCATTGCTGGTGGGACTGCAAGCTGGTACAACCACTCTGGAAATCAGTTTGGTGGTGCCTCAGAAAACTAGATATAGTTTACCGGAAGATCCAGCAATACCACTCCTGGGCATATACCCGAAGATGATCCAACATGTAATAATGATACATGCTCCACTATGTTCACAGCATCCTTATTTATAATAGCCAGAAGCTGGGAAGAACCCAGATTTCCCTCAACAGAGGAATAGATACAGAAAATGTGGTACATTTACACAATGGAGTACTATGCAGCTATTAAAAACAATGAATTTATGAAATTCTTAGACAAATGGATGGATCTGGAGGGCATCATCTTGAGTGAGGTAACCCAACCACAAAAGTACACACATGATATGCACTCACTGATAAGTGAAAATTAGCCCAGAAGCTCAGAATCCTCTTTAGAAGGGGAAATAAAATACCCATGGAAGGAGTTACAGAGACAAAGTTCGGAGCAGAGCCTGAAGGAACATCCATCCAGAGACTCTCCCACCTGGGGATCTATCCCATAAACAACCACCAAACCCAGACACTAGGCAGATGCCAACAAGAACCTGTTGACAAGAGTCTGATATAACTGTCTCCTGGGAGGCACTGCCAATGCCTGGCAAATACAGAAGTAGATGCTCACAGTCATCCATTGGACGAAGCACAAGGTCCCAAATGAAAGAGCTAGAGAAAATACCCAGGGAGCTGAAGGGGTCCGAAGCCCCATAGAAGGAACCTTAATATGAACTAGCCAGTACCCTCAGAACTCCTTGGAACTATACTACCAATCAACGAAAACAGAGATGATGGAACTTGTGGCTCTAGCTGTATGTGTAGCAGAGGATGGCCTAGTCAGTTATCAATGGGTGGAGAGGCCCTTGGTCCTGTGAAGGCTCTGTGCCCCAGTATAGGGTAATGCCAGGACTGGGAATGGGAGTGGGTGGGGTGAGGATCAGGGGGAGGGGGGGAAGGATAGGGGATTTTTGGAGGGAAAACTAGGAAAAGGGATAACATTTGAAATGTAAATAAAGAAAATCTCTAATAAAAAATAGAAAAAAAGATCATTTGACAAAAAGGCTCAAAATATTTACTATCTGGTCTTTTAATAAGTGTTTCATATATCTCATACATTTAAAAAGTCACAAAATATTTAACATTTTCCATTACATTCCCAAGAGAACAAATACCATTTTAGGAAACCTTAAAATGCCTGAAATGTGTGCGACAGGAAAATATGTGTGGAGAAATTGACTTCTAGCCCTGTGCATCAAGATGAGATTAGAGGAGTTTGTACTGTGGGTGAAGTATATCCGTAATTCTCACTGTTGGAGGAAAGATATCCAAAAAGCAGGGCATCTCTAGCGACTCGGGATTTATTGAGCTGCAGCATGATTTGTAGAATGGAGTTATTGATCAGAAAACCTGAGGGAATGTAGAGTAAACTCATCATATGCAGTGAAGATGCGTGTCTTCCCATCTTCGTCCTGTTGTAAAAGCTGCACTGAACAGGCAGGAAATAAATCAGCCAAACAACTATTCTTACGAGGCCTCTCTCTTTGGTCTGATAATGAAGAAAAGAACAAAGCTGGCATCTGGAAGGGGTAATGGGGTGCACCCAGCATTTAGCAAATGGCGAGCTTTCTCACAGGGACACTAGAACCACAGTCAAAGCAAGTCTTCAGCAGCACTTGACTTCAAGGTGTCCCACAGAAAGGAAGTACCAAAGGCAGTCTTTAACTTCAGGATGCTTAAAATGACCTTTAGTGAAATGAAAATTGTGGGGATATCATATCATTCCCGGGAATGGCATCCCTTGAGTTATGGAGGTAATAGTTCTTAGAAAGCATGAAGTGTGGCTAAAGTGTTTGAGGGAGGAATTCCATTCATGATTTTAATACTACAGCAGCTGATTTTATACAGAAAGACAGAAATTTTTAGAGAAGAAGTAATCATACCTACAAAATCACTCTTTGAGTTACTATATAAACAACCTGAGTCCACAAGGCACTGAAACAGAGTTGCTATTAAACTTCCTTGATGTTTTTATTACAATCCTGTCTAGCACCAAACCTTAGCATCAGCTCTTTTATAATGTATTTTTAACTTTAAATACTTGAAAATTTTAACTAAGAGGACCGGCATCATTTTTTTTGGTCATCGGTTGCTTCTTTTATTTAGACTTTCATTGTGGTGGACGCATTAGTGTTTTGTGAGTTGTAACAAATTGGTTACCTTCTGTGATCATCATCCTAATCAGATTAGATGTATTTTCATCACTCAAAAAAAAAAATCTCTCTTCTCCTTTTAAGTATTCCATCCTATAACCCTAGACAGTGACTGAACAACTATATCACTATAGAGCATCTTTAGCCCTTTTGAATGTTCACATGAGTGACACACTACTGCATATACTTTCTGGATCTGCCTTTCATATTCAGCATAATAGGCCAATTCATTCTTGTTGTCAGTGTATCAAACTTCAATTTGTTTTATTCAACACAATGCAGTTGCTTTGTAGAGACATCTCATAATTTATTTATGGACATTTGGTTACTTCTAAGTTGGGGCTAGCAAGAATAATGATCTATAAACTCTCATATTCAGTACTATGAGAACAATTATTTCCTTCAGGTAAGCAAAGAATACACTACAGTTTTGACATAAATTTTGTAATATATACTTTAAGTATTTCTACTAATGATTCTATTTAATATTTTAGGTATTCTTTCACATCTTTGTGTTCCATTTTTTATTAATACTTGCTATGATAAAATGGTATGAGATGAAATGCATATACTGGCATATCCTCACAACTCATAAAAAGTTTAGAAAGCATCTTAGAAAAATCAATTCTATTCATCTTGTATTCATTAAATAGCTTTCGTGAAATTCTCATAACAAACAAATAGATCTGGGGAAATCCTGGTTTCTATAAAATCTCTCATATTTCTTTATTTTCAAGAGTTCACCAAACCTGAAACTTGGGGGTTGTGGAAGATCTGAAAAGAAAGTGTCTCCCTTAAATGTGGAAGAAAAGAAACCTTCCAAGCTGTTTGAAGCTTAGACAGTTTTCTTGACCTATAGGTTGTGAAACCCTCCTTGTTACAGTTTTGGGCCCCAAAGGAAAAAAGCAGCAGGAAGTTACATTAGAAGACAGCACGATCATCTCTAGTATCAGAATGAAGTGAGTGGGCTCAGAGTTCTAAAGGATGGCTCTGTTGCTCATGAGTACTGCTGAAAAGCCACAGAGATTCCCTTCAACCATGAAATGCATGCTATGAGTCACCAATAAAACTCAGAAATCAAGGACAAATTTGAACGTACGTGGTAAGGCCATCAAAGGCTGGGAAGGAAATGTTATTTTGCTTTGCTTACAAGCTCAGTCACCATCCATTTTAAGAATACAAAACAACAGTTTCAAGTGACCCAGTGCCCTCAGTGACTGGCACCAGCTCCCACAAGATGGCCCTGCACCCTGTACCCAGCCGTCATACTCACAAGACCACACTGAGACTAAATACTAGATCCCCAAAGTGACAACTAAAACTCCAAGTCAATAATTATGATTTCTAACAAAACAAAACAATGACAAAGCAAGATGAAAACGGTAAATATGGAATGATGGGTAGGACACGAGAAACTTTATGTATTTTGACCCTAAAAGGAAAATGAAGTAAAAAAGAATTCATCTTGGTCAGAGGGCACAACACAGTATTCAGTCAAAGTTTCCATACTAATCTGTGATCACATAATCTACATCCCCGAGAAAGAATCCACTTGGGAGCCAGGGAGATGGCTACAGCTTAAACTTAAACTCTATGTATACAAACAAGCTGAATAAATCAATCTTATTTTATTAATAAAATGGATATTTATGCTCCCAGGTATAAAAGCACTGGCTCCTGCCTCCACTGGAGGAATTATAAGTCAGTAATACAACTTATAAATCAAGTGTGTAAGCTATTCATCCTCTCCTGAGATTCTAAATCAGTCATGGTCACAAAGCAGTTGCATGACTTGGAAGCAACTCTGTAGATGAATAAATCAGTCACTTCCAGATATATAAATAAGTGACATGGCCCATAAATCACATGACTGCATAGCCATGCTCCATCAATCAGAAACTCTTATTTCTAATTTGAAAATTTAAAAACACTTACTGAGAGTCATTTACTAAACATCAGAGCCAGATTCCCACTGCAGTAGACAAGTAGGAAAAATGCAAGTTTTCCTAAGTCCATGGTGATTTTTAACTTCATAGAAAACCAGTAGTTTGCTGGAGTTTGCTAGAATTCTGTGTTTATACTAATACCCCACTCTCCCTGAAAATACATGGGAAAGAAACTGTAACGGTCTTAAAATTCTTTTAATCTACAATATATGTAGACACCAAGAAATTTCCAGACTTTCCCTGTGTCCACAATTTCATTGAACCTGATATTAAAGAATTCAATTATTTAAGACCCTGTGGGGAAAAAGCCCAGTATGAGAAGCCTGTCCTATGTCATATGCCTGTTGCATGGATTGGGCTTCTGAGTTTGTCTCACCTTTTTTCTATGTTGACTACCTATGTGAAGTTCCCACAACTCCCTCCTCTACTCTAATGCCTTACTGGATTGGTCCATAGACTTTAGATCAGTGCTTTGCTTGATATTCCCACTTTTCATAAAGGATACTTCAAGAACCACCTGATGACAAATACACAATGAGAAGGGGCAGGGACAAAGTAAGTGTGCCTGTTTGAGGCATGCCACTGTCCTAGTGTTTGATCCAAGAGCTCCCAGAGTATTGCTATTTGGTGACAGCACGGTGGCTCTTAGTATGGGTATGCATCACTACTCACAGGGCCTGCCAGGGAAGGAATCATAGTCTCAAGCATGCTAGACAAACACCCAGAACTGTATTTGTTAATTTCATATTACATTGCACTTTCACAACACCATATGCAAACTATAATTGAGCGCCTAGAACAAATGTCCATTTTTTATACAAAGCTTTTACAATATATAGGTATAAACATATCAGTTACTACTACTATTTCCCTCGTCTGAAGAATATATTGAAAATAGTACATTCAATGCAATTATAACACAAAGAAAATGATATAAGCAAACAGTAACAGATAATTATGTTGATGACACATTAATATATGAATCACTACCAGTGAATTCTATTACTGTAATTGTGTTTTTCATTTGCATAGCTTTTATGTATTTATTTTTGCAGTTCTGTCACAGTGGTTATCACCATGTTATAGATGAGAAAAGCATGAGAATAATTAAAATATCAACTAAACACAGATTTTGCTTCTACTGTTCCTTTTTGTCTACCTCCTTATGGTATTTAACATAAACCTTGCCACCACTAAAAAAGACAGTAATGATGTGTAATTGTTCTAGAAGAATATAAAATGTACTTATTTAGGTTTAAGGTTCATTGAATTAAGCTTAGGTTTTATTAATTTAGATATATTTATATAGGCTTAGGGATCTCCTTCACATTCTAAAAGCACTTACCAACTGTCAGTATTTAATTCCAATTATGACGGTAAAATATTTATTCACACACTATTATATATCTGTCATGAACTGAAGGTTGGATTTTACATTTGTGATGGCAAATACTTCTTTCCTGAATGAGTCATTGCTTTTCACGACAAGTTTAATAACTTTTGTCATTGCATTTAAGCTACCACAAAATGGTTGGATTTCATGTCTCCTCATTTGAATTCAGCTGGCGGCATAATTACAGGTTACTGAACACTTACAATCTATACAAATGTGCCCACAGACATTATATTGGGAATCTCCAAGGAATCAGGCTCCTCCATGCACTTATTCATGTGGAATTAACATGAGTGAAGGATCAACTATTCCTAGTCTTCCTTATGAAATACACAACTTATGCAAAACCAATTCGAAATCTAGAAAGAAACAAATTTTATAGCTTCACATCGACCATGGTATTTATTCTGGGTCTATGGATAAAAGCACTAATTAAAAGTCCTTTTTGCTTATTGGATGGAGCATCACGCTGACTTTCTCCAATTTTCCTTTCAGGCTTTGTTTTCATTAGAACAATACTTTTCAGTCTCTTACAAACTGTTTTGGCAACTATTTTCATTCTCATGTCAATTAACAATGGGGAATGAGAAATGCAAAGTGTTCTACAGAATTTAAAAGTACCCACTTCAAAATATGCCACTCAGCATTTGATTCCTTTGGAGTTGCCGCTTAGTAATTAGCTAAACAGATAATGACACCTCCTCCTCATCCCCAGAGGGACAGATAATGCTGTTGTGAAGTTTTGCCCAGTTGAATAATTATATATGATCTAACATTAGTTCAGCTTATCAAAACACTGAGTCAGAGAGGATTGCGTAGAGAATGTGATGTAGGTAAGATCACTGGTTGGGAAATAGGTCTCAATTCACTTTAGAGTTTAAATGTTGCTTTTGTTACCTTGAGTATGTGGTGGTCTCTCTTCTGGTTTGAATTCTATATTTTAAAACTAGAAGATTATGTTACCTTTTTCTGTTTTGTGGGATTGTTGTAAGCAAGCAGTAATAAAGTGGGAGCGAGCTGAGTTTCTAAGATAAGATAACATCAGTCTTAAAAGCAGGCGGCAGTTATGAAAGGTCTTGGAGCTGTGTGGTTCCATTTGGTTAACACTTTCATAAAAATAAATAAATAAAATAGTCACTTCAGTGTCGGTAAGCCAATGTTCTCAGGATCTGCTGGAAAATGGTGTCAATCACTGGAAACAGCCCCTTATTTAGCTTTGCACTCCTATTGCATTTTTTTCTTAGTTGTGGCAGCATACATCTGGTGTTACCTTTGCTCTACTTACTCGCTAAAAATTGTTCTTTAACTAGAGCAATCACTTTAGAGGGTTTTTTTTTCTTTAAGTTCTTAGATTCTGTGAAGTTCATGAGAACGTCTGCATCAAGCTGAAACGCTTGTGTTTTATATACACAACAAACATCAAATGTGCTCGTGAACTCACTAATTAAAGACAGTGTGAAATTATAGGATTTTAGACAACTGGACTATTAGTAAATAAAGGTTGTTGTTGTTTTTTAAATGCTCTCAGCATGCAATAAGCATCATATATTTTAGAATTTCATCATTACCCCTGCACCCCAGGAAACAGACCATAAAACAACTCTTATTTACCATGTCATCTGCTTCGCCCTTCCTGTCCATCTGGATGTCAGATGGGAGAAAAGAGATCCATAGCCCTTTGAAATAACCGAGGTGGCCTGGGTACCATTTCACAATGCTTTTTACAAAGCCAGGTTCTAATATCCCCTTCTCTGCTTGAGCTCTTACAAAGTAGATGATGGAGGCCACATTTTTCTCCAAGTCATTCTATTGCCACATTTTCTAATTCATCATCCTTGGAAAACCTCAGAAAAGATGAAATAGAATTAAATTTTATGTAATGTCCTTCATCATTCGACACAGTACATTGTGGAATCATCCTCCAAAAACCCTTGAACTTTTCCCAATAGAAACTGTTTTCTTTGTCTCTACTGAGTAAGACCACAGTTCCACATTGAATGTATTATTCTCGGCATGTCTGCCCAAGTCAATGGGGAGGAAACAAAATGGAAGAAGAGGAAACACGGAACAAACCTTTCTCAAGAAAATCCTTAGGAAAACAAGAAAAATGAATTTTCCAGGTACTCCACAAAACAATAATTCCTGTTTTAAAAAGAGTTTGTCAGAATTTCTAGATAGATACTGTGATGTCATCTCTCGGGTCCTGACCTGCTTGCTCATGACAGGACTGTACTTCATGATTTGGGGCTTGCCTAGGGGCTGTGGAGACAGCATGGTGAATGCATTGTGAGGAAAACAAAAAGGTGTTGCTCACAGACTACAGAGATTTTCCAAAGAGATCTGAAAGGTAATGTTTCTTTTTGTCAAGTTCTCGATTTGCCTCCATATTCAAATATCCATGATGTATATAAGACAATGTGCAATCGTCAAATGTCATAGCTAAAAAATTAAGTTTTCCTATTTTATCTTATGAAGTGTGTGTGTGTGTGTGTGTGTGTGTATAGATAGCTTTCAGGAGTAATTGCTTCTTCTATCAAGTGGGTCCTGGATAGTTAACTCAAATCATTAGGCTTAGTGACAAGCTGTCATTACTTGCTGAGCCAACACAATAACCCCAAACTTTATTTTTTTAAATAATGGAGATAATAATCTGAGAGCTATCAGAGGTCCAGGTTAGTTGACTTGGTTAGTTCTCCTGTGAGGTTGCCGGGCCCTTCAGGACCTTCAATCCTTTGTCAAACTCCTACATAAGAGTCCCTGACCTCTGTCCAATATTTGGCTGTGGATATCTGCATCTGTTTCAGTCAGCTGTTAGATAGAGCCTCTCAGAAGACAGTTGTGCTAGCCTCCTATCTACAAACAGAGTATCATTAATAATGTCAGGAATTGATGTTTGCCCATGGCATGGGTTTCAAGTAGGGTTAGTTACTGGTTGGCCATTCCTTCAGTCTCTGCTTCACCTTTGTCCATGAATTTCTTTTAGACATGACAAATTTTAGGTTGAAAGTTTTAAGGGTGGGTTGGTGGCTCAGTGGGGGCAGTTATCCTATCTGCTTCTCTAGCCCACAGGTTGACCCTGCTTCCCAGGGCAGAAAGGGTTTATCGTTCTGTTTTGTTTTCTAATAAACTGAATTCTATTTTATTTATACATTTATTCTTCCTAAATTTGACATTTGTTGAGAATTTTTAAATTTATTTATTTATATATATGAGTACACTGTAGATGTCTTCAGACACACAGGAAGAGGGCATCAGATATCATTACAGATGGTTGTATGTCACCATGTGGTTGTTGGAAATTAAACTCAGGACTTCTGGGAGAGAAGTCAATGCTCTTAACCTCTGAGTCATCTCTCCAGCCCTTTTGTGAATTTTATACATGAGCCTTATATTTACATAATTTCCACCCTATTTCTCTGACTCCATCTGGTCCCGTGTTCCCTCAATTAATTTTCAAATTATTGGCTTATTTATTGTATATGAATATTTGCTCAGATGTACATATGTTTAGAATGGACTTCTCAGGATTTAATAACATGTCAGGAAGCTTTCCCCTTGAGAATACTGATTTTCTTTCTGTAGCCACTAATTGCCTCTCTCTCCTCCTCTAGTAGTGGGGCCTCATGCAATTTCCCATATCATTGTTTACATAAGAACCTGTGTTGTCATTAGGAAGGCCTTGTCTAGTTGATCATATTGTTGCTATTTCTCCATGATATATAAACATATTACAGCAGCTCTCCTAGTCCTCTTGGTCCTACAGTTTTTCTACACCTTGAACCTTAGGTATAGGGGTTGCATTATAAATCTATTAATTGAGGTCAAACACTTCACGGTTACTAGTTTCTGAATTTACTCTTTGGGGCTCTCTGTAACAATCTGCAGGAACTGCTAGATTTTGTTGAGGGATGAGAATCACACTAATTATCTGTGAGTATAAAGTAAGTATTTAGAATGCAGTTAGAAACTACACTGGCTTAGGAAAATGCCAAAGATATATTCTTTTCTAGATTCCATGGCCTAAGCTACCGTGGGTAGTTGGCTAGGTTTGTAGTCCCATTCATGAATTCCTTGCTATTAAGCAATCCTTCAGAACAATGAAATTGCTGCTGGTTACCTCTAAAATACAAGTGCCACTATTGCACCATTTAGGATATCTTGTGAGCTGGTCATTGTTGTGGTTTATAAGCTCTGCCACTGGGTAGGACTAGATTGTGTATCTTCCTTGAAATCTTGCATAGAGCCTTTGCATATTATGAAAACTAATCCTCAAGAAGAAGGCTCTCATGTTGGTCCCAGCTCAGTTTCTCCAAACCCTGTCTGAAGTGTGTGTACTGTCTTCAGCCAGAGGAACTTATCTGATTTTTTCTTTTCAAGAAAAAAAGAGAAGATGACAAGCAAGTGAAGGCAGCAACATAGTAAGCTTTATCTGTGAAACAACTTGAGAGATATGCAAGGAGAAAGTTTCATAGCGTGAGACTGCCCATAGCCTATGTCTTAGGGAGTCTTACAAACAATAATAGAAGTTCAAGAGAACTTCTAGAGAGAGTGGCAGCCAAGAGACTTGTATGCTTGGGTAATACTGATCAGCAACACAAAAGTACCTGGATCCAGTGTCTTGAAAGATTCAATGTCTTTAATACCAAAAAGTTTTATCTTATCTAGATTAGCCGATTTTAAGAAGAGTTTCATGGAGTATGGAAATCACTATATTTTAAATGGCTAAGAACTTGTTTCTTCACATTAGGTTCAAAAACCACTGGAAGTGGGTAATATGAATTTTGTATTGGTAGATTTTGGATTAATAAAACTTCAGCTGTTTAATTTTCTTAGTAGGATATAGGGAAGATAACACACAGTGCTAGGTTACAGAGGCCATCTTTAACTCTCATATTACACTTGAAAAACAACAACGTTTTTCAATTTTAACATCTTTCACTGTCACAGACATCATCTAGATTTTTCTTAGACATTCAAGGATGTTTTGAGGCATTCAGAGCTCTACAGATACCCCAGAGGCACCAATTCCATTCAGAATCTTCTCATACTTGAACCATCATTAATGGACTACTAAAACAGTCATTGACTCGGAAAAGCTTTCTTTTTGAAAAGATTTCATTCGAGGATTACTCTAATAGATACTTTAAATACCTTTTACCACTGGTTGCCATGGAAACGTATTCTATCTTCCAATAATAAGTAGGCCCTCTACATTTAATCAACAAAAGGCATATTTTTTCTTTGGATTGTGATTAACTGAAACCAATTTATGAAGTAATTATTGTATAACTCAAATTTTATTTTGAATGTAGACATTCTGCCATATATCAAATGTTTATGTTACCCCTAAAATTCATATTTTGAAGCAAAACTTGAAAGGTCATAATATTAGAAAATGTAGCTTTAAAGACATTATTAGGTCATGAAGGCAGAGTCCTTAGTAGGTATGGGTTTAAACTCCCGTATAAAAGCAATCTAAGGACTTCATGGCAGAGGGATTATAAAAGTTTCCACCAGAGCTCTTCCTAAAATCCAAAAAGAGAGGTGTCAGAGGATACAGAATTTGCTGTGACCTTGATCCTGAACTTTCTAAGCTGCACAACTATGGGAAACATGTTGTGTTGTTCGTAATCTATTTAGTTTAAAGTATTTTGTTACATTAGCACAAATGAATGAAGACGAATCAGAAGAGACTTAGTAGGGGAGCACTGGTGAATAAAATATTGCAGAGAAGGGAGCTCCATGTGAAGTTCCTAGAGTAGATTCTGACCTGCCAGAGTTTCTCCACTCTTATAAGAGTACTAAGTACTGGAGGCTGCTGAAGCCTGACTGCTATTTCTGCTTTTGAATGTAAAACTTAACCTTTATATCAATCATAACCCAGATTCAAAAAAATCTCTTTCTGCTCCTTCTCTTCCTCTTCCTCCTCCTCCTTTTCTCCTTTCTTTTTTCACCTGATTTCTCCATTAGTCTTAGAGTTCACATTTAATTCATTCATATTTCCGTTACTGAGAAGAGACACCATGACCAAAGCTATTCTTTTAATGGGCAACATTTCATGGGAGCTGGCTTATAGGTTCAGAGGCTCAGTCCATTATCATCAAAGCGGGAAGCATGGCAGCGTCCAGGGATACACGTCATTGGAGAAGCTGAGAGTTCTACATCTTGTTTCAAACGCTCAGAAAAGACTGGCTTCCATGTAGCTAGGAGGAGGTTCTCCAAGCCCACCTCGACAGTGACACACTTCCTCCAACACAGCCACACCTAATATTGCCACTTCCTTGGTGAAGCATATTCCATCCATCAGAATTCATTTGTTGTTTAATTTTAAAATGCCTACCATTTATAGGCATGCTTACACCATAAAAAGTGTACCGTAGAAGCATTCAATAAACAACAACAAAAATATTTACATAGTATTGGAAAGTTCTTCAGACAGTATACTAGGTGGTATTGCCCAAATTTGGGAAAATTCAACTAGAACAGAAAAAAAGTTAATGTTAGGTAAAAATAAATTTCCATTGCATGTACTCAATGATGAATAATATCTATGGCAACATTTTAGCAGAGATCTCAATGTAATAAAAGAACAAACAATAAAAAGTATTTGAGAATTATAGGAAGAGAAAAATGTATTCCATGGGTTTGAGTTGGAAGACTATAACGTATTGTGAGAGACTTCCAGACCACATGGTGCAGAAAAGCGTCTTAATATATAGAAAATAAAAACAGAAACTTAGCAGCACTGACTCAGCATTTCTGGCAAGTAACATGACGGTCTTGTATTTCCATGACACTCCCAGGTGATGCTAACGCTGCTACCATGTAAACCGCTTGTAAAGAACCACTGTTCTCATCTAAAGGTCACAAGTCATTAAATGTCATCATCTACCTATGCTGTGAGACTTGATGGTAATACTATAAGGCAAAGGACTCGATGATCTTTAATATGCAACTCAGAGTGAATAATTACATTAATCTTTGATGAAGTCTCAAGAAGATTGAATGACATGTCTAATTTGTCTACCTGTAAACGTCATTTACTTCATGAATTTCCCACTAACCACCTAGCAGTTTGTTGATTCTTACTGGATTTCCCAGAAAGACCATGTAATCATGTATTTGATTTAGTTGCAAAATGAAGTCAAAGACATCAGCATTTGAAATACAGTCTACTAAAATCAATAGAAACATGTAAGCTGGGGCATCTAAAAGATGGTACCTGGAAAGGATACTAATGAGACGAGCAAACCCTTCAGGACAATGATCAAGTTATCTCCTGAGTATAATAAAAGCCACAGTGCTTCAACCCAATTATAGTGATCAGAACGTGTTCTCCAGGCTGCCACTCAACTACAGGACAAGAAATTACATTTTTGCCTCACTAATATTATGATGATTTAAAGTAGTGAGGCAATATACATGAACCCACAAAAATAAATAAATAAATAAATAAATAAATAAATAAATAAATAAATAAAGTCACAGTAAGAATTTATTGATTTGAACCTAACACTGGCTAGATAAGTTTCTTCTTGATGGACATTAAACACTGGATATAAATAGCTTAATTTAAAAAAAAAAAAAGAACAATTCACAGGGTAACCTAACTTGTAACAAAATAATAGTAAGACAATGACAAATGCCTTTCTTAAATATGGTTGTATTCTGGTATTTCTTTCATCTGCTTAGTGTGCTGAGAGAGGAATTATGGTCCTGGATTACAGGCACTGAAAGGATCTAAAGTTAGAAAACTCTTAATACAATTCTTCCTTTTCCCTCCTCTCCCGTCCTACAGCATGCTGGGTCCCCAGTACATGGCTACAGCAGAAATCTGTTGTAATGACTAATCTATTATAATACTGTAAGCGTTAGGGAAGAAAGAAGAGGATATTAAAAAAAAAAAAAGGAAGTGTTTCAAAATGTGTTTAAAAAGAAACAAAACAGCAAATTAAGTGTATTACTGTTTCCTTGTTACTAAACACAAGTTTTTCCAGTGTAATCTGTGAACCTCAGATCATCTTACAAACAGATTGACCCTGAGAATCTATTCCAAGAACTCATTTGGGTTTGTGTTTCAGGGATTACAAAAGGATGGGTCACACACCTGTGCACCCTGGTGATCTCTCCAGCCCCCTGGTGAATCAGCTCACTCTTGCCACCACCACCGTCAGAATCCCTCACTAGCAGCTCCCCACCTCCTTTTGTTCATAGTTTCAAATGCAACAACTTACTGCTTTCTCTCTTCTTATTGTCCATTGCACATTGGAGCCCATATACCTTCTAATTAGCTGACAAAAAATATGTTTATGCTTTCAAGAGTTCACCTTAGAAATATGCTGGCATATCTCTGGCTACAGATGCATCTGTTCTGTCTCCTGGGAGTAAGTCAATGGTAATTCAGAGCATCCATCATAATCCATTTTACACTGATGTACTAATATGCAAAAAAGAATAATAAACCACATCCAATTTCCTAAGCATTAATTATGAGGTATTGCTAAGCAAGTCATCATGATAAATCTCTTCATTTGGGGGCCATCTAGCTAAGCATCCAATTTTTGAGAAATATGTTAGTGTCAAACAGGACTCCATAATTAATTATAAGACTTCCAGTGTCAAAGAAATTAACTTACTTTGTATGCTTCCAGAGGGCAGAGTAAAGGCCAAGGAATTGAATTACAAGAAAGGCACTTTTAAAATAATTTAAAAAAAAAAACTATTTCTAAGAAATAGAACTGTTAAAAATTGAGTGAACTTAACCCCAAATGAAAAATTTCAAGCTATGATTTTATAATTACTTTGGATGATATAAGGGCATTTAAACATCACATGAGCAGTAGACCAAGTGCCCTCTGAGATCTTGTTCTATTCAGAATCTATAATTCTATACAAATAGAGCCTGAGGGGTTTCTCATAATTTGATTCCACTTAGTGTTAAAATTCTAAATTACTTTATACAAATTTATTCTAAGTATAAATTTACTCCTATTCCTGCAAGTGCTACTAATTCCTTTTCCTTTTTTATATTATTCTATTTGTCTGTGAGAAATCCCAAGCCATGACAAATGCCTGTATGCCTTATTTACGGAACCTAGCACATTGTTGGTTTTTAGTAGTATGGTTAAAGCAAGACTTAAATTCCCTGAAATCATTTTCCTTCTTCTTTCTGACATTTATAGACTGGATTTCTACCACATAGACCCTAAGAAGGTGTCTAGTACAGTAAAATCTTTAGAAAAAAATACTTGGAAGATTGTCAAGTAAAAAGAAAATAAAGTGTTCTTCAAAATAAAGCTATGTCTCAGAAAATAAAAGGAGAAAGTGTGTGTCTAGCCTGTGACCTTATTTGTAGAAGTAAATTCTGAGCTATCAACCCCTAACATTCAGCTTCATATTCTGTTCTTTACTTTTGTCATTAGCAGGCAAAACCAGTCAGAATTCAAACGAATCTCAAGAGGCAGATGAGCAGACTCATCTACGGAAAGATCATTTTGGGCACTCTCTTTTTCTCCTCCCACTTTTCACTTTAGCCTGCTTTCTTTTTCTTAATAATGATCCTTTCTTCCTCAGAAGTATATTCAGGATGCTTCTCCAGACTTTGTTCCCCACAGCCCTTGCATCCCTTCACCTTTGGAAGTAAAGTAGTCAAGAAAAACTCGAAGTTTCATAGAGGAGAAAACCGCCTTTGCCGGCCAGAACTTCTGATATCACATAGGTCCCAGAGCACAGCAAAATCCAGTAACTACCAGTAATACACAACACCTAATGCCTCTGGCCCAACAGCAAGAAAGAGGCTGAAGAGAAGCCAAAGTTAAAATTTTCCACTAGCCTATTAAATGTCAAAAGCCAGAAATTGATACATCATAGGAAATAAAGAAATCCTGCTTTTATAACCACACTACACACAGATGCATGTTAATCACCAATGGATTAAAAGAGCCTATCCAATCAGATCTGGAAACTCTAAGTCTCATATTCAAAATTCATAATTCATTGTTACATGCCTCCACTAGGCAGTGGTACTAATTTCTCTTTTTAACTTACTGACTTCAGCTTTGCAATGTCACAACCTCCACTTGTGAATTCTGTATTAATTAGTCATGTTATATAAATCGTCTTGAGGGAAAGTTCATAAGAATTTGGTTTATCAGAGACCCACAGGCAGACATTGTGTAGAGAGTCTAAATTAGAGGTCTTCATAGAGCCCATCCCCTCAGAAATTTGGGAACCCTACAGAAGACAGGGAGGAGAGTTTGCAGGAGTCAGAGGAGATGGGGAACACCAGGAGAATACGGCCCACTGAATCAACTAAGCAGGGCTCATATAAGCACACAGAGACTGAAGTAGCAAGCAAAGGGCCTGAGTATGCTTGGCTGTACCAAGCCCTCTGTGTTTATGGTATAGCTGTTAGCTTGATATTTTGTGGGACTCCAAACAGTTGGAAGCATGTATGTCTCTGACACTTTTGCTTTCTCTTGGGACTCTTTTCCTATTGGATTACCTTGCCTAGTTTCTAGATGAGGAATTTTGTCCTCTCTTAGCCATTTTGTCCATTTGACTGTTATCTTTTGGAAGCCTGAACTTTTGTAAATGGAAACAAAGGAGGAGTGGATCTGGGGGAGAAGATGGGAGGAAAAGGGGAAGAAAAACTGTGGCCGGGATGTATTGTATGAGAAAAGAATGTAGTTTAAAACTCAATAAACACAATGTCCTTTATGCCATGTTCTCTCCTTCTCTCTGCTTACCATTGGAAGTAAAATAAAATTAAAAGAAGTATTCTTTTACTTTTAAAATGCTCAGAGTCATTTTAGTGTGTTGAAGACTTTAATCTTCCTTACAGAATGAAAGCCAAGTTCCTGCTTGAAAAGTAGCCCTACTTCTCAAATTCTCAAGAAAACACACATTTAAATGTTTTTTGTGTTGAACTTTTCTCTGTGTTTGACCTAAACAGTCCCTATTATAGAATGTGACCATTTAAGTCCTTTCTTTGTCCCTGTCTTCTGGAAGAAATGAAAGCTTCTGTTATGTCATTACATACCACAATTTTGTCTTCCACCCTTGTGATAGGTCAATAGTGTGTACATGCCTTAACCTTGAATTCTTGCTCTCACTTCTCAACCTTTTATTATGTGCATCTTGTGAGAGATCCCAGGATCATTCATTTTCCAATTAGCTGCACAACTATTTAAGGGAGTTGAAGATGCTGAGATCTTACTGGATACCGAAACTATTAATTCAATACTGGCACCCCCCAACTTACTATCGATTGGATTTAAATGATCATTCTCAACAAGTATATTCACGAGGTTTCCAGAGCCCAAAAAATTGTTTCAGTCACTTCACAGCATCATGACAAAGAATCCATATTGAACATGAAGATTCTAACTTCTGAGGACCACTCACCTGCTCTGGTGATGTCATGATCTTCTGACTCAAAATCTTCGCACTTCCCTTAAAAAATGTCGAAGTCTTGGACAGTTAGCCCAGTGTCTCTGTAAGTTTCTGTAGTAGCCATAAAACACCTTGGAACAGGAAACTTAAAAATGATAGAAGTTTGTTTACTCATAGTTTGGGAAGATAAGAAATCAAAAGATACCAGTAGATTTTGAGTTTAGTGGTGTCCTTTTCTTCACACTTAGAATCTATTATGCCTTTTCCTAAATGGAAAGAGAAAACAAACTCTTGAAATGCCTTTATAACAATATTATTCCTATTTAAGAAGATAGAGTCTTTATTTGGTATTATTTAATCAGAAACCAAACACAAACATCAGAACTTTAGATCTAAGCATTCAGAACATAGAACCCTTGCTCCATCCAATAAGTCCTTTCTGTTTCACTGCCTGCTACTTCTAATGCACAAACTTTGTTAGGTCCATTCCAGGATGTATTACACATTGATAATTAGTGTGTAGCCTACCAAACGCCATAGTTTAATACTGTGCTAGATCATATAGTTAAATGTATCATGCTTTGTTTGCTATCATTTCAGTAATATCAGAATGTTTGACAATAAGAGTCATATAGAAACTTATTTTGATGATTTTCCAATTGTATAAAAAAGGAATAAAATATCTGAGGCCAACATACATCTGCTCATTGTGAAAAAAATATTACCAGCTTTGTTCCTAGAGGTGTTTCTGGACCTTCTGCATAATGTTTTATGGGTGGGACATTGCAAGTGGATTTGCTGAGGATTCTATAGCTATGGGTTTATCAGCTACCTCTATAGATAAGGGAAAGAAAGATAAGGACAGAGGCTACTATGAGGAAAAGTGGTCACTCATTCCTCATTCTACAAATCCACTTGCTCTTTTAGTCTTTCACTATGCCTCTGTTTTGTTTCTGTTTCCATGATCTGTCCATTGGTGAGAGTGGGGTATTAAAGTCTGCCACTATTATTGTGTGAGGTTCAGTGCGTGCTTTAAGCTTCAGTAATATTTTTTTTACAAATGTTGGTGCCCTTGCATTTGGGCATAGATGTTCAGAATTTAGAGTTCATCTTGGTAGATTTTTTTCCTTTGACGAGTTGTAGTGTCCTTCCCCATCGTTTTTGATAACTTCAGTTTGTTCCTTGGGACTAATTGCTTGGAAATATTCTTTCCAACATTTTACTTTGAAGTAGTGTCTGTCTTTGTACTGAGCTGTGTTTCCTGTATGCAGGAAAATTCTGGGTCCTATTTATGTGTCCAGTCTGTTAGCCTATGTCTTTTGGGGGAGGATTGACTCCATTGATGTTGAGAGATATTAGGGACCAATGACTGTTACTTCCTGTTATTTTTGTTGTTAGAGGTATAATTATGTATGTGTGTTTCTCCTCTTTTGGGTTTGTTATGAAAAGATTAATTTCTTGCTTTTTCTTAGGTGTAGATTCCCTTGTTGTGTTGGACTTTTCCTTTTATTATCCTCTGTAGGACTGGATTAGTGGAGAGATATTGCTTAAATTTGGTTTTGACTTAAAATACCCTGGTTTCTCCATTTATAGTAATTGAGAATTTTGCTAGGTGTAGTAGCCTGGGCTGGCATTTTTGTTCTCTTGGGGTGTGTATGACATCTGCTCAAGATCTTTTGGCTTTTAGAATCTCTGTTGAAAGTCTCGTGTCATTCTGATAGGTCTGTCTTTATATGTTACTTGATGTTTTCCCTTTACTGCTTTCAATATTCTTTCTTTGTTCTGTGCATTTGGTGTTTTGATTATTATGTAATAGGAGGACTATCTTTTCTGATCCTATCTGTTTGGTGTTCTGTTGACTTCTTGTATGTTTTGGGGCATCTTTTTCTTTAGTTAGGGGAGTTTTCATCTATAATCTTGTTAAAGATGTTTGCTGACCCTTTAAGTTGGGAATCTTCACTCTCTTCTGTACCTATTATTCTCAGGTTTGAGAAATTAGATCTAAATCTTCCTTTATGGATGTGTTGGGGTATCCTGGGCTTGCTATGGAGAGAGAACTTGGTTCTGATGTTGACAAGTAGTATTGGTTTTCTTTGCTTATGTTCTTGTACTTGACTCTCGCCATCTAATTATCTCTGGTGTTAACTGACCTTGTGGTCTCTGTCCCTCCTGTGATCCTGTGTTCCTGGCTGTATCAGAACCCCTTCGGGATTGAGCTGCTTCTGGGGTGTGGGCTGTGCGGGTTGTGATCAGAGCAGATGCTCTCCTCCAGGTACAGGTGCAAACCAGAAGGAGTTCGAGTCTTTGGCTGGATGTGGTATCTGCACCCTGGAGTCCAGGAGATCCCTGTTATTCCAGGTATTGGAGCGGGGTTTGGGGTCCCACCTGTGATCCTGGATGTGTCAGAATACCAGGGGAGTCGAGCTGCCACTGGAGTGTGGGCTGAGTTTGCTAGGATCCAGGCAGAGGCTCTGCTCCTAGCACAGGTGCAAACCGGAAGGAAGCACTTTTAGTCTTAGTAAGATCTTTTAAAGGGTCACCTGAGAACTATGAGTTAGGTTAGCTCTATATTAAAATGCAACTAATAATATCAAATAGCTAGGCCGCTTAATATCAGTTCCCTTAGCAAAGAAAATGCCTCTGAGGAAACATTATTTCCAAGAGTGAACACATTCCCCACTAATTCAGGACAACTGTGTGCATTCAAGACTTAATCCACATGTCCAAGGGCTGAAAATCCAGCCTTTTATAAAGTAACATACTGGCCATCTGGGACAAGCATTTAATCTGGATTGTTGTAGGAAAAAAAATTGTACACTTTGGGGATTTCCTTCTTCAACTAAACGCAGATCAGAGACCTAAGATGAAAATCCTTGATGGTGCCTAGACAGATTGTAGCCGATTTATATTGGACCAAATGGGACTGATTTATTTATTAGTTGTGGACAGAGTTGTCAGAGAGTTTTCTTATGTTTTAATGATTACTTTAAAGATCCTTTCCTTAAAAACTGCCTGGGGAAATATCAAAGTTTCCATTTAAGAAATAATTAGGGAGTTGGGAGCAGAGCTGAACAGCAGAACTGTTTGACTAGCATGTGAGTCCCTGTGCTTAATTCCCAGAGCCCATCAAGTGAGGAGAGCCAGGGAGACAAGAAGAAAGAGATACAGAGAGAGGGGCATGGCAGATGAGAGAGAGAGAGAGAGAGAGAGAGAGAGAGAGAGAGAGAGAGAGAGAAGGGGATGGAATGGACTAAGGGAGAAACAAGATAAAAACGAATTACTAGAACCATGTGTCATTTTAAAAATTTTTATCTATTTTTATTGAAAACAGATTTTTCTCTCATACAATACAGCCCAACCCAACCACAGCTTCCCTCCTCAACTCCCCCTAACCCAATATGTCCCCATCTTTCTCGGATCCACTCCTTCCTTTCCCTTCAAAAAAAACAAAAAACAAAACAAAAACAAAAACAAAACAAAACAACAACAACAACAACATAGGCCTCAAAAAGACAACAGCTAAACAGGACAAAACAAGATACAGTAAGACAAGGCAAAAGCCCTCATAGGCAACTCAATAGGAGGAAAAGAGTCCCAAGACGAAGCAAAAGATTCAGAGACACACCTGCACCCATTGTTAGGAGTCTCACAAAAACTCCAAGCCAGTAGTCATTATATACACAGAGGACTTGGGGCCAGAGCATGCAGACCCCAAATTTGCTGCAGCTTCAGTCTCTGTGAGCTCATATAAGCTTTGTTTGCTTGCTTGATTGATTCAGTGACCCGTGTTCTTCTGGGGTCCTCCATGTCTCATATTTTAAATGAACTTTTTAATTATGAAGGTATTTGATTGAGTTAAATGAATGACGATCAAATTATTGATAGACAACCTGATTAGTCCTATTAGTTTTTATTTTGAAATTTCAAAGGCAATTAATTGGGTTTTAAAATGAAATATTATTGTGTAATATTTTTTGAGATTTTCAATATACTATAGGATGATTTTCAGAAGCAAAATGCATAATATAATTGATCAGATTAATATGCCCATTTTCTGACATAGTTATGTTTCCTTTTTAATGCATATTATTATTATTATTATACATGTTCACTTTACATTCTGCTCATTGTCACCCTCCCACAATTCTTTCCCCAATTCCCTCTCAACTTCTCCTCTGAGCAGGTAGAAGCGCTCCTGTGTATTCTCCCACCCTGGCACATCAAGTCTCTGTGAGGCTAGGTCAATCTGATCCCACTGAGGCCACACAAGGCAGCCTAGCTAGAAGAATATATTCCATGTACAGGCAACAGCTTGTGGTATAGCCCCCACTTTCAGGACTCACATGAAGACCAAGCTGCAAGTCTGCTACATATGAGCAGGTAAGCTTAGGTCCAGCCCACATAGGTTCTTTGGCTGGTGGTTCAGTTTCTCAGAGCCTGAGAGTCAAGATTAGTTGACTTTGTTGGTCTTCCTGTAAAGTTCCTGTCCCCTTAGGGACTGTGGTCCTTCTGCTTGTTCTTCTTGCATAGGAGTCCCCAAGCTCCATCCACTGTTTGGCTATGGGTGTCTGCATCTGTCTGAGTCGACTGCTGGATGGACCCTGCAAGAGGACAGCCATGCTAGACTCCTGTCTGCAAGCATAACAGAGCATCATTAATAGTGTCAGGGATTGGCAATTGTCTAGGCTATGGGTCTCTAGTTGGGCCTGTTATTAGTTGGCTATTCCCTCAGTCACTGCATTTCTTGCTCCATCCCCTGTCCCTGTATTTCTTGTATACAGGATAAATTTGGGATTCAAAGTTTTGTAGATAGTTTGGTGTCCATATTGCTCTATTGGTGTTCTTGTCTGACTATAGGTGGTGGCCTCTTCAGGTTCTATAGTCCCAATACTGTGAGTCACAGTTAAGGGCATCCCCGTTGATTCTTGGGTGCCTCCTTTATCCCAAGTATCTCTCTTTTCCTGGAGATGCTCTCTACCTTCAACCCTATCAGTTGCACATTTCCATTCATTTTCATAGCTATCTGGTTGTCCCTCCTTTCCCTCCCCTCACCTGACACTGAACCCCCACACTCACCTTCTGATCATCTCTCCCACCTTGGACCTTCCATCCATCTGCCTAAAATGTGACTATTTTATCCCCCCTTCTAAGAGATTCAAGAATCCTCACTGTGCCGTCCTTCTTTTTAGCTCCTTTGTGTCTGTGGATTGTAGCATGGATATCTTGTATTTTATGATTAGTATTTACTTATAAGTGAATACATACCATGCAGTTCTATTTTCCATACCATGCAGATGATTTCTCATATCGACAGTGTCCTTTGCCTTACAGAAGCTTCACAATTTAATGAGGTATCATTTAGCAATTATTGATCTTAGAGCCTGAGCCCTTGATGATCTGTTCAGGAAATTGTCTCCTGTATCTATGTGTTCAAGGCTATTTCTACTTTTTCTTCTACGGGTTTAATATAGCCAGTTTTATGTCACGGTCCTTGATCCACTTGGACTTAAGTTTGGTGCAGTTGTGGAGTTTGATGTGTTATTTTACCTTTAGCAATGTTTCTTTTCCAAATGGGGGTGCCCTTATGTTTGGGAAATACACGTTAAGAATTGAGAAATCACCATGATAAGATTTTTCCTTTGATGAGATTGAAATGTCCTTCCCTGTGTCTTTTGATGAATTTTTGTTGTAAGTTTTATTAGATATTAGAATGGCTACTCCAGCTTTCTTCTTGTGTCCATTTGCTTGGAAAACTTTGTTCCAGTCCTTAATTCTGAGGTAATGACTATCTTTATTGCTAAAGTGTGTTTCTTGTATGTAGTAGAATGATGGATCCTGTTTTTGTGTCCATTCTCTTAGCCTGTCTCTTTTTATTGGGGAATTGAGTCCATTGATGCTGAGAGGTATTAATAATCAGTGATTGTTATTTCCCATTATTTTTATGATGGTGTGTGTGTGTGTGTGTGTGTGTGTGTGTGTGTGTGTGTGTGTGTATGTGTGTGCTTTCCTTGTCCTTGCTTGTGTGAAATTACTTATTTCTTGGATATACTTATCTTCCTTGGGTTGAAATTTCCCTTCTAATATTTTGTGTAGGGCTGGATTTATGGATAGATATTGTTTGAATTTTGATTTTTCTTGAAATATCTTGTTTTTTCCGTATATGGTGATTTAGAGTTTTGCTAGATATAGTAGTCTAGGTTGGCATCTGTGGTTTTTCATAGTTTGCAAGATATCTGTTCATGTACTTCTAGTCTACATTGAGTAGAGAAGTCAGGTGTTAACTCTGATAGGTGTGCCTTTGAATGTCACTTGCTTTTTCCCCTAGCTGCTTTTAATATTCTTTCTTTGTTCTGTAGATTTTACCTTTTTATTATTATGTGGCAGGAGGATTTTCTTTTCTGGTCCCGTCTATTTGGTGTTCTATAAGCTTCTTGTATTTTTATAGACATTTTTTTATTTGGGTTAGGAAAGTTTTCTTCTATGATTTTGCTGAGAATATTTTCTGGGCCTTAGACCTGGGACACTTCACCTTCTTCTGTTCCTATTATTTTTAGTTTAGGTCTTTTTACAGTATCCTAGATTTCCTGGATGTTTTATGTCAGAACTTTTTTTAGATTTAACATTTCTTTGACTGATGTATCAATTTCTTCTATTGTACCTCCTATGTCTTTCCTCTTTCCATTCCCTATATTCTGTTCATGATGCTTACATCTGTTGTTCCTGTTCTTTTCCCTAAGTTTTCCATTTCTATGATTCTCTCAGTTTGTTTTTTCTTTATTTTTTTTCTATTTCCACTTTTGGGTCTTGCACAGTTTTATTTGTTTGAGTTAATTTTATATCCAGCTACTGCACTCAAGTTGTTTATCAGGATTAGGAGTTCTCTAGTACAATTTTGGGGTCACTTAATTATACTATCATATCATCTGCAAATAGTGATACTTTGACTTCTTCCTTTCCTATTTATATCCCCTTGATCTCCTTTTGTTGTCTAATTGCTTTGGCTAGGACTTCAAGTACTATATTGATTAAGTAGGCATATTGAAAGAGTGGGCAACCTTGTCAAGTCCCTGATTTTAGTGGGATTGCTTCAAGTTTTTCTCCATTTAGTTTGATGTTAGCGACTGGTTTGCTGTATATTGCTTTCACTATGTTTAGGCATGGGCCTTGAATTCCTGATCTTCCCATGACTTTTATCATGAATGGGTGTTGAATTTTGTCAAATGCTTTCTCTGCATCTAATGAGATGATCATATTTATTTTCCTTTGAGTTTGTTTATGTAGTGAATTATGTTGATGTAGTTCTGCATATTGAACCATCCTTGCATCGCTAAGATGAAGCCTATTTTATCAAGAAGTATGATCGTTTTGATGTGTTCCTAGATTAGGTTTGCGAGAATTTTATTGAGTATCTTTGCATTGATATTCATAAGGGAAATTGGTCTGAAGTTTCCTTTCTTTATTGGGTCTTTGGGTGGGTTAGGTATCAGGGTAATTGTGGTTTCATTGAACAAAATAGGTAGAGTACCTTCTGTTTCTAATTTGTGGAATAGTTTGAAGAGTATTGGTATTAGCTCTTCTTTGAAGTTCTGATAGAGCTCTGCACTAAACCCATCTGGCCCTAAGCATTTTTTGGTTGGGAGACTATTAATAACTGTTTCTATTTCTTTAGGGTATATGGAACAGTTTAGATCATTAATCTGATCCTAATTTAACTTTGGTACCTGGTATCTATCTGTCTAGGAAATTGTCCATTTCATCCAGGTTTTCCAGTTGTGTTGAATATAGGCTTTTGTAGAAGGATCTGATGATTATTTGGATTTCCTCAGATTCTGTTGTTATGTCTCCCTTTTCATTTCTGACTTTGTCAATTATGATGCTGCCCCTGTGCCCTCTAGTTAGTCTGGTTAAGGGTTTATCTATTTTGTTGATTTTCTCAAAGAACCAGCTCTTGGTTTGGTTGATTCTTTGTATAGTTCTTTTTGTTTCTACTTGGTTTATTTCAGCCCTGAGTTTGATTGTTTCCTGCCATCTACTCCTCTTGGGTGAATTTGCTTCTTTTTGTTCTAGAGCTTTCAGGTGTGCTGTCAAGCTGCTGGTGTATGCTTTCTCCAGTTTCTTTTTGGAGGCACTTAGGGCTATGAGTTTTCCTCTTTGGACTGTGTTCATTGTGTCCCATAAGTTCGGATATGTTGTGGCTTTATTTTCATTAAACTCTAAACAGACTTCAATTTCTTTCTTTCTTTATTCCTTGACCAAGTTATAATTGAGTAGAGTATTGTTCAGCTTCCATGTGTAAGTGGGCTTTCCATTATTCATACTGTTATTGAAGATCAGTTTTGGTCCAGTGGTGATTTGATAGGATACATGGGATTGTTTCAATACTTTTGGATCTGTTGAGACCTGTTTTGTTACCGATTATATGGTCAGTTTTGGAGAAGGTACCATGAGGTGCTGAGAAGTTATATCCTTTTATTTTAGAATAAAATGTTCTATAGATATTTGTTAAAACCATTTGTTTCATAACTTCTGTTAGTTTCACTGTGTCCCTGTTTAGTTTCTGTTTCCATGATCTGTCCATTGATGAGAATGGGGTGTTGAGGTCTCCCAGTATTACTGTGCGAGGCGCAATGTGTGCTTTGAGCTTTACTAAAGTTTCTTTAATGAGTGTGACTGCCCTTGCATTTGGAGCATAGATATTCAGAATGGAGAGTTCATCTTGGAGGATTTTACCTTTGATGAGTATGAAGTGTCCCTCCTTGCCTTTTTTGATAACTTTAGGTTGAAAGTTGATTTTATTCAATATTAGAATGGCTACTCTAGCTTGTTTCTTGGGACCATTTGCTTGGAAAATTGTTTTCCAGTCTTTTACTCTGAGGTTGTGTCTGTCTTTGTTAGTGAGGTAGGTTTCCTGTATGCAGCAAAATGTTGGGTACTGTTTGCAAAAACAGTTTGTTAGTCTATGTCTTTTTATTGGGTAATTGAGTCCATTGATATTAAGATATATTAAGGAAAAGTAAAATGGAGATCTCACCTGAGTCCCCGGGGTCAGAACACTCCCTGGAGTCAAACTCTCCCCTGGCATGGAAGGTGCATAGAGTACTGTGGAAGAGTCCTACCTCCTGGGTGCAGATATAGGCCTGTAGAACCCTGTCCCAGCAGCTCTGCCGCTTCTTTGGCCTGTGTGTTCCTGAGTGGTCCTGCCTTAGAGAGTCCCCAGAGAGAAAATTGGTATCTATCATTTTTATGAAATTGGATTTCAGGTTATTTTCTTGTGCATTGGATGTGTTAGTGAATTACAGTATCCTGTGCTGTGAGAGTGTCATATTGCCCTGGCATTGTTGAATGTGTTGTTTTGAGGATCTTCAGCCATTTGGATGGCTTTGGTCCCAGAATGTTTGTGTTATAGTAGGTATTAGCAGGCAGAGTTAACCTCAACATTTCTGATTTGCAGGTCTTTTCTGGCTATCCTTCAGCAGTACTGATGAAGGTAAGCAGAGTGGTGGTAGAAGAATGGAGGTTCACCTGGGTCCAGGTTCTGTGGTTCTTGAATCATACAGACCTCCAGATCCTTAAACATACTGACCTGTAGATCTTGAACCCTTCAGCCCATATATTTGTTTTTTTACTTCATGTTCCTCCTATGAGGAATGTCCTCTCTGCCAAGGTGAATAACTCCATGATAATCAGAGACAGCAGAAATACAGGAGGTGAGTATGTGGCTAATATCTCAGCAAAATGGGAAATGCTGAGACCTTCAGGACAACCCTCAAGGCTGAGGGAAACAGCTCTAAAAACATGAGTTTAAAAATATGTAATTTTCACCTATGCAAAATATAAGGATGCAATATGAATTGTATAAAGAACTTCACAGATCCAAATGAACAGAGGCAGCTGCACTACGAGCCAGCTTCTCAGCAAGATACTAAGGTAGGAGATAAATTGATTAAGGGAGTGACAATTGTAGGGCAAGATCCCACCCACCGAAGAAATTTTTTGGTTTGTTTGTTTATGCTTACAACAGCAGGCAGATTCCCTAGTTCAAGGTCAGCCTGGAACAGAGGGAGTTTAATTCCAGTCCCAAGAGTGGTAGAAATGGTAATTGCAGCTATCTTATTGTTGGCATGTGTGCTTGCTGTATCTTTCTAAGACTCAAGAGGCTGGGTTTATGGGATGCTGAGTCATGGGATAATCAAAAGAAAAATCTGGGGTAATGACTGAATTGATATGTAAATAAAAGACTGGTATTTTGATCTGCAAGAGATGAACTATCAAGAGAGTTTGTAAAAATAACAAGTAAAAGCTGTCTCAAGAACACACATGGGGGCGGGGGTTATCTCAAAAGCTGTCTCAAGCAGAACAGAATGAGCTATCTGAAAGCTGTCTGGAGCAGAACACAAACCATCAGCTTGTAACCCACAATTTAACTTTGAATTGTTTGTTTTGCTGCTCCCAGACACCTCTTCCTCAGAACCCCTTCTCCACACCTAGGCTGTTCCTTGTATGCTTTTATTAACTGTAATCTTCATGTTGTATATTACATCTCTAGACTTGTTACTTTGTATTCTTTGACCTATATTTAAAAAATAAAAAGAACAAATTATTTTTATATTTCGTTATAAAACATTGACTCTGCCTAATTGAACATCCAAGAACTTAAGTTTGTTTTAGCAACAACTTGAGCTTTCAGTCAATGTTAGATCTTATCCATTTAAAAAATAGTCAGATTAAATTATACATAGTAATAGAACCAGGAACAGAAGACAAGACTGGTTTTTAGTTTAGAAAAATGACCTCTAAAGTTTTCTGTGCAGTTTGAAGACGGTAATGTATACTGAAGGTTGAATTTTCAAAACAGTAACAGCTAGGAATGTCGAGGCTGCGATTCAATAACTCTTTTTTAATGTACAAGTCCCTGGATTCATTTGTAAGCACCAGCATGTACACACACTACAAAACACAAATTAAATACATATTAATATTAATATTTTAATTAATTAATTAATTGATTGATTACTATTTTAAAGTAGCTTACAAATAAATGTGTTTAGTTTTTATTTTGTTTTATATTAAAATTTTATTTTATCATATTTTGATGTTAGCAATAAGTATTTTTTAATACCTGTAAAATATTCTTGCAGAAAATATTAAAATGCATAGTATCTGGAATTCTAAAACTTTTGTCTTATAAATGTGCCAAACACATGCCATTATATATATCTATGCTTGTATTTGGAAAGCTTAAAATGTAAGCTGTAAATTTAGAGCTAAAATTTCCTAACCCATGTATGTTGCTTTCTCAAACAGGAAAAGGAAACATACATTAATGTAGAATAAAGATGTGCCATGAAAATACAAGTGGGCATTTTAAGCTGTTGTGTTTAAAATGTTGATATTCACAAAGTTTTAACTGAAGGTGAAAGGAAGTGGCACATTTTCATTTAGCATGAGTTGTATAAATGGATGCTCAGTGTCTGCCTCTAAGACCTCATCTACTAAGATAGTAAATGTCTTCATTATTATCCACGTTCTTACTTCTTACTTGGTGCTTGATTTCTTTATAATCTGTGTATAGCATAATGATCTTAGCAAGGTGTAGGGAACTATAGAGGATAAAAGCATAGAAAATGAAGAGTAAAATATAAAGAAGCTACTCACAAGTATTACTTAAATAACAGAAATGAGTTAGTAGCTGTTTAATCTAGCTGATATCCTTCTTTAGGACTATACCAAACATAGTAGAAAATGTGAAAGAACTTTGACCATTCTACAAGACACCCCAAGACCAGGTTCTCAGCACAAGAATATTTGCCCCAGAGGAACAAAGGAATGGTGAAAAAGACAGAAGATAGAGACTGAGGGAGAAGGGAAAAAGGAAAAGGGAGAGAAAGAAAGGATATGTTCCTGGAGGAACCAAGATTGCCTCTGGATAGAGAAAAGACAGATATGATCCATAGCAAATGGCAGTCTATAGAGAAAAGAGGAAACCCAATGTTAGGATTAGTTGGTTTGTTTGATTGAGCATGTTAATTTAGGTAGATAAAAGGAGGGTTTGATTGCTGTACTTTAATACTTGGATAGACAAACCTCATTGGTCACCCTCAGAGGGAGGAAGTGGCCAAATAAGGGATTAGACTCTCTAGTTAAGGTTTTACTGCTGTGAATAGACACCATGACCTAGGCAACTGTTGTAAGGATGACATTTAATTCGGGCTGGTTTACAGGTTCAGAGATTCAGTCCATTATCATCAAGGCTTCTTTGTGTTCTCAGAAAACCCTTCCCAGATTTCACCTTAATGATGCTGGTCTCTTCTTAATCACCACTAATTTCTTAGCTCCAGCTAATCAGCATCAATTGTCCCTGTAATCCCTTCTATTCTGGACTCTAAAGCCAGAGCCACGTGGCCAAAACTACTGAGTTCTGGTGTTTGCTGTGGCTGGAACATGGCCCCCTTGTTCTATTACATTATCACCAGCTTTCTGTTTTACAACTCCTTCACTGCCTGTGCTTGGGTGTCCTGGAACTTACTCAGTAGACTGACTTTGAACTCAGAGATCTGCATGTCTGTCTCCGAAACACTTTGATTAAAGGTGTGGTCCACTGACTGAGCCTGGATTTAAGTTTTTCTTCACCTAGAACTTGCTCTGTTCTAGGCTTGCCTTGAACTCTGCTTGAGATCTGCTTGTCTTTGCCTTCTGGGATTAAAGGCTAGTACTACCATGGCCTGGACCTAAATTTAGTTGGGTGGGATCTTTCCCCAAGGTTGCTACTCCCTTAATTCAGCTTGACATCCTTGAACACAGGATTCAGCTCCATTTTACTTCCTGGTGCCCCTTTAATACTCAAACCATATATTTATATTTTTCTTTCTCAGCTTACTATGCTTGTTTAAAATGCTCTTCATATGAACTAACCAGTACCCCCCGGAGCTCATGTCTCTAGCTGCATATGTAACAGAAGATGGCCTAGTCGGGCATCATTGGAAAGAGAGGCCCCTTGTCTTTCAAACTTTATATGCCTCCGTACAGGGGGACACCAGGGCCAAGAAGTGGGAGTAGGTGGGTAAGGGAGTGTCGGGGGGAGGGTATGGGGGACTTTTGGGATAGCATTGGAAATGTAAATGAAGAAAATACCTAATAAATTTTTAAAAATGCTCTTCATAAGACTTAACCAGAGAACAAAGTCTATGATAGGTGTTTCTGAGACTTCCAGGCAGCTAGGACAAGGGTCTTAAAGACCACACCAACAGTGACACACCTCCTCCAACAAGGCCACACCTCCAAATAGTGCCACTCCCTGTGCCAACCACATACAAATCATCACTTAAACTTGGTGGCTAGCTTTAGTAATGTCTGCCCGAATCAATGTTTGTCCTGCTTGGGCCTCCAGAAGGTGTTAGTCAAGTTTTCTCAACTGTTGAAGAGTCTGTATATTCACTAATTATTATTATAGTTCTGGATTGTCCATTGTCTAAATATGAATATTGGTGTTAGGCTCTGAAGAAGCAGGTAGTAGTTTAATCTTCAGATACATGAGACTCACAGAGAAAGCACAGGCTACCAAACATTAAAGAGTAAAAGTGACTACAACTGAAGTTCAGGGGGCAGGCACAGTAGGGTTGAACGCCAAGCATAGTGGGGCAGAGGGAGTGGAAGATAACTTGATGGCCAGTGGGAGAATGCCAAAAAGAAGCTTGGCAGCTGCCCTGTTGAGAGATCTCAACCAGCCAATAAAAGCAATAGGAGCGATCAGTACAACAGATAGTGCTTGTCACAGTCAGAGAAAATAAGAGTTCAAAAATGGGAAATCAGCATGCAAGCCTGGGTTTCAAAGCAGAGAGTAAAGGTTAGCAAGAAATACATTGTATACATCTGGGTATTCAATCATTCATTCCTTCTACTGCTAGAATATGGTATGAGTTGGAGAACCCCTGATTTCTTGAAACAAAATAAATCAGGTAAAATGAAACTAAGATAAGTAATTATAGGAAAAATATGTTATTTTATTAAAAAATAAGGTGTATTCTTTTTTAAAAAAAATCTTTTTAACATTATTTTAAGTGCATTGGTATGAGGGTGTCAGAACCCCTGGAACTGGAGTTACAGACAGTTGTGAGCTATCTTGTGGGTGCTTGTAATCGAACCTGGTCCTCAAAAATAGCCAGTACTCTTAACCACTGATCCATCTCTCCTGCTCTAAGGACTGTTTTAATAACACATAATTGGGAGAAAGCTAAATTTACCTACAATTTCTAAGATAGTTGTTAGTTTACATTGAATGGGAGTGGCAAATGAGGAAGAAAGAAGCAGAGGAGAGCGCTCCTCGGCAGACCCCACAGAGACACAGGGTTTAAGATTTCTGGTGTAATTTGTAGAGCACAGTGGACGTCACAGGAGAATGACCTTCAACAGCAGAGCAGTTACACAGCAGTCCATAGCAGTAATATGAATTCGAGAAAGGTTTGTGGAGAGAATCGGAGGTTGGCGCATGAAGCACTTTGCATGCTGTGCTAAAAAAAAAAAAAATCCCAATTTCCATCCTGAATTAAGAGCTAAAAGTAAAGAAGATGTCAAGTGTGTCCCGGAGGTTTCATGGCTACTGGGATATGTTTACAATTCACCTAGAGAAGGAATAAAAAAGAAAAATTGATCTGGAGACTTTATGTGCTCTTGCTGAGTTTAAAGTGTTCAGGGGATTTCTAAGTGGTGTTGGCCAACAGCTGATACATTTACAACCTTCTCAGGAGCAATGTCCACGTAACCTAGATGAGGAGCAAAAGCAGGCAGTAAATACTATGTATAAAGCTGTGGTGCACTGACCCTAAGCCTGTATGAAAGTAAATGGAAAATCGTATCATTAACCAGAAATATAAAGATGATCTAGACTTAAAGAAAGGGGTTCTTAGTCAGCTTTCAAAGATACATAAAATCTGTAACTGGAGCAGGCGGAGCATTATAAATGACAGAAGCAGGTGTATAAAAATATGAAGAAATGAATGCCAATAGGAAAAAAGGAATGAATGGAAAAGGTTTTCCAGATCCAGTTAAGATCTATTATCACTCCATCAGTATATCTTTTAATTACGTGTGGTGTGGTGTGGTGTGGTGTGCTGTGCTGTGCTGTGGTGTGCTGTGCTGTGCTGTGCTGTGCTGTGCTGTGCTGTGCTGTGCTGTGCTGTGCTGTGGTGTGCTGTGGTGTGCTGTGGTGTGCTGTGGTGTGCTGTGGTGTGCTGTGGTGTTCTGTGGTGTGTGTGTCTGTGTGGTGTGGTGTGTGTGTCTGTGTGGTGGTGGTGGTGGTAGTGGTAGTGGTGTGTGTGTGTGGGGGGGTCAGACTCATACCCACATACATATGCATACACAAACATGCAGAGATATACACACAGCACATACAAACACAAAGAGACTCTCAGACCCAGATACATGCACATGTAGACACATATTAGTATTAGAGTAAAGATAGAAATGGATTTTTTGGGTAGAGATAAATGGGATAAATAGCTTATGAATTCACTATATAATGGCTATAAATAAGGTGAGAGAAAGAAATGATTTGTAGTAAATACAACTCACTTCTGTTGAAGTTAATAGTTTACAATGTTCCATCAGATCTGCTTCCTCAGTCCATCCTCCTACTGAAGTCAAATTTGAAGATGCTCAGCTATTATCTAAGACTGTAAATGCCAACGGATATTTGAACTCCATTCTAGTTCTTACAAGATCCACCCACAATATACCTTACAAGTAGGTCCTTCTCACACTTTAACCATGTGGTTTGACCCATGAATATTTTCTCCTTTTGTTGCTTGTCTCATACCAAATACTTCAAAGACCCTATCAGAAAAAGAATAAAAATGTACTTTTTCAAGGTCCTTGGAAACTCCAAAAGCTCCCACAATGGTTATCATGCCCATCTCACCTATAGTCTCTTTGGTGATCAATAAGATGTTCTCAGAATGGTAATGCCTTCCCACAAAGCTTTCCAAATCCCTGGGAGACCACCAATGGTAGGTTTGACTTAAACAGACCTCTTGTTTAAGTCTATTGAAGTAAAGAAATTCACCCATTGAAAAACAATTCATTTATGGAAGATTATGCAAATCTAATAATAAGATTCTTAGTAAACTTAATTTTTTTTTAAGTTTTGGGAAATGGAGAAGTTCTGTTTGTGCTTCAGGAAATGACAGCGATGGTAACAATCCATAAATGTAAATTTTCAAGCCTAGCAGATAAAGAATAAAAATTGAATTTAAAAAATATTCCTGATGTTTGCATGATAAGTTCTGCTTTAGTGCACGTACTTTTGTAGTCAGGGTGTGCTTGTCAAATACTGTTTAACTAATTTGTCACATTGTTTTCTTTGGGAAACTTTAGGATAATTTGGGGGAATGATTGGTTAAAGTTATCTTATAAAAATCATAAAATTGTTAAAAATCTTTACTTACATTAATTAGTTCATTACTAGAAAACTATTACTGATTTAGTTAATCATATCCAATTTGTAACCAATTATGATCTTAAGCAAATATGGAAAGAGAAAATGAGAACATGTATCTTCACACATACAGGACAGTAAAATCCCCAAGAACCAATTTGGGGAGCAAAGGTCATGGAAAGGTGGCATAAAGTACTTGGGTAAAATCCTGGGCTCCACAACTCTACCACATTCTGGTGACTTTTGGCTTTAGTGCCATCTTTTCCCAAATTAGTCACATAAGTAGGAAGCCTCAACTGAAGAAGTGTCCTGATTGCTTAATCGATTAATTAATCAGTGTGGGCAGACCTTTGTAAATATAGGTGTCATCTTTTGGTCATTACCTAGAGGAGTGAGAGAAGGAGAGGGAGGGAGGAAGTGGGGGCAGGCTTGGCAGGACAACTCTATGCTTTCCCCTTACTTGGACTTCCATTCTGCTGCTGAGGAGTTGATTTGCCCCATTGTGGCTGCTGTTGCTAATTCTTTCACTGATAAATCAGAACCAGAGTTTCCAGCCTTCCATTATTAACTAAGGACCAGTGGCTCTCTGGGAAATCTTGAGATTTTCAGTACTGGATTATTAGGTACTAGTGAGGCACCCAGCAACATGAACTAAGCAGGTACTGGGTTCCCAGCCTATCAGGTGAGATACTATTATTACTATTTCAACATAAGCTAATTAATGCTGTGTGTGTGTGTGTGTGTGTGTGTGTGTGTGTGTGTGTGTGTGTGTGTTTCTCCTGTTGGTTTTGCTACTTGAGAGATCCCTTACTTGTCAGTGTAACAGAATGAACACAAGACATTTGGCTTCCAGTCCCAATCTGTCACTGAGTATCACAGATAGATAAACGCTCCCAGTTATCTTGACTGGGAAAAAAAACAGAGACTAGATTTAAGCTTCTCTCTGAAATAAAGACAAGATAACATAGTAAACAAATTGTCTTTGTTAGATATCAGACAAGGGAAACAGAGAACAAACAAGGATTGCTAATCTGTGCACTAACAACACATAAGATAAAACTGAATTTAGAAAGTTGCGGAAAACATACACTAATGTATAGGGAAAGAGCACAGGTAGGATGTTCCTTGGACATGTATCCTAGCTGAAAAGATTGTAGAGAGTGCAGGAAGGAAAGGTTACAAGGGAATATGGGCTAGCACTGGCATTGCAATGATGCTTTTACAGATATGTAGAGTTATTAAGCACATCAAATGTACATATTGACTGTTCCAGACTTTTCTATGTCATCACCGCTATATGAAAAAAAAAAAAAAAAAAAACCTTCGCAACTCTGGGGAAGGTAGAAACTTAAATGTCACTTGTCTTTGAGTGGTGATAAGAACTCTTATTAACATTAAAATATTAATAATTAAACTGTATTTATGTTTAAAACCCTTAACACATTGCCTAGCATTTCAGAGGAATTCAACAGATCTGCGGGCTTCTTTGCGCAATTCCAGATGGCATCATGCACCTTTTTTCTCCTTCTCTCTACTGTCTGTGGAGAGCACACTATACATGACCATGAATTTCTATCATGACCCATAAGACCAGTCATCCTGAAACCACCTCTATGAGTTTGTTGGCAAGAAATTAGTCTTCCAGCATTGCCAAGCTGTCTAATGCTTGGCTGCAGCACATTAAGCTCCGTGTGTTCTCTCTGCTGCACGCCTGTCTATGGAAGCCAAACTGCTATGGTACCAGTCCTTCTTTCAGGCCATATGGTGGGAACAGGATGGAATGGAGGGAAGCTGCCACTGGAGTGTTTCTGACATGTATTCTGATGTTCTACAGTTTAAAGCTTCAGGGTGCATTACACACATGTGTCTCTCACTGGGTTAACATAGCTTCTGCATATTTTGATGATAACAGAAAAATCAATTTATGACAGAAGGTTTATCGCCCTCCTTCAAATCTTCATGCCAGAATCTTAGCCCTGGTATCTTAAAATGTAATCCTAGTTTGAAATAGAGATATTAAATTTATTATTTCACTTTGGTATGTATATGCATGTTTGTTTCATATGCACATGTGTGTATAAAGATGGGTGTGTCAGTGGACACATGGAGATCAGAGAAGGAAATCAGATATCCTGATATTTACTGAAGCTGAAGCTAAGCTATTGGCTTACAAGCCCCAGTGATCATTTTATCTCTGTCCCATACAGCATTGAAGGAACATATGACCATGTTCAGGTATTCATTCAGGTACTGGCGAAAGTTTTGAACTCGGATACTTATGTTTGCTCAACAAGCTTTCTTATTTACCGAGTCAACTCCTCATCCCCTGGAAATAAATATTTTAAAGGAATAATTGGATTAATTTGAGGTTATTTGGGTGGATGGTAGTTCCTGTAAGTGTCTTAATGAGAAGAAAAGACCTGGAGCTCTGATCCAACATGTACAGGGGGAAAATGCCACAGAGAAACATGAAAAGATGGCTGTCTACAACAAAGAAGAGAAGCCTAGGAAGAAACCCCAAGGACACCTTATCCATGGACTTCCAGCTTCCACACCTCTTAGGAAATACAGTTCTGTTGCTTAGAGTAAGCTTGAGTTAACTACTACACAGAGTCTTTTCATTGTTCCTCTAAACTGTTGTTTACTCTCTCCTATTAGAACTGACTATCTTAAGCCCCTGGGAACTAATTATCTTGCTTTTGAGTATTTATGATCACTCCATATCTCTGTCACACACATTTGTATAGTTATAAAAGCCGTTCTCAGGTCGACTCAGTTTACTGTGGCCTTTGTACCCTTCCTCTTACTTTGCTAATGCTATCCTGCATTGACTGCTACTGTGTTGTTGGAAGTGTGCTTCATCCTGCTACTCATTCTTTAGCCCGTCCCTTGTGCTAAAGAGGGTCACAGTGCCTCTAGAATCTCCTTCCTCATTTCCTGTAAGAAAACCTTCTGGCTTCTACACTGACATACTTTCCTCCCACTCATCAAACTGATGAATGCGAAATTTGTGCAACGGTAATATATGAATCTTCTTGGAACAGTGCCAGCCAAGTTGAGAAATGAACTACGTGTGCTGCCACTTATTATGAAATTGGAAATCTTACCTGCTGTTTAGTTTATAATTTTGGTTAAATTTTATAATGGCTTCCAAATTATATAATGGAAATCAAAATTGGAAAATACTAATATGATTCCTTTTTTTTTTTTTTGACAACTTAAGTCTCTTCTAATTGATGAAACCTAAAGGAACTTTGGAACAAAAAAAAAAAAAAAAAAAAAGGAAAGGTCTCCAAAATGGGGTGAAATAGCTAACTTGGTGATTTAAAAAGTCCTTCAATGTTTGTAGTCATTTCCTGGATCTAGAATGAGTATATAGCAAAGTCTTAAAGGTCTGTGTGAGTCATTTCATATTTTTAATTTATTTTGTTTTGTTCTTCAGTGCTAGAGACTGATAACACTAAGCTATACCTCCAGTCTACATAATCTCATTAGTGTGTTAAAGACTTAGACTGCTCTCATATTTATAAACCATGGTATCTCTCTCACCTCCATCAGAAATTCCCAATGTGTTTTCATAAAGTACAGATGTCTGGAAATGTTCCAGGTCTGTGATTCAGATTTTGAAGGAGAGCTGGGCCATTTTCATCTTGCTTCTAATATCTTGGTGATGAACAGGTAATTGTTATAGCATTTCCCAACTAAAGAGGAAGGTAGGTAAGCAGATGGACAGAATCAAAATGTTCATGTCAAGGAGGTATACTCCTTGGCACTCTATTGGTAGTATTGTCAAAGACAGGAAGCAATGCAAAGATATTGTCAGTTGTCCACAGTGCTCAGAAGATCAGCTGTGCACAATATCCTTATTTATTATTGGGTTTTATATTTATCTATCAATTTGGACTATCATACAGAGAATGATCTTTTCCTGGTAAGTCATACATTTAGTTAATTGTATAAGATACCTAGAGTAAATAAAATGATCTGGTATTTTTGAAAGTCCTGTGTGATGGTCAATCTAGACTGGCAACTTGTTTAGACTGAGAAATGCTTTAGAAACATAGTAAACTGCATCTCAATGTATATTTGCTGGGATGTTTCTAGAAACAAGAAGATAATGAGGCTCTGGTGTAATTAGTATATTAATTTGGATGGATTTATAATATGATGAGCTTATTATGAAGTGGTACAAAGTTGAAACTGTTGAAGGATGTAGTTCTGTGATTCACTTAAGCCATGTCCTTAGGGATGTAACTGCCCCTGGATCATCCATCCATTGCCCTATCCCTTGTCTTCTGACTTGCAAACAATGTCCAACAGCCTTTACCACATGTTTCTGCCTCTCTGAATTATATATACATATATTCAGGTCAAATAGCCATGGACTAAACCCTCTGATACCATGAGCCAAAATACAACTTTCCTTCTTCGAGGTGTTTATGTCAGGCTTTCAAAGGTCATGGTGATAAACCAAGTCACTAATACCTACAAAGAGTTTTCCTGATTGGGATTTTAGAAGTTATCAACTAATTGCTGTATTCTCTAAGAAAGAGTCTATTAGGCTTCAGTTGCTTGGTTCCTTAGTTGGTGGCATAGATCCAGTCCAGTGCAGTTGATAAGTTGATGGTTGTTCCCAACATAAGAATCTGAGTTTTGAATCCTTAGTAACCATGTAAAAAAAAATCCTGTCATGGCAGCAGGATTCTGTCACTCACGTGCTTAAGGAGAGGGGAACAAAAAGATGGGTAGATCCCTGAAGCTCATTGGCCAGTCAGCCTAGTCCCCCACCCTCCTCTCTCTCTCTCTCTCTCTCTCTCTCTCTCTCTCTCTCTCTCTCTCTCTCTCTCTCTCTCCCTCACACACACACACACACACACACACACACACACACACACTAACATAAACAGTATGTACCATACAAACACATGAAAAAAGAGAAAGTTAGACAACCACAGAAAAATCATCATCTACTGAGAAAAGATGTATTAATTGAACCCACATCCATGACCTCTTAACATGTGCATCCTCTGTAAAAGTCACTATTTGTATTGTCCTTTGTAGGGATTCTTATAACAACTATGGTATCTCAAATATCATGTGATTTTAAAAAAAAAAGTACCTTGGCACATCATCTGTTTTTTTATCTCAGAGATTCAAGATTCAATGTTTCCTGATCCAGGTTACTAACTTGGTAATAATTTATGACCATGTTTTATTTTCTAATTATTATAAATGACAGCTAGAGTCACTGGCATTCTTACCTGCTGAAGTTGACTAATGTCAATCAGCTGTCTGGATGATAAATGCTTTGTCTTTCTGATATTCCTTTGAACTCAATTCCACCTTCTCAATATAACCTGAGCCCTCAACATTAAACCCCTGATTCCTTCTGCCAGCTTCAGCAACCTGTTCTCCTTCTGAGTTTCTTGTATACATTCATTAAGGTTCTCCATATAAGTTGTCAAACAGGCAGACAAACAGATGGATGATAGAAAGAGAGATGATAGAAAGATAGATAATAGACAGACAGACAGCTATAGATAGATGTAAATGCTTTACATACATACATAGTCACTGTAAGGAATTTGATTGTGTGGTTACAGCAGTTAGAATATTCTATGTCTTCAGTGTGGATCAGACCCAGGATTGCTGATGAGGAATTCCTGGCAATCTGCTAGGAAAATCCTTCTTGCTGGAATTCAATAGACTTTTTTACTCTTTGGGCCTTCATCTGATTAGAGTAGTGCCATACATCATGGAAGACTTTCTACTCACTAAGATTCACCAGTTTGAATGCTAATCCCTTTCAAAAATACCCTTCATGTGACACATGAAATTAACTATCACAGTTCCACACTAGCCACCCATTCAACTAGATTTCATCTTCTAATCATGGTGGAGCCCTGTTCACTCTCACATCCTGTCTTGCACTGGCAAGGGATTGAATAATAGTTCACTCATGCCACGAAGATACCCACTGTGATCTTGGGAATCTGGCTGTGCCAAATAGCATGATAAGAGAAAGGAAATGAATACTTCTATTTGAGTGAAAGATTGAATGGCATAAGTAACTCACAAAAAATGAAGTTCCACATCTTGCTTCTCCGTATTTATAGAGGACATTTTATGTATTGGCCCATTTTTTTAAAGCTCCTCATACAGAGAAAGTATAAGAATTGACCGTGGTTGTGAGTTATGTGGCAGATGGCATAATGAGTGGGTAAGCCAGTGGTTTACAAGCAAGGCGATTTTTTTCAACATTTGGCTGTGTAGATATATTTTTGTTGTTATAAAAGGGGCCTACTTGAAAAAGGATAAGATAGCATCTACACACACATACACACACACAGACACACACACACACACACACTAAATAATTATTACCCTTCACCCCATGTATCAAAGTGCAATGGCAGAGAGATTGTGCAGGGACAGGTAACACTTGGGGTAACCCTTTAGCAACAATGCAAAACATGCAGACAAACGTATGAGGAAGTAACACAATACAGAGATCATTCAGAGGATGATGCCTGGTCACACTTATCAACAGAGAACCTAATAGGAAGATTCAGAAAAGTCAGTTGTTACAAAGTCATAGGAAATAGTGTCCTAAAAATGTAGACGGAGCTTTCATAAAACAGGAGCGGTAGACCAACCTGACTTTCAAAGGTTTTTGTTCTTGTTTTGTTTTCGTTGATGTCCTTGTTTCGCTGGTTTTTTTTTTTTTTTTTTTTTTTTTTTTTTTTTTTTTTTTTTTTTTTCCTTAATCTTGTTGATCTGGATTGGAGTCTGAAAAGTGAATTTCTAACAAATTCCCAAGTCCCCCTGACTCCCCCCACCCAAAGCAAATTTGTAAGCACTAGACTTTTCAGAGAGTCCAGAGGCTTCGAAGGACCTTAGGAATTCAGTATATGACAAAGACAAGGTCGGGAGTCAGAATAACTCCTTAGGCAGATTCTTCAAAGACCAACGCAGGGGACACCTCGGCTAGAGACCAAATCAGCCTAGAGAAATGGGAACTGATGGTCCTGTCAGGAGTCAGTGAAACATCAATGACTTGGGGACCTGGGACATCTGGGGCACAGAAGCTCTATAAGCGTTTGTCTCTTGACCCCAGCTGTGTAATTATAGCTTGCCTGGCACTTAGGATTAACCATATGCATGGTCTGTGGTTCCCGATGATGAGGCTTCTTGAATAAACTCTGAGCTGACAGCCTTCAGGCAGGCTGCGGGGGCTGCATTTAATAAGTGGGACTGAGGCCACAAAGGCGGGGTGCCGGAGTAAAGCTAAGCTTCCAACGCGTCGCCAGATCACTTCAAGTTCTATTTCTTTCTGGGTCCAAAGAAAAAGGAGCAGAAGATATTGCCTCTGTTTCTGCCTTGTCCTATTTTCCAAATTATGCTTAAGAGGCCTGGATCAGCCTTTGTGCAGTAAGGACGTTTTGCAGTAATATAAAATTCGAGGGCCTGTCAAGCAGATGATCTGTTTTAGAATCACACACAGTATCTAGTAATTCTCGTATTCAGATGGCTCTGTGTGACGTGCGAACGGATTAGACTGCTTTCCCCAAACTCAATTTTCTGAAAAGTATTACTTGCTTATCCTATGCGGAATGGGGCAAAACGACCCTTTTAAAAGCAACCGATCGGACCATTCCGAGGCTTAGGCACAGCCAAGTAGAAGTCTTGCAAAGCAGCGAGCGAGAGACTGCTTCCTCTGGTAAGGGGTTTTCCTGCCTTAAAACTTCTACCCGTTCAAAAATAAAAAGGGGGCAAAAACAGAGAAACTGGGTTATGCCAAATGTTTGTTAATTTTCCTCCGCAGCATGTTAGCTTCTTCAGTACTGGTGACAGTCACATAGTTTAAGCAGAAATTTGCCCCATGTTTCCATCCTTGCCTTCAGAGATCCTAGGACCTGTAACCCCTCCATCACTGTGGGTTTTGCTTTCCTCCCACCAGCTGCTCAGCATCACTATAAGCTGCTACAGAGCATGCACTTTCCGGTATTGACAGCGACTGAGGACACTGTAACAGCATACTAATCTATTGTTCCAGTAAAACAGACACGCACACTATTTTAAACTCCTGATTTAGAACTTCAGTTTCTGGGGGGAAGGGGAGATGAAGAAACAAAAAGACAGACAGATAGATAAGGAGGGGGAAGATAAAAAGAACGGAGGAAAGGAAGAAAGACTGTTGTAATTAAAACAATACTATAGTATCACAGCAAACTGTGTAAAATCCTACAGTATCTTTTGAATTTTGTTCTGGTGCAATTGCCTGGGAATTGTCTGAGCCCCAGTAGAGGTTTCAATTTAGTGTGTGTGAAGCAGCCTCTAAGTTTGACAGGTTTAACACTCTTCCCAAGACTTTCCTGAGAGCGTCCAGGACTAAATGTGGAGAAGCACTGCAAGTTTGTGTGCCCAAACACTGTCACTGGAAAGAGATGGTGCTTGTCACTGCGCTCTGCCAGCTGAGAGGGGGAAGACTGGATGACAGACAGCAGCTGCTGGGTGAGAATGTCTGGGGAAAGGAGCCCAGGTGCTGGAAGATTTATCAGATTTCTCATGGGTCCCAAGTTCGAAGGCACCCATCTGTTTTGGGGATTCCCCATGCATTCAAGCCCTCCCTCATCTCCAGCTGCTGGACTACCTTTCTTTTTAATGGAACCTTGTAGGTCTCACTGAATGTCTCCCCCACCCCCCAATTCATTTGCTGAAGCTCTGATTAACAGTAATACTAATATGAGGAGGTGAGTCCCTTTAAAAAGGAAATACAAGATAGAGAAGGTCATAAGAGTGATTTTTTTACTCCCATCCCAGAACTGGTGCCTCTATAAACAGAGGAAGAGACATCAGAGGTTCCATACCTTTCCCTTACTCCTGTTCTTGCCTTTGTTTCTGGTTTCAATCCCCCACCCCCTCCCATGGTGGCGACTCCTCAAGGAATTTGGAGATAATTCTGATTACAAGATTCCATTGCATTTTTTTGTAAGTAAGCACCTTCATCCATTCAAAAGGAGGGATTGTTTTACATTCATTTTGTTTAACCAACACCCAAGCAATCATTTTACACACTCCTTCTTTGCTAGGTATAGGTTGAGACATGGAAACATAAAATAAATAAATAACCTCGGTAAAACAAATAAGCAAAAAGGAGGAAAGAGTGTCAGTCACGTGGTGACAGATGCTGCACAGAGAAGTCACAGGAAGGAGGATGAGGGAGAGGTCCTAGGGAAACAAAGGCTTAGAAACATCAGCCTGTGGCACAGAACAGCCAGCATGAAGAACAGGCTCCAACCATATGTGTCCCTGAGCAAAACCACAAGGATGTAAGGGAAACAGCCCATGCCAAATTCTTCAGCAAGGCCATGCCTGAATTTTTTTAATAACAAAGAAGTCTGTATAGTTGTAATGAAGTAAGCAATGAGAAAGATATGAATAATAAACAATTTAGTTATTTTTACTTTCTTGAATGTTATAATTACTTATAAAAACACAGATAAAATCTTGAGTTTAATACCGCATTCATTCACCTTCAAAGGGGGAGTGACTCACGCTTTGATTTCATCACTAAAAGCCAGAGACTTGCTGGGGCACTGTTACCTGAGAAGAAAATATAATAATAAATAAGTAATGAATAAGAATTCATCACACAAGCTCTTTCAGACCATTGACATGATGATGTCTATAATCTGAGTCACAGAAAACCCAATGGAGTGAGCACAAAAAAAGACCTTTATCACGTGCTTTGAAATGATTGATTTGTATGTAAAGTATAGTCTGTTGATGTAAAAACAAACAAACAAACAAGCAGATAGATCAGCTAGAACGTATTGATAATGATTGAAACTAGATAATGAGACAGTCATGTCTGAGATATATTCAAAAGTTAGATACTATGCACCCCAGCATTCAGGTGATAGAAGTCACAGGGAGCTACAGTGTTTGCAGTTAGCTTAGGATTTTGTGAGATTTCATCTGGGGTGGGTAAGGGAAGGAGGGAAATAGTTTTGCTAAGAACTAAATATATTATCAGAGAGAAAGGAAATAAAAATGTTATAGATTTTATGAATTGAGTAGGCCTATCTAGAATTAAGTACTTTAGTAAATAAGAGTATCTGTGTAGTCTCTGTAAAAATATAGAAACTGAAATATTAATACTTAAATTACTGAATTTTTTCATACTAATGAAGCTTTGTCATTTGTGTAAGTCTCTAAAGCTATAGAAACATGACCAAATATTGTCTTGTAATTTTAGTTTTATGAGACCAAAGTATGTATGAATATGTATAAATATGGATATGAATATGTATAACCATACATACATATATATCCATGTGTCTATATGTCTCCATATAGAGAGAAATGTGTATGTATGTATGTATGTATGTAGTATGTTTACACACACATACACACACACACACTACACATGGCCAAAAGATTTTTCTGCTCACAAGATTAAGAAGAGACAACTGAAAGAACTGATTATCTCTCTTCATTAACCTTGATATAAACAACACCAAGATGATGCCATATATTAAAATGTTTTGGTGATTGCAAAGTTCAAACTCCATAGGAAAATATGTCTAATGCATGAAATGAAAACACTAGAAAAGTAGAAACATATATAACCTATGAGTCTTTTTGGAAAAAAAATTTTTTTTTCTTCTCAGGTCACAGTGCCTCCAGCAAGTCTCTGGCTTTTAGTGATGGAATCAAAGCATGAGTCACTCTCCCTCTGAAGGTGAATGCAGTGTTAAACTCAAGATTTCATCTGTGATTTTATAAGTAATATATATTCACACACACCATCAGGACTGGCAGTCATGCACAGATGGTTAGAGGTGGTTTTACTAGAATTGAAGAAAGGATTCATAGCTATGAGCTAGAAAAGATGAGTTTTACATCTGATGCACATATAATGGGCTTATCTTAGATTCATACTATAACTTTATTTTAAATACCATGGACCAGGTATATAAAAGAAGACCTGGACATGGTTGGCCTTTATTTTTCTTTTTTCAAACCTCTCCCCGTGTTTACAGATTTTTTTTTTCCTTTAAAGATCTCCTTTAGGTCAGCGCTATTTTGGATTTGTGAATTTCTTAGGAGGTCAGACTCCTGATATTACAACTAATTCAGACAAAGAGGGAACTATAAATTTATCTTCCTTGAAATATAATCCTGCTCTGAAAGAAGGAAACCACTAGACATCCAAAAAGGTAGTTCTTTAATGTCCTCTGCAGGAAGAAATAAAATGATACTGAACTTGGTAAGGTTTGGAGACAGCACAGCAAGAGATCTGTGAAGAAAAAAAATTAAAACAAATAAAACAATAAAGCCTTGTTACATTTTCCATATAAAACCTAGGCCTGAAGGTGCAGGCCTGTAAAACCCAAACTGCTTAAGACACAGTAAGATTGAAAGGTCAAGGTCAGCCTGGGCAAACTAGCAAGATTCTATCTTGAGATTTTATTTTCTTTTAAAGTTCAAAAAATCTGAAGTGGTTAAATATTTGCCTAGCATGGGTGGAGCCAGGCATTCAATCACCTGCACTGAAATTCTAATTAAATTTCCACATATAGCTATCTGCTATAGAACAGAAGAGATTATTAACTGGGTTATACACATATTAATTATGTTTCTGAAAGATCAAGAAGCACTGGAAAGAACCATGAAATGCAGAAAACACCTTCCAAAAGAGAAAGCTGGCAGTCATCATTTAAGAAATGAGAAAAAAATTAGATAACTTATATTATAATGTTGAATAAGCTTTTAGAAAATATGTCACATGACATCAATGTGTTTTTAATACATCAGAAATAAGAATGTGCATAGACTGTAAATCTACTGTTTACAAATTAATGAAAACAATAGAAAAAATTTTAATTTCCCTGTATTTGGAGGTGCCAGGAGAGTATAATAAAGAAGTAATTTCAGTATTTTATAATACAAAACTGACAGCAACATGGCCGTAACATTTCAGCAAAAGTAAATTGTCTCCAGATGCACAAATACTCTCTATGATTATAATGGAATTGAATTAGAAAGTAGCAAAATTGCCTCCACTTACGTAAACACTACAATAATCTAGACACAATGTCACTAACTTAAAAGTACACAGAGTTGGGCACTGGAATCAAGAACATGCACATATGTATGGACCACTAACCTGCGGCAGACAGTCCCAAAGGCAAGCTGATGGGAAATTATTTTCTTCCAATGATACTAGAAGCTGATATCCACATACCAAAACATCACCATCAGTTTAATCCTCATTTCTAATAACTGATACCCAAAAATTAACTCTAGTTTTTCAAAGATCTAAATGTGAGGCCTAAGGTTACAAACGGTCTAAACCAAAATACAAAAGAAAATCTTTCTGATTTCAGGCAGTTTATTAAGCATATTACCAGAAGCTGCTCAACCCATAAAATGAAAAGAAAAAAGTGTGACTTCATCAACATGTGGAACACTTAGATTTTATTTTTGAAATCTGAATTAGAAGAGAAAACCGCAAACCAAGGACTGGTAGAATCTATTGGTAAACCACATATCTCATAAAACAATTGCATCCAGAACTCAGCAATAAAAACTGAGCTTCCTTAAAAGGAATAGGGAAAGAGCCCTTTCAGCAAAATGCAGAAGGGATGACAGATAAGCACATGAAAAGTTGCTCAACACCATCAGTCATTAGGGAAATAAAATCAAAACCAGAAGGAGATAACAACACATTGGAATGGTGCACGTCGTAGAAAGGAAGTAGGCAAAATGGGATGCTATATGCGGCCAGTGGGGATCTAAAGTAGGACAAACACTTGCAACTTAGTTTTAAACTTAAAAAAATAGTAGAGCTTAGCCCCTGTCTTAGTCATTGTTCTATTGCTGACCAAGGCAACTCCTTTTTTTTTTAATTTTTAAAAATTTTTTATTAGGTATTTTCCTCGTTTACATTTCCAATGCTATCCCAAAAGTCCCCCATACCCACCCCCCCACTCCCCTACCCACCCCCTCCTCCTTTTTGGCCCTGGCATTCCCCTGTACTGGAGCATATAAAGTTTGCAAGTCCAATGGGCCTCTCCTCTTAAAGGAAAGCATTTAACAGGGACTAGCTTACAATTTAAGAGGCTTGGTTCATTTTCATCATGGCAAGGAACATGGTATCACACATGGCATTGGGAAAGTTATTAAGAGCTATATCCTGATCTGCAGGCTGAAAGAGGGAAGGAGGGAGGGAGGGAGGGAGGGAGGGAGGGAGGGAGGGAGGGAGGGAGGGAGGGAGGGAGGGAGGGACAGACAGAAACACACACAGACAGACAGCGCCAGTCACGAGTTTTTGTAGCCTTAAAGCCTGCCCCTACCAAAGAGTTCTACTCCCAGCTAGTAAGCATTCAAATATGAGCCTGTGGAAGCCATAGTTTTTCAAACCACCACAGCAAGTTTAGACATCACTACTCTTGCCTTTAAAAGGAAAATTTAGCCAATCTGATTTTCTTGGATCAATCCACAAGTCGCATGTTTTCCTATCATCTTGGAATCTAAATGTCAGTTGATGACTAGTGTCAAAATGGGGGCCTGTTTAATGCAAAGAGCATTAAAGCCACCCAAAGAGCAGAAATGATGGATAAGTTGTATGTGGTAGATATATAGATACAAATGATTTAGTCTCTATACTTCTGGTTATTTCCCCAAAGACATAAAACTGCATGTTCTATAAAACAATGGTCAGAAATGCCGCCAAAGTAGAAAGAAGTATTCATTATCAGGTAGTAAGTGAATAGGTAACAAAGAGGTATTTATATAAAGAGAGGAATCTATATTTTGTGATGCTTATATTGATTGTAAACTTGACAGAATCTAGAATCATTAATTGTATGTACTTCTGAAATGTTACCTTTTTTAGATTAATTAAGATGGGAATACCCACTGTGGGTGATACCATTCCATAGGCTGCGGTCCAAAGCTGATTAAAAGGAAGAAATTATGCTGAGCCCATTCAGCAGGTTCTCTTTCCTGAGTTAGGATGCAACATGACCAGCTGCTTTTAAAGTTCCTGCTGCCTTTACTTCCCTACTCTAATGGACTGTAGCTTGTAACTGTGAGATAAAATAAACACTTTCTTCTTAAGTTACTTTTTTCAGAGCATTTGATCATAACAGGATGCACGCACACACACACCCTCATGAGAGTGTGGTGGTGGTGGTGTGTGTGTGTGTGTAGCTTTACCATATACCAACAGTATAGACAATGGCCAAATGACAGTGTGTTTGAATCTTAAAGCAGTTTAGTGATTGAATGTAGCCCCACAGAAAAGGGATGCCACCTGATTTCATTTACATTTAATGTTAATAAACATTGGAGCAATCCGAGGTTGCCTGAGGACGAAATATATTGCTGTGGGAGGGAGGGACTATAAAGGGACTTCAGGAAGCCTTTGAGGATGATGGATATCCTCATTGTCACAGCTGTTCTAGATTCATTCACACACATATGTCAAATTACATGCTTTGAATAGACACCGCTTATTTTTATTTATTAAGCTTCCATGAGACTTTGAAAATTATTAGAATATGCATTAGATAGTGATTTACCTATGATGAATTTAATGTTGAAATTTAAGTATATAATAATGGATAATGCCACATCATGGTAAAGAAATGTTTTAAATAGATTGTGCTCACTCAGATCTCCTTGGAAAATTTTATCCCTTTAAAGAGTACATCTCTGTTTTTTAATACTCATTAATTAATTTATTTGTTATATTTTGTATAAAATCATATTGTGATTTATGTCTGAAGTGGACTTGATGTTTAAACAATATATAAATGATATGTTAACTATATTTTACAAAAGTATGATTACAATTTTTAAATTAAGATAAGTATTATAATACCTTAACTATATATCAGAAATTACCTTTAACTAGTTCCATAAATATGCTCCAATGAACAGAAATTCATGTATCAAGAGTATCTAGTTGTAAAATACCTTAAAATAAAGGTGTAGTTATACATGTGAGTGTATGAATATATAGTATGTCATTATAAAGTTTGGATTTGTTAAAAATGTTTTTCATGTAGATTTAAGCATTGGCTTTAAGAGAGAAATTTTAAGGGTTGTTGAAAACACCCAAAAATACATGCAAACTTCTCAAGAAAATGAGTCATTCTGCTTCAATTATATTTTTACTCTAATAGAACTACTCAAGACTTAATTTCAAGCCTTCATGCAAAAGCTAGGAAAACTTAAGAACTTTGTGATAGAAAGACAAATCAAATATGAAAGCCATTTAAACTTTCTCCTAATGCAACAATGGCTCAGTCTTAGGTGGAAAATTGAATGAATTTGCTGAGGAGAAATATTTTGCACTAACCAGTTAGCTCATTGTTCTTACATTTGAAACCAGTCTCCGTAGATAAAATGAAGAGGAATGTGCTCATCTCATCCTGTTGCCGAGTACTATTTTGGAGTATTTTTGTGCCAAAATAAAGAGGGACTTACCAAACATTTTACAGGAAGAAACAAAAAAAAAAAAAGATTATTTGTACAAAACTTCACAGTCCCTGCAAGCTGAATAATGAAACAAAAGAGAAGGAATAAATAAACAGAAACTCAGATTCTAATTTTGAGATTCCAAATCTATTTCATCTGGTGAGAATGTCCAAGGATCAAGAAGTTCCTGTCCCACAGACAGCGATGGAACAGTTTCCTGTACAACAGGAATACAGTTGCTACAGGCAGTGGAACCAGTTACACCTTCTAGAAAAATAAAACTTCCGTTCTGGTAAAATCCATACCTTGTAAGTCCTTAAAGTGCCTTGTAGGCCACTTTGCTTTTGGCAATATATATTGAGAGTCAAAAGTAACTGCAGACCTAATTCAGAACAACTGTGATGGAATCTTCCTGATCCTGGAAGAGATGGAAGCCTTGGGTGAATGCAGAGGTGCCAACATGGAAATGGGGGCATTCTTGGGTCAAAATTAACACTAACACCACTAGGAAGTTGTGTTTCGAGGGGTTAGAAGATAAAACCTCTAACCTGCAAATATCCCCTTTTGTGGTAAAGAGGAAGGATGTGTAGAGAACAATAAGATAAACCACCACGTTTGTAAATATGCCTAAGCAAGAGGGAAGGAAAGCTTAAGGAAGGAGACACAGCCTCTAAGAGCTACGAAATACAATGGAAAGAATGGACTTCACCTGCTCGGCGGTGCAGAGGATGAGGACGCTCTGTATAATAATGGTTGCTGTGAAAACAGTACAACAAAAGCTACTGTTCTATACCTTCCAGCAATAATCTGGAAAGGGGATTGTGATAGCTTCTGACTCCCCCTTTATCTTTTCTGTGAAAACGGCAGCTCACTGGGAGAATCTCCAACTCACATCAAGGGCTTAGTTTCACCTTAGCCCAAAATCAAAGCCACGAGGTGAATCTTGTGATCATACCTTTTCTCATAAGTAAGAAAATCCAAATGGAAAGAGGCTGCTCAAGGAGTCCACAATCTCGTAACATGAATTAAAACAAAGAAGTGAACTCTAATAAGCTAGTTTCAGAGCTCACGTCTTTAGTCACAGTTCTGCAACACTTCTCTTCTCCATCAAAATGGAGCATTCTCCCCAATGGGAGTGACGCAATGAGAAAGAGTATGAGGTTCTGAAGTCCAAAGTATGGGGTATCTAGTCACTTTGACGGTTGATCATGACTGCACTGAGAAACCCCTAGAAGCAGTTCTGTGTGTCAATGATGGTGTCCAGAAACTGGTTTGCAAAGGAAGTCAGTGAGCCACGAGGCAAGGTCTACCCTACATGTTGGCAGCCTTCCTCCTCCGTATGAGCTGCAAGTTTCGACAAAAACAAAAAGTGCAAGGACAAATGCACGCATCCATGTTTGTAAGCTCAAGTCTCCTTGGCCAAGTGCATTTCTGCTGTTGATTATCTTGGGAATTTGACCCCAGTTCCTGTAGCCTGGGAATGTGATCTAAGCCCAGAGGTTCTCAGGGGAGATTGGTGGACTTCAGACTCAGAATTCTTCATAGTTGTGACCGTCTTGATCGCAGACATTTCACCTGTTGGGCTGAGCAGCTACTGTCATTTTGGCTCTTTATCTTTGAAGCACTCATTATAGACTTGTCCAGCCTCTGATCTTGTCGGCCCTCCTAATAAATCCCTTCTAACTATCATATATGTTCTAGTATATATATAACCTAGAGAACTGACTGATACACACTAAAAATGTGTTTAGCCACCTGGACAGGAATAATTATCTGACAGGAAACTACTACTACACGTATCGGAGGTCACTGTACCTCTTGCAGCAATCTGTGAAGGATTTTAGAAGAGCCATCTGTTACCTAAAGCCTGGAGACAAAAAAAAAAAAAAAAAAAAAAAAAAAAAAAAATTTCTCAAGCTTTCATAATGAGAGAAAATTTGAAATTATTATAAAATGAACTATTTATACAATGTCTGTCTTATGAAAATTAATAATTGGTTTACCAGAAAAGGTTTACAAAATAGTATGTAGGTCAGAAGGATCAGTCTGTGTTCATGAAGACTGAGTCATGCCACATGGAAATATCCATGAAATCAAGGACTGCTGTACAGCACCGTGGTACATCATCTGTCAGGTGTATAAAACTACTGCAGAAATAAATTAATAATTAAAATTTAAACAGAGCAAAATAAATTTAATGCTTTTAATGTGAAAACAAAAATCTTTTAATTAAAAAAAAAACAGCTGCCAACACTAGTGGAGCGTAGGTAAGACTGTAATCTGAATCACTCAATGTAGTGGATCCTTACAAGGTTAAACAAGTGTATAGAATGCTTACTGGCAGATCCATGCCAATTAAAACTAAAGTTTCTCATGGTGATTGAGAAACTTGCTTCCAGTTCTTTCTACATTGAACAGTTTATCAACAAAGATATGAAGGCATTTAACAAACTTAATGATGAGTAAACGGGAGTGTGATGACTAATGCATGATTTTCCAGAAAGTAGCTCTGTGTCACAGTTCAAGGTAGGATGATGCACTAAGGATCTCAGATAAACTACAAAAAGTTATTTTTAAAAATACTTTGGTTACCAGGAAAGAAGATACTAGGAGCCATAGCGGTAGAGTCACAAGAAAAAGAATCCGCTAAGCAGGCCTCCATCTGAATGGCAATGAGGGAGCATGTCGGGGCCTGAGCTAGGTGCTCTGCATTGTATGCTACATTTGTGTAGTTTTATGTCCTTGTGGGACTCCAAGCAGTGGGAGAGGAAGTGTCTCTGACTCTTTCATTTGGTCATAGGACCCATTTCCTCCTACTGGTTTGCCTTGCCCAGCCTTAATATGAGGGTTTGTGCCTAGTCTTACTGCATCTTCTTATATCATGTTCAGTTGATATCCCTGAGAGGACTGCTTCTTTCTGAATGGAAGTGGAGGAGCAGTGGATCTGGGGGAAAGGGAATTTGGGGGTGGGGGTGGGAAGAGTGGAGGAAGAAGAGAATGTGGTTGGCATAAATTGTATGAGAAAATAATACATACATACATACACACACACACACACATACATACATACATACATGCAGGTTAGGAGCCAGACACATGCTCTGGCTTCTAATTCCACTATTTTTTTAATTAGATATTTTCTTTATTTACATTTGAAATGCTATCCAGAAAGTTCCCTATACCCTCCCCTACCCACCCACTCCCACTTCTTGGCTCTGGTGTTCCCTTGTACTGGGACATATGAAGTTTGCAATAACGGGGTCTCTCTTCCCAGTGATGGCCGACTAGGCCATCTTCTGCTACATATGCAGCAAGAGACATGAGCTCTGGGGGAACTGGTTAGTTCATATTGTTGCTCCACCTATAGGGTTGCAGACCCCTTCAGCTCCTTGGGTGTCTTCTCTAGCTTCTCCATTGGGGGCCCTGTGTTCCATCTTATAAATGACTGTGAGCATCCACTTCTGTATTTGCCAGACACTGGCATAGCCTCATACAAGACAACTTTACCAGAGTCCCTTCAGCAAAATGTTGTTGGCATATGCAATAGTGTCTGGGTTTGGTGGCTGGTTATGGGATGGATCCCTGTGTGAGGTAGTCACTAGATAAGTCCATCCTTTCATCTTAGCTCCAAACTTTGTCTCTGTAACTCCTTTCATGGGTGTTTTGTTCCCTATTCTTAGGAGGAATGAAGTATCCACACGTTGGTCTTCCTTCTTAATTTTCTTTTGTTTTGCAAATTGTATCTTGGTATTCTAAGTTTCTGGGCTAATATCCACTTATCAGTGAGTGCATATCTAATGACTTCTTTTGTGATTGGGTTACCTCATTAAGGATGATATCCTCCAGATACATCCATTTGTCCAAGAATTTCATAAATTCATTGTTTTTAATAGCTGAGTAGTACTCCATTGTGTAAATGTACCACATTTTCTGTATCCATTCCTCTGTTGAGGGACATCTAGCTTGTTTCCAGCTTCTGGCTATTATAAATAAGGCTGCTATAAACATAGTGGAACATGTGTTCTTATTACCAGTTGGAACATCTTCTGGGTATATGCCCAGGAGAGGTATTGCTGGATCCTCTGGTAGTACTATGTCCAATTTTCTGAGGAACCACCAGACTGATTTCCAGAGTGGTTGTACAAGCTTGCAATCCCACCAGCAATGGAGGAGTGTTCCTCTTTCTCCACATCCTCGCCAGCATCTGCTGTCACCTGAATTTTTGATCTTAGCCATTCAGACTGGTGTGAGGTTCTCAACTGAGGAATACCGAATGGCTGAGAAACACCTGAAAAAAAATGTTCAACACCCTTAATCATCAGAGAAATGCAAATCAAAATTAATTCCACTTTTAATCACAAAACTCTGAAGGAAGGCAGGTAGAGCTTTGTGATTTCAAAACCAACCTGGGCTTCATGGTGAGTCTTAGTTCAACCAGACCAGCATAGTAAGAACCTGTCTCTAAAAGAAGAGAAGAAGAAGGAGGAGGAGAAGGAAGACAAGGAGGAGGAGGGAGAGGAGTAGGAGAAAGAAAGGGAAGAGGAAGAAGGAAGAGGAGAAAAAAATCTTTGGCTATGGGCTGGATAGCAGTCAAGTGCACTTGCTTAGAGAGAACCTAAGTTGAGTTCTGAGGTCACAATCACTTGAAACTCAAGCTCCAAGGGACTGGGAAAAATACCTGACAGAGACATCTTGTAGGTATATTTGGTCTCAGGATTTTCATTATCAGTCCAAATGTTCTACTCCTAAGATTCCTAAGATCTCCTAACTATGATGAGATTGAAACAGTGTGGGAGAAGAGAATGTAAGTAAAGTTGCTCACCACAGTACAGCCAAAAACAAAGACAGGAAGAAGTAGCTTGGAATCCTGTACATCTTTCTAGTCCAGGCCCTCAGCAACTTCCAACTATACCCTAGTTCCCAATAATTCCATCACCATCACACAGTAAATCAATTAATGTATTAACCTATTAATTAACTAATCAACTGAGCTCCATTATTCCATCAAACAGTAATTTGAACTAAGCTTTCAACTCATGACACTTTTGGAGTATAATTCATATCCAAACTGTGACATCAGTAGATCCTACAACTACCAAAAGACATGTGTTTTATAATGATATATCAAGGAATTAATGTGTGTTTAAGCAAATCTAAGAGTGCTGCTAGAAATCTTGGGTGGATACCCACCAGGTCTATGACATCAAGTCCTAACTTTGATAATAGTTATCATTTCTTTAGCAGTTGACATGTGGAAATGTATCCTATGATTCAAGAGGAAGGAAAGTATATGGTTTCTGTTTACACATGAACAAATATGTACATCAATAATTCTCATTCATCTATAATGAATGAAACTATCATTTTTGTACATACTTTTAAAAGAACAAAATTAATTCCTCTACTATACACCCCCTAAAATTTGTTCTATCAAAACCCTAGACCACAGGTTTTCAGAATTTATTTTATATAAAAATATTCCTAAAGGATACTAGAGACTGAAAATTAAATTATTCTCAATAGCTTAAAAATCTCAGGGCTATCAGAACATGGACCACCTAGATTAGACAGAGATGGTCTGTGTAGGCTTAGATTTTTCAAAACATACTTTAATAAGCGTTCTCAAACACTTTGACCTACCCCACTCTAGCCCACCATCCAAAGGTATGGAAGAAAAGAGGGCAAATAAAACAAGGGTGTGTGAGCCGATTTAGAAGTAGTTCTTTGGGATGATTCCAATCTCTGTTGTCAGGATAGCAGCAGTCCAGTTCAGTAGTGTCACCAAACACAAACTATCAGCTGTGGCATGATCCAGCAGGCCATGCCTCCACCGAATCAATTTGAGTCAGCAGGAGCAACAAGAACCATCCAGGATGCCTGGAGAAGTTCTCTGCCATGCTTCTCTCAATGAAGCACAGGCACAAGATCAACAAAGAGCTACACAGCTAGCAAAGCAAGTGCCCCACCACTGTCCGTTGAATCCCACTTATATTCTCCAAGCATCATGTGTACTCTCATGGGTCTTGTCTCAGCAAAATATCACATGAATTTGTCTCATCGAAACACTCTGTAAGTCTGCATCACATGACACAACCAGAAACTTCCACTTCAGGTCTGTGTTGGTTAACTTCCCCACTGTGTGCTAACATCTTTAAGAACCATGTCTCTAGATGTACATGAGGATGCCATATCTCCAAGATAGTGCCCCAGGTATTATGTTCTGATTGAACATAATAACTTACTAAAAGTCTTAAAAAGAATAGAATTTCCACTTCAAAATAATCATAACAAAATAGCACCATTTTAATCTTCAGTAGTTTGCAGAAACACTTTTCAGTCTTTTTAGGCAGTCACAAGATGCCAAATCAAGTCTACTTAACAAAACATGCCTAAGAAATACAGAAGTAGATGCTCACAATCATCCATTGGACAGAGCACAAGGTCCCTAATGAAGGAGCTAGAGAAAGTACCCAAGGAGCTGAAGGGGTCTGAAGCCCCATAGGAGGAACATCAACATGAACTAACCAGTACCCCCAGAGCTCCTTAGAACTAAAGCATCAATCAAAGAAAACACATGGTGGAACTTGTGGTCCTAGCTGTATATATAGCAGAGGATGGCCTACCAGTCATCAATGGGAGGAGAGGCTCTAGGTCCTGTGAAGGTCTGCCCCAGTATAGGGGAATGCCAGGACTGGGAATGGGTGTGGGTGGGTTGGGGAGCAGGGGGAGGAGAGAGGGGATAGGAGATTTTCAGAGAGGAAACTAGAGAGGAAACTAGGAAAGGGGATAACATTTGAAATGTAAATAAAGAAAATATCTAATAATAAATAAATAAATAAACAAACAAAGGTATAAAACTGTAGAAAGAAAGAAAGAAAGAAAGAAAGAAAGAAAGAAAGAAAGAAAGAAAGAAAGAAAGAAAGGGAGAGAAAGGAAGAAGGAAGGAAGGAAGGAAGGAAGGAAGGAAGGAAGGAAGGAAGGAAGGAAAAACGAAAGAAAGAAAGAAAGAAAGAAAGAAAGAAAGAAAGAAAGAAAGAAAGAAAGAAAGGGAGAGAAAGGAAGAAGGAAGGAAGGAGGGAGGGAAGGAAGGAAGGAAGGAAGGAAAGAAGAAGGAAGGAAGGAGGGAAGGAAGAAAGGAAGGAAGGAAGGAAAGAGAGAGGAAGGAAGGAAGGAAGGAAGGAAGGAAGGAGAGAGAGAGAGAGAGAGAGAGAGAGAGAGAGAGAGAGAGAGAGAGAGAGAGAGAGAGAGAGAGAAAATACATCCAAGACTTAAAGTACTGGTCCTGTTGTGAACTATTTGGAGATAAGACCTTCAGAAGGTAGTTAGCTCACAATAGTAGAGTGCTCAAGATAGAAGGAGCCCATATAAGAGGTCAAATAACTACCCAGCTCTCCTGTCACCTCATGAAGATATACAACATTATATAAAATTGACAGTCTATAACTCTCATAAGAATGTGTCATGATAGCATTTTCCTTTGGACTTTCAGCTTCTAGAATTGTGAAAACTACACACTTGTGGTTAAGCCATTCAGCATGTTGGTAATTTGTTTTCCTGAAACAAAAGTAAAAATTCACATTTAAAAACCAATAAAAATAGTGATTCTTCTTCCTCCTCATCTTCCTTCCTTTCCTTAGCTCTCTCTTTTTCTACTCCTTTTCTTCCTCCTCCTCTTCCATGTTTTCTTCCTTTTCCTCTATTCTTTCCTTCCTGCTTCCATTTTCTCCTTTCCATTCTGCTTCATTGAGAAATTACAAAACCAAAGTATTTTAATAATGTTAATACATCTTAAACTTCTAAGGAGATTTTGAGGACCAAAATTCTGTCTGTCATTATTGTATTTTTATCACTAACATACATATTTCTGTGTGCCAAAATTCCTTTAGACTCGTTAATTGACATATGTGTTTCAATTATACCTATTTCCAAAAAACAATGGATTAAATATCAGGTGAAATTGAATACAAGCTTGGCCGTTTGCTCTTGTGGAAATCTGTCATGATGATCCACGTTGAAATAACTTGTTAAGAATAACTTTTTATATTTAATAAAAATATATAAAATATTTAAAATAAAATATATATAAAATATGTCTTACCAAAATATGCTGATATTTTGTGCCTATTATTATTATATTTGCTTTTACACAATTAATCCTCTTAAATTCCCTTTCTCTACTAAAATACTACATATCTAAGTCAACCTTAATTGCTTTACTAAATTAAAGTTGAAGAGCAAAAATTAAAATGTTTCATGTGTGCACATCTACAGTTTTTATTACAGAAGAAAAGGAGCAGCATAAAATTTTCAGAATGACAAAGTGGGATGGGAATTGGTAGATGAGAGTGGAAAGTTGTCACTTTAGAGTTCTTGACCTCTTAGGTTGTATTTTAATCATTTATTTTTAAATGATAATTAATAACTATTCTTTTAGACATGGAAGTAAACAAAAGTATAAGAAGTAATGAGTAAAAGAAAGAAGTTCAGAAGGAAAGACCAAAGAAACTTGTTAATAATACACTTTATGAAATGCCCCTCATAAAGTCATCCTGGAGTTTTAAAACAAATCTCAGAAGATCTGAACTCACTTGAGATGAACTAGACCTTTCAATTTTGGAGAAGTAGAAGGACTTATGAGGAGTAATGACACCCTGGGGTTTGAGGTACACATTTATGTGCATGTGTATCATTGTATAAGTGTATTGTGGTATATGCACGTCTGTGAGTAGACAGAAGCCAGATAAAGGTGTTGGATTCTTCAGAACTGGAGTTAAAAGCATTTTTTTTCCAGGATGCTTTGGTTCTGGGATCTGGAATCTGGTCTTTATGATTAGGCAAGAGCTCTTAGTATCTCCTGCCTAGGATTTGCAAAGACTCTCAATTACTGTTGTGATTGCATGATCATATGGTATATTTGTGCACCCCCAACACCCCCAGAGTGTGTGTATGTGTCTCTGTGTGTCTGTCTGTCTGTCTATGTGTCTGTCTGTCTGTGACTCTCTGTGTGTATTTTTTTGAAGGATAAATAATATAAAGAAAAGAAAGAATTCACTGGATGTAGAATCATGGATGCTTTGAATAGAGATAAGTCCTCAGTTGAAAAACTAGAAGCTATATGAGAGACTTTCTAGCACCCAGTAGAAAATGCCTCACACAGACAAAATGTATAAATCTGAATTAAATGTAGGCTGCACAGCAGGAAGGAGCTCCATCTAGAAAAGGGACTCAGAGAAATGGCTCAACTGATGATGAGATACAAAACTGCTTTGTCAGCACTCTGCCCTTAGAAAATCAGGGCGCCTCATCAGGCACTCATAGGATAAGCAGTCTCCTCTAAACTACAAACTGCAGTAAAATTACTGATGAAAGACATTCCCTTAAAGTCTCTTCCTTGGTGAAATAAAAGTGTGATTTTTAAGGCAAAGTGCAGGCAAATTATTTCACGAGGAAAAAAAAAAGAATATATGAGTTTGCCTATACAAATTTGCTTCTGTAGAAAGTTTAGTATGTTATGTTTCTTGACTGTAACACTGTAATTATAGATTCTATGTGACTCCTCATAGTGCTTTGTTATCAGAAGTCCTCTTTTGGCAGCTCTCTCATTTTTAATATTGGTATTATGCCAATATATACATTTTGTTTACTCTGGATATTTATGATAATAACAAATATATATTATTATTTAATAAAGCTTATAAATCATCATATTCTTTCCATAGGTGAAATAAAAGCGCATAATAAGATTTATTCTAGAATCTGCAAATTCTAGAAACAATTCTGGTAACTATTCTATAAAATGTGTATTCAGTAACAGCTAATTAAAATGAAGAAATTATTTGAGTAAAAACTCATTCCATATTTGTTGAAGGCCACATGACATGTTTAAGATTCATCCTCAGAATGAATTCAATATATTTTATAGAAACCTAGTGGATTCCAGGATGCCCAGCAATGTTCAAAAATTAATGATGTTTTTTTGAGGCTCAAGGGAGTTCAATGCAGCAGTAATCTATACACATATGAAATCTGATAAAAGATTCAAGCAAATAAGGAATCAAGGTCTTAGTGATTCCTCTCCATGGGGTCATGGTCACTTCCTGAACATGTTTTCAGGATATTGCATCATACTTGAGCCCTGCAGTTAGAAATATCTTGGCCGAACAGTCATCTGTCATGTGCAACCTGAATCAGTTCAGTTCTGCTGTCGACTCATTATTTTACTCAGTAGTCGACCCTTTCTTCTAATTTGATATTGAGGGAGTATAGGAAACACTTTCCTCAAACATGGCACCTTAATGTACTGAATATTTTATTGTGACAAAAATAAAGATGTAGAGGCTGGGGAAACGGTTCAGTGGATAAAGTGCTAGATGCTTAAACATGAGGATCTGAATTCATATCCCTAGCCTACCTGGAAGAATAGGGTGTTGTGGGCCTTATTAATAACACCACCTCTGGAAGGCAGGGACAGATGAATGTTGAAAACTTGTTGACTAGCCAAGGTAGCCAATACAGAAAGTTCTGGATTCAAAGAGATATCCTGTCTCAAAGAATAAGGTGGAGAGTGATGGAAGAAGGCATCCAACACCATTGACTTCTTCTTTCTACAAGCACACACGTGAATAGTATATCCCATATCCAGATATATATGCATCATACATACATACATACATACATACATACATACATACATACATACATACATACATATGAATAGGTGATATATAGATAGATAAGCAGATACATACATACATACATACATACATACATACATACATACATATATACATACATACACAGACTGACAGATTAGATAGATGATAGGTAGATAAACTATAAATATCACAAACATACAAACATACACACAGCCTACCTGAAGCCATGGAAAAGGGCATTTTCAACTAGTAGATTCCTCTTCTACATTTTTGTCCTGAAGCAAACCATAGGAAAAATTTCCCTTAGACTTCATTTTGTTATCTTCTGTAAAAATCCCATGTGACCAGTGTCCTGCCCTGTATCCAGAGGGAAGGCTAACTAACACAGCCAAAAGGAGACAGGACAGTCTGTTATGTGTCTCTGTTTCTTAACCATCAGGCCCTAGCCTGGTTTTCTCGTTTCATTCTTCTATAGTCTTGGCTTTGTGTCTTTTCTGAAGGTCATGTGTTACCTGAAGCTTATATTTTACAAATTTTCATGTTTTAATTTTGTAATTTGTCTTTTTTTAAAAAAAAAAAAATACTGAGCTGTAAAACTTTTGATGTTTGATGAGAAACACGATATTTCTCAGTGCTTAAGTGTCCAGTCCAAGACTGGTTACTGGTCACTACCTCAATCAGACTGAAGAACCTTCAGGATTTGGAAGAAAAAAAAAAAAAAAGAACTACACCTGTGAATATGCTTTTTCTTTTGCTGTTAGCCTGGATTTGCCAGGGTGTTTTGTAACTGTATTAGACCTTCTTATTGCATTCTACATGCACGGCTCTCAAATCTGACCCTTTAGAAATGCCCCTCACCCCACCCCACAACCCATCAATCCTCTTTCATCTTCCACAGACAGACACAAAATGAGAAAAATAAAATCAATGGTAGCTAGAATGGAGAAAAGTAGAGTAACTGTATTTTGAACACCGTGTCATTAGAGAGATGTGCGATTTTAATGCAGTCCTTGCCACGCGTGTTAGGAGGCTCAAGAATTGAAGGAATTGGCCATATTTGAATTTCCAATTCATAGTTGCCTTCGAGGTAAAAGCCAAACTTGTAAACTCTTACTTCCAATTCCTAAGGAATGGCCACAGTACCTGAGGGACTTCAGTGGGCCTTTTTTCATTTCCCTTCTTAGTTCCAAGAGGAATGGAAAAAGTACAACCTTAACTGCCTTCAGCCTTCAGAATTTTCATCTCCTTTTACTTTGAGCTTTTTTGTGGCCACAAGGTATTCTTCATAATAAACCTGAAATGATGAGAGAGAGACAGAGACAGAGAGACAGAGATAGAGAGACAGAGAGAGACAGACAGAGAGACAGACAGAGAGAGAAACAGACAGAGAGAGAGAGAAAGAGAGAACAGAAACAGAGCAGGTGGTAGTATTGAGTTTCACTAACTGTGCCCCAGACTCATCCTATTTCAATGTTTTAGGCCAGTTCCCATGTCTTTGTCTAGCAGTTGAAGGGAGTGTCATATTAATGCTTCTAAAAATCTGCTGACTATGGCGGGGAAATTCCTGTGTACAGCTCTTAGTCTCCCAGTACACTTATTTGCTCCACATTCCACCTATCTCTGGATTCCACCTATGAGAACGGCACTTTCTCAGCCGTTCTGCTGCTTCTTGCTGACTGTGTATCAGACCCGACCCATCTCCAGTGCTCCGCAAGCACTCCAGAGGTCTGGGAAAATCCATTAAAGAGTAGCATTTGTATTTTGTGTTATCAGTGACAAAAATACAATTAAAATGTTAATGTAAATATATCCTTTCTCAAATGTCTGTTTTCAGGCTTTAGCAATTAGTTTAGATAGGAGAAAGGACAAAGACTCTCCTCTCAATGGAGCTATCATTTTCCAGCTTCTATGCAAGGGAGTATAGGCCAAATTTGAAATATGTAGTTTCAGTAATATGTATAAAGGAAATACCTTCAGGATATTTCAATGTGAAACCAAAGTAATTAACAAAAGAGGCACGAGCAATGACAGTGGCCACATCTGCCTTCTCAAAGGTAGCTTCATAATACCTGATTTTTTAAATTTTTTTTTTGTCCCTTCATGAAGCTACCAAGACTTTCACTTTCACTGGCTTTTTAACTAACTGTGGCTTAAATATTTAATGTCAATAATTTTCTCCATTCCTTTATAATAACAATTGAGTTCACCTTTGCAATTCTTCTGTGATATTTTGGTTTTTTTTTTTTTTTCCATTTTTTATTAGGTATTTAGCTCATTTACATTTCCAATGCTATACCAAAAGTCCCCCTTACCCACCAATTCCAACTCAATTCTTCAACGAATTAGAAGGAGCAATTTGCAAATTCATCTGGAATAACAAAAAACCGAGGATAGCAAAAACTCTTCTCAAGGATAAAAGAACCTCTGGTGGAATCACCATGCCTGACCTAAAGCTTTACTACAGAGCAATTGTGATAAAAACTGCATGGTACTGGTATAGAGACAGACAAGTGGACCAATGGAATAGAATTGAAGACCCAGAAATGAACCCACACACCTATGGTCACTTGATCTTCGACAAAGGTTTTTTTTTTCTTGAAAAGAATGTTGAGTAAAATTGAAGATGAAACTACCCAGCATCCGTATTTTTCATCACTTTAGTGAGATGTGAGCTGTTCAGGGGAGGAGCTCGAGGAACAGATGGCAGTTCTGTGCCCGCATGCCAGCACATTCCAGCCTACAGTCTGTCCCGGGTTTTGCCAAGACCAGAGACAGTGAAACTGATAGTAGGAGCTTGATCCAGCAGAAAAGGCCCCACAGTCCCCTTGGGTCCTTAAAAGCAGGTTTGCTGGCTCCAGGACAAGGAGCCCTATGTGAAGCCGCACTGTTCGGAAGTGCTATGCATGCTGGCCTTCTGGAGGTTTGCATGCTAAAGCATATGGTCCTTCTCAGTGAAGAAGAAGCATTCTCTCGGCGTCCGCTATACTTGAAATGGATAAATGGACTTATGGAGACAAAGTGGCTTGTGTCAGAGGACTTGTTCGTTCCGGTTTTTGTTTGTTTGTTTTTGTTTGTTTGTTTTGTTTTGTTTTCCCCATTTGAGATCAAGAAAACCTTTTCTTTGTGTATTCAAATATATGTGTTTATTAGTAGTAGTAGTAGTATTACTACAGAAATTCTTATTTTTTAAAACCAATTCTTCTACATTCTTGTGTGGAAACAGCATAAAGAAGGAGATTGGGGAGGGGAGCAGGAATTCTCTCAAAACTGAAAATTTTAATTAATTGTGTTATATTAGAGATGTGTGTTTGGGGGGAATGGAGAGCAAAAATTCATATCATAGTAACAAGAAATCTTATGCCATACCATAATATCATATATTATACCATTTCACAGTAAATGGGAAAAAAAGCAATGTGTTGATTCTTCTGATAGTTGTCTGCCCAAAATAAATAAATAAATAAAAGTGGAGTCAGTTAAGTAAAATGTTATAATCAGCATGTGCTGAGCTTGAGAGGAAACCTGAAAAAGCAGGAAGAGAGCGTGGTCAGCTTCGGGGCACAAGGGAGCAAAGTGGAGAGTTCTTAAAGAGGAGGTGATGCTTGGCTGTTATGGCAGGGAAAGGGATTAAAGCACATTCCTGTCAAAAGCGCAAAGCCATCGCTCTTACCACCGTCCGTTTGTACCTCCAGTATGACCACATCCAACAGCTGCTCCTCACTAGTAATAAATATACTTTGCTAGGTTGTTTAACCTCCACACTAGACATCTGTTAGCACAACCCCAGAATCTACTCAGTCCTCCATTAATAAACTATTACCTGAAACACTACCACTTGCATCATTAACTTACAAGCTCTACAGATATTTCTGAAACTGACATAAGTACTGTGAGATCCTTGTCTTTCCTTTACAACGAAGGATAGCTAGAAATAAAACTGTTTGGTTTCCTTCTCCTAGAATATGGAATGAGCTTCTGAGAGATCCCGTGGCGCTGCTGAGGTCATATATCAACTTGGAAAGTTTCTTCACCTTGAATTACAGGTGGCTTTGGTAATAGATTTACTGTCAGGCTCGCATTTGTAAACCTTAGTTGACGGCTGTTATTTTCTGGCTAAGAACGAAAGCCTATCAATGGTGGTTACAGAATCGTGCCAACAATCTGGCAGGTACTTCACAACCCATGCTTTGAGAAATGGCAGCAGTGTCCAGAGGCACACTGCTGCTTTTAAAGTCAAAAGACTCACTAGATCAATAACAAACACATTTGTTAGCATGGTGTCATGTTATTTTCGATCTTATCCGCACTCCTAAAGTGCCATTCGGGACCTTACAGAATGTGAATGCAGATCAAAAGTAGGGAAAGAAAGGAGTCTCTGGTAGTCTGTGAGATGATTTTCTTAAGGCAGCAGCATGTGCGGACAGACCCTGCATATATCTGACTTTATGAAATGACCTCTTATACAGCGCAACCTCTTAGTCAACATAGACACAATGCTGAGGCAGCTGTTGTGAGCAGGCCTGTGACTGCCAGAATAAGATGCTGTCCTGATAAGGATGCGCACAAACCTGAATGCTTGCCTTTCTTTATTTCTAGTCCATGCAACTTGCAAGTCTCTGCTTGCAAAAGCAGACATGATCTCCAGCTTAAGGCAATGGGTGAAAAGTAAGTAAGTGAGTAAGTAGAACTCAGTCCTTAACTCTCAGCCATCACACCAAAAACTTGACACAGCTCGAGACCGGTTAAGAATTAAAATCCTTAGTGTTCTCTGGAAAGCACGTTTTTCCTTCTTCAGTTTTTAACGTTGAATTACAAATAACATCCATGTCAGTCTCTCCTTTGACAGTACTTTGAAAAACTGAAACTTAAAAGACGGGAAATGTCAAGGCTAAACAGCCAGGAAACAGTTTATGAAAGACGGCCAGAGGTCAGATGGCAGGTGTTCCCTTCCTAAGGCTAATCCATGTGTTCCATTTAAGTTACAAACAATCTCTTGACACCAAAATCTTTTTTTTTAAATCAGCCTGGCTTCAGAGACCCACTAATTTGGCTTTTATTTAATTAGGCATTTTCCTCATTTACATTTCCAATGCTACCCCAAAAGTCCCCCATAGCCTCCCACCCACCCACCCCTACATTTTGGCCCTGGCGATCCCCTGTACTGGGGCATATAGAGTTTGCAAGTCCAATGGGCCTCTCCTTCCAGTGATGGCCGACTAGGCCATCTTTTGATACATATGCAGCTAGAGTCAAGAGCTCCGGGGTACTGGTTAGTTCATATTGTTGTTCCACCTATAGGGCTGCAGTTCCCTTTAGCTCCTTGGGTACTTTCTCTAGCTCCTCCATTGGGGGCCCTGTGATCCATCCAATAGCTGACTGTGAGCATCCACTTCTGTGTTTGCTAGGCCCCGGCATAGTCTCACAGGAGACAGCTACATCTGGGTCCTTTCGATAAAATCTTGCTAGTGTATGCAATGATGTCAGCGTTTGGATGCTGATTATGGGGTGGATCCCTGGATATGGCAGTCTCTACATGGTCCATCCTTTCATCTCAGCTCCAAACTTTGTCTCTGTAACTCCTTCCATGGGTGTTTTGTTCCCAATTCTAAGAAGGGGCACAGACACCAAAATCTTATACACATTATTTCTTAATTGATTTCTCATATTTTCTTAGGTTATACATGATGTCCTTTATTCATTCTTTTTACAAATATTTGTCTACTTTATACTATTTATGTGTTTTATTTGTAAACACAATGCTTGCATGTTCATTTCAAGAAGACAGAGCATATAAATGACATTGATTTTTGCAATTACAAGATCTAATATTTATTGAATCTCCTTATGTATCAGCCAATATATATGATTTAAATTATGTATATAGTTAGTATATAATATAAATTAATTCATGTTAAATTGGAGATACTTTATTGAATGAGTTGCATAGAGAATAACTAGTCCAAAGAGGATTATCAAGACAGTACTTGGCTGAACAATAATTAGAGCATATTAAATAAAGCTGCATACACATATTCACATGCTGTGAAGAGGGAGCCAACTGTTCAGAACTTGGCAGAGGGCTTATATTATTTCAGATCTCACCCTTCCCCCACATGAAGAAATGGCTCTTCTCCATAAAAAAGGCCATTTCTTTCATTCTTCTCAGAGCTAGTCTGCTCTGATAGGTTAACTTGGTTTGATTTGATGGGTACTGGGAAGCCTTAGACCCAAAACATAGCCCCTGCAATCCTCACCAGCAAGGCCACCATTCAAGCTGTATTCCACAGATATCATTCTTGAGACCTGCTAGCTCTTTATACATTCCTTTGTCAAATGCCCATAATCATAACATAGTGCTTTGCATCAACATAAATAAACCCTTAGGGGATTTGTTCATCTCAGCCATTTCCCATAGTGACAATAGCGAGCACAATCCCAAAAAGGAGGCAGAAGATGAGGGGAAGACTTTTGCAACAGGTATTGCTGAGAGAGCCAGAAATGAGAGGCAAGCAGTACTAAAACGCATGAGTTTCCAGCTTTAAGATGCATCTGATTTCTTTTGCTCTTTTATTTATTTTGCAGTACTGAGGGCAAGTTTGGCAAACACACAACCACTGTGCTGTACTTTCAGCTGCCTAATTTACAGTTTATTGCCTGTTTAGTGAACAGACACATCAAATCAGACCTCAAAGATTATTAAATTTTGAGATGAAAGTGTCAATTCCATAGAAATAACTTTCAAAAGGGAACAGAATCTTCTAATGTCTTTTTTTTCTTATTGGCTATTTTATTTATTTACATTTCAAATGTTATTCCCCCTTCCCACTTTCCCCTCCACAAAACTCCTCGTCCCTCCTCCTTCCCCTGCCTCTATGAGGTTGCTCCCCTACTCAGCCACCCACTCCTGCCTCAGCAGCCTAGCGTTCCCCTATCCTGGGTCAACAAGCCCCCACAGAAACAAGGGTCTCCCCTCCCATGGGTGCCAGACAAGGCAATCCTCTGCTACATATGCAGCTGGAGTCATACCCCATCCACCCACCCACACACTCTGCACTCTTTTGTTGGTAGTTTAGTCCCTGGGAGCTTTGGGGGCGGGGGTCTGGTTTGTTGATATTGTTGTTTTTCATACGATGTTGCAAACCCCTTCATCTCCTTCAGTCCTTGCCCTAACTTCCCCATTGGGGTCCCTACACTTAGTCCAATCCACATCTGTATTGGTCCAGTTCTGGCAAAGCCTCTCAGGGAACAGATGTACCAGGCTCCTATCAGTAAGCACTTGTTGGCACCCACAATAGTATCTGAGTTTGGTGTCTGCAGATGGGATGGATCTCTAGGTGGAGCAGACTGTGAATGGCCTTTTCTTCAGTCTATGCTCCACTCTTCATCCCTGCATTTCCTTTTGAAAGGAAGAATTCTGGATTAATATTTTTGAGGTGGGTGGGTGGCCTCATCTGTCAACTGAGGGCCATGCCTAACCTCTGGCTATGGTCTCTACAGGTTCTATCTCGCCTTTGTTGGGTATTTCAGCTAAAGTCCTCCGTTGGGTCCTGGGAACCTCTTAGGTCCCTGGCATCTGGGACTTTCTAGTGGCTGCCCCTCACTTCCCCCTCCCCCACTGCTACACATCTACTTTCAAATTTCTGACCTTCTGTACTTCTCCCCCATCTCCTCCCATATCTGTCTTAAGCTTGTTTCTTCCTTTCCATTTCCTTGCCTCTTCCTTTTCTTTCTTCCTTTCTTAATTCCTTCTTTTTAGTACAGATATATCATCATTTCCTAGTGATACTTGTTATCTCCAGGTCAGATGGATCTCAACAAAGAGACGGTACATACCCAACATTATCAATCACCTCATGAGAACAGAGAAATGAATGCTGAATGATTTTAAACATTCCAAGACCGAGGAGACTGTCTTGGCTAGGTTACATTACACTTTATGGCTGAGTGTTTGACAGTTCTCTCATCCCAGGGGGAAAAAAGGCAGACAAAAATTAAAAAGTTTATAAGTTAAATTAAATCTAAAGGAAAATCAAACCTCTGGAAGGTTCTTTAAAGAAAAGGATGGACCATCCACTGCCTAGCCATATTGCAGGGAATACTGTTTGACTTTAAAAGCCTTCATACCCAACGACTGAATAAGAATGCTTTTATTTGGATGGCGAAGAGTGACTGAGGCATAAAAACTTTGGTTAATGATTAACCTATCTGTTCAAAGGTAGCTGGAGAGCTAATGAAGTAAAATATAGTCTTGGAGGTTCAGTGTTTATGTATTTATTTCCTTGTTTTATGGGACAGTGAGTAGGCACGTATTCCGAGACCTGCATGCAGAAGCAAGAGATGAGATTCCGAAGGATAGCTCTCTCCGTCCACCATGTGGATCCTAGAGAACTATACTCGGGTCTTCAGGCTTGATGAATCACTTTTAACCAGTGAACCATCTCTCCATCCCTGCAGTCAAAATTTTTTTTTTTATTTTCTTGAGCATTAAGCATTATTGACAGCAAAATCCAAGTCCCTGTTGATAGTGGTTATCTATATATTTTCTGAACAAGTGTATAATATTAGCCCTAGTTTACGTTAAGAACTATTAAACTCATTAGAGCTACAAAACACCAGATGATGGGATTGCACAGATAGAAGGCTGAGGACCAAAAAGGAAAGTTTTGCCCTTGAAGAAAGATCACACATAAAGCAAGTGAGTCAGGCTGTGTTGGCTAGGTGACATTACACTTCATGGCTGAGTGTTTGACAGGTCTTTCAAAGTTAAAGAGTTTATAAGTCAAATTAAATCTATAGGAAAACCAACCCCTTGAAGGTTCTTTAAAGAAAAGGATGGACCATCCAATGTCCATCTCAGCTGTGACTCTCAACAGAGATACAAGGTTAGAAGCCAAGAAATAAACCAGTCACATAGTGAGTGTGCCGGCTCCTCTACAAAGCCAATGTCTGAGAGGAATGTTTGATGATGGAAATGTTTTGAGAAAGCACTGTACGGCTGTGTTTCACCTTGCCACTGGGGCACTTGACACCAGGCAGGCAGGCAAAACACAGAGGCATTTGGCTATGTTCCTTTCTCCCCCGTTTGGGTGCTAAGCTTGAGGGACACTGACACGCTGCTCAGGGGAGGGAAAAGTAACTTAAGAGGGGGTACCCCAGCCCGTGATTCTCAAGGTGAGAAACAGCGCAGGCTGGTGCCATGGCTGTGGTTCCCAAACTACTAGGCACCCAGAAGAGGGGGCCCACAGGACTGAAATGAGCCTGTGGCTGGGGTTGTTATGGAGGCAGAATACAGTTTCGCTCAGGGGAGAGTACCAGGACTGTGGAGAGGCCTTTGTCGAGAGACTTAGACTCTGAAGAAGGCTTCCCCCCACAGCAGTCCTTGAAGAAAATGACAGTGATTTGCTTGTCGAAACTGTTTCCTCATGGTGGAAAATCAATGCTCGTGACTTATTCAGGGTGGACAAGAGATCAAATGCCTTTTGCAGGAAGGGATTCCTACGATGGGAAACGTATTGGCTAAACTCTCAGGGCCCATCTAGATACTTCATTAACCTAGACAACTCTGGGCTCTATGCTACATGACCAATTTTCATAATCCTCTTAGTGAGATGTCTTGGGTCCCAGGACAGGAACCAGGTCCAGAGCAGATTCAAACATCCACCATTCTCAAATATGAGAATTGCTGGGGCACTTAATCTAGTAGACCTTACCAGTTTTTTTTTTTCCTAGCGACATGGCTCTACTTGACCTACAAAGGACTACTATTTGAGGGTATAGAAGATTAAGAAAAATGGGGTTAAAAGGAAGATAAAGGAAGTGAGACTGTAAAGGAAATCATATCTCATAAATAAGGACAAAAGTACACATTCAAATAATAGTAAAGTTAAAGGAAAAGTTATATAAAACTATGGAGTTTGGAAAAAAATTATTTTTTGTGTTTTGACGAAAAATGTGTTAACAGAAAAAAAAGGACTGGCAGTTGGAGATTTAACCGGAGGCTCGGCAGTACGGAAAATGACAGGCTGAAGAGAAGGAAATATAAAAGTTTAACAGGCTGCAGTGGACCATGGACCATGTTCATGTTTCATAGTTTCAACTAACTGAAAATCTAAATGCTTAAGGGGAGAAGCAAGGAATTACAGACTCTAAGGGTAGAATAGAAAGTGTCTTTCTCCATAAAGACAACAGCGGATAAAATCCCCATGATTGTTTGGTATGCAGGAATGTAGACTAAAAGAGAAGCCAATAGTCTAGATTTGAGTCCAAAATGTTCCAATCTGTAAATGCTGGAAATGGAGCCAGTGTGATAAAAAATAGCTCATGGTGCCTGGCAACATGCACTTGTAAAAACAGAACTGGAAAAAGATAAGAGGAATGAGATTTACCATCTAATATTATCTATATAAACATAAACTCTTTTCCATAAAAAGTAAAATTTTCTAGAATGTTCCACTTGCATTACGTGAAATAAGTCAAACTCTCTCCCCTCCCCCTCCCCCTGCTCACCAACCCATCCACTCCTGTTTCCTGGTCCTGGCATTCCCCTCCATTGGGGTATCCATCCTTCATAGGCCCAAGGGCCTCTCCTTCCATTGATGACCATTCTCTGCTACATATGCAGCTGGAGCCATGGGTCCCTCCATGTGTACTCTTTGGTTGGCCGTTTAGTCCTTGGGAGCTCTGGGGACACTAGTTGGTTCATATGGTTTGTATTTTCTATGGGGCTACAAACCCCTTCAGCTCCTTGGGTCCTTTCTCTATTGGGTCTCTTTCACATTGGGGACCCTGTGCTCAGTCCAATAGTTGGCTGGAGCATCTACCTCTGAATTTGTAAGGCACTGGCAGAGCCTCTCAGGAGACAGCTATATCAGGGTCCTATCAGCAAGCACTTGTTGGCACCCACAATAGTATCTGGGTTTGGTGACTAT